>NC_141766.1:7183952-7504585 GCF_982258835.1 Parasteatoda tepidariorum
AATATTATTAAGAATTAAATTTTCGCACCATTACTAAATAATCCTTTTGGCAAAAAACATTTAATGATTTTTTATATTAACGAATAATTAAAAAGAAATTTAAAAAACAAAATTGAGAATGAACGTGCAATGAACTGGGTAAAATTATTAGGTTTAAATTTCATCGCAATGGAATTTGGGATCTTTTAATTCAAAAACTTTTAATTATATGAAAAAATCTGTTTATTGTAAAGAAATGAAAATGGTTGCTTGGTAATCATGGGGATTGGTGAGCAAAGAGAGCAGGGAAAGAGCTCCATTATGTTATTGCCTGTGATTCATGAAAGGTATGTTTGACTGATTGTATTCATTTTTATAATTAAAAGGGAATAAAATCTACCCAATTCCTTATCAAATAAAGTAATCCTGCGAATGGTATTTCCTTATTACTCAACATTTTTTAATAAAAAAACTTTAAAACGGTATGTATATATATACATATATACTATATACATATATATGTGCTGAGCTGAATGTTTCAGTTTTTAAGAAATCAGTTTTTTAAATAATTCTGCTTTAGTTGTAATGAAAAAACTAATTCGCAGCAGCCGTAAATAATTTCAGTCTCTGTTTATATGTAGGCTATTTTTCGTGACCAGTCACCATTTTAATAAAAATTTGAGTCAATGCCTTCCCAGAGCAGCAAAGCTTTTAGCAAAATATCTTATGAAGTGGTAAGTGATTAAAAACTAATGCGTTAAAGTTTTTGGTAATTTCGCAAACATATTAAACGCCTTGCCACGAGCGAGTTGGAAAAAAATTAAGTTTCGTTTAAACTTTTTAATCGTTTAAATGTAATGGTGCGAAAAATGACTTTAAAATAAATTTATAAATTAACGAATCATACATTAAAAACCTTAATTTAATTACCAATAAAATTTTTTTACCCAAAAGCGTAGAAAGTTGACAGCCCAGCCTATTACGGGATATCTGCGGATATTTTGGTCTAACTTACTTTTAACAATTATTTCATTTTAATTTCTTAACTATTATTTATTTTTAATTATTGCTTCTAACTTATCTTCTCCAATGAATCCGAAATTAGAACAGTAGAACATAGTTAAAAATCTGAGTGCGCTGACGCGAAGCGTCATAAACTGACTCGTCCGATTTTTGATTGTGTGAAGTAGGAGTAGAATTGGGGGGAAAGGGGGTGCCAAGCAACAAATAAAGTTATGAGTGGAAAACCAATCTGTTGAACATATGATAAAATCAATAGGAAATTAAATATAAATGAGATTAAATTAGATTAGAATATAATAATATTTACAGGGTCAGAATAATATTAGCATATATGTAGGTGTAATAAAATAGAAAATAATAGAAAAAAATATATATAAGAACTATTCACATATTTACACGAGATTGACGAAAAAATTTGTCACCGACGATGAAAAGGTTATGTAAGTGATAGATTGTCACCCTGTCTGTGACTTTGTATAGTGATAACCCAGGCGTACTTGCTAAATCCGAAATTGTAAGACAGATTTTTTTTTTTTTTTTTTTTTTTTTAGCAGAACCACTAAGAGATATTTTCGTTTGAGTTTCTCGTCAATGGTAGACACTCTGCTTTTAAAGAGGTACCAACTTACTCCACTTCGTGAACTAATTTTTCTAGTGGAAGTAAACTTCATATTTGAATGCATGATTTTCGGTTTAATAAGTTTTAAATTACATACACTCCAAATACTTCACAACTTCCGTAGTTTCAAAAAATTATTTTTCTAGTGGTAAAAAAAAGTAATGTGTTAATAAATTAGAATTGAAATTTTTTTTTCCACCACTACTTGTCAACAATTTAAACAGAAAAATGCATCTTCACTAACCAAGAAAATAATGTTAAATTAAATTGAAAGTGAACTTGGTTGTATAAACAGGGTCCAGTGGAATTCGAGTTGTGTACAGAATGGAAATTACTAATTAATTGTAATTTCATGTAATTGTTTTGTGTAGTTTGTTTGCAGGTAATTGTGATGTCAATAAGACTATAAAAGGGCAATTTTGAAAAATCACAGCTTTTGGCAATAGGAAACAGAACCCCCAACCTGAATTAGGAATAATTAATTCAACATACAAAGAGGATATTTCTTTCTGATACTTATCATTACAGCATAAAACAGCCCAAGTAAAAACGTTTACTTTTTTCTGCTTATTTTTAAAAACTGTGGTCATTTAAATGACCTCAGTTTTATAAAGTAACACAATTGCGCTTTAATCATAGCAATGGAGATATAATAAATACCATCCCAATTGCAGAGTCGAAAGACAATGCCTTATTGTTTTCAACATTTTACTTCTTTCTTTGTAGTTTGTATTACTTATTACCTAGATTTCGACTCGTTCACAATGTTCAGTCGGGGTATCGAACACACACCTTGTCTAAAAACCTTTTTTCCTTTCTATAAATTCATTAGTTACAAGAAATCATCTGCTTTGAAGTGTTAATGTATCCCGTAAGTAAAATTGTGTATCATTTAATTCAATTTGGGCATGCAACTTTACCTATTTTTTGCCACGGTATTATTCATGAAGTGTGATAATTTTTCGTTTCAACATGTTTACTTTAAATTGAGTGGATTTCAAATTTTAAATGCAAATTAAATTTTTTTCAAAAAAATGCTTCAATATTTTTAAGTTTTTAACCCTTAGTGGATCAATAGCACCTTATAAGAGGCATGGCACTTTAACTTATTGGGTCCAATACCATTTATTATTTTTAATCACACTTATTGTAATAAATTAATTTAATTATAATTACTATGATTAACCATTATAATTAATGATTATGATTAATCACTTTAACTATAGCAGCTGGGAGGTAAACTTGAAAAACTTCTGGACCGTTAATAACATATAGTAAATTCAGATATTTTTTATCCAGGTAGATCACTATTTATTTTCTCAATGTTTTTAAGCAAACTCCTATATGAAAAATTCCGTACAATATCTGATTTCATACATGATAACTTCTCCCATTTTTTAAGGAAGAATTTTCTTGATTATTTAAATTGGAAGTTCATTTCATTTTCAGACAAATAAATTTCAATTTGACTTACAGTGCTCCAAAAAAATAAGCGAACCACGCTTTGATCTAATGATCGGATCTTCAAGTTCAAGGACTCAATCTTAATCGTACAAAGGGGTGACATAAAATATGTTATTTAATTAATGCAGATGACAGAGAAGCCCACTGCTTGGGATTCGACGAAATATTTTAAAAAACGGTAGAGAACTACAAACTAAAATTTGCAGATTTTCGTTTGCTTTTGCCAACTTTTTAAAAGGCTCAACACGGTTTAACTGAAACAAAGTGACTTATCACATAAGTCTTCGAATTATTTAGAAATAGTAGTGAATAAAAACTCTATAAATGAAATTTACTAAACCAAGAATCAAATATTGAAAGACTACCACTCAAAAATATTTATTCGCTGACTGAGACGATATTCTTAAGTTACAAGATCAGACACAAAAACATGTTTTCTCTGATATCTTTTTTTCGATGGATTCAGATTTTTGACCCCCAAAATATGGGAGGAGTCTCAATCGGGAAAATGTGGTCCTAATAGTTTGGTTAGGATAGGAGAGCTGTCCAAAGTTAGGATCCCTTAATGCTAATTTTATTTTTTGCGTATTTCGCCATATCTCGAGAACGTTTTAAGCTAATGGAAAAATTTTTGCTCATAATTATAAAATTCGTTTATCTAAAGATTATTTTATGTAAATATTTATTATTTTTTTAGACACTTTTGAACACTTTTAGTAAATATTTATTGTTTTTTATTATTTTGTTTAATAATAATATTGAAAATTTTTTGAATTATAAGGTCTATCTATAACATCATTTCAAAGAATGTAATTTTACTTGGCAAAATACAAAATTTGAGCGAAATCTGTCCAATAATTACTGAGAAATCGAATTTTAAAAAAGTCGTGTTTTTAAAAATTCAATTTCTCAGAAACTACTGGACCGGTCGTGCTCAAATTTTGTATTTTGCCATGTAAAATTGCATTTTTTGAAATGAAAAAGTGAATACCTTACAATTCAAAATTTTTTAGACTATTATTAAAAAAAATAATGAAATATGATAAATATTTACTTAAAGTAATTTTTTGCATGAGATTTGATAATGATGTGCACAAATTTTTCAATTCACTTAAAAAGTTCTTGAGATATGACGAAATCCCCAAAAAATGAAATTAACTTTAAGGGGCGAATTGTTCTTATTAATTTAAAGTTTATAATAGCAATTATATATTTCATTAATATTACATTATTAATGTACATTATTAATGCACATTATTAATGTACTCATACTAAGATGCAATTTTAGTGGTTTGAGGGTCACAAGATATACAATTAAGAGTGCCAAAAAAGATATGCAATTTAATTAGTGCAGAAGCAAATCATAATTTAGTACATGATTTCAGACGCAAAAACATTTTCTTTTTCTTAATAAGCATACCTTTCTGACTCGATGGTTCGGGATGAATTACAAAAGATTTCTAACAGATTTATTGCTGAAGATGTTAAGCGAAAGACATAAATACTAAACAGACTCATTCTTGTGTTAATATCTTTGTTTATGAATACATTTGGACGTCTCTTTTTGAAATAAAACTGTCTGATTTTTGGAAAAGCACTATACAAATTTTTTGTCCTTTTTTGGAAAGCTTATTATATGTAGAATAACGAAGTATATGGATTTTTGAAATTGGATGCTTTTAAATTACATTGTTATGGCAGATAATGCAGAGTAACTTAACACGCAACGCATACGAATCGTCAAACTCGTTCGTCAGGAAAAAATATTTTTAATTCTCTACTCTTCGATTTATCAGAAACTATTCAATCAATTTCCATTTTGCTTCAATGGGATTATAAATGATCAAAGTATCTATAATTTAGAGGAATATTTTCTATATCTCTAATTTTGAATTTTTTTTTTAAGCTTCATACCCTTAAAATCGGCCCGATAAAATGTATTTTTCAGAAAACTGTGAAAAAAACTGCTAAAATGAATTCCAATAAAAAATATATCGAAAACCTCATTCGCAACATTGACGAAAATTAAATTATCAATTACCGTAAAAGCGGAATGAAAATGGAAAAAATAATTTTAGAGATAACTGTGGAAAATATTTTCCCAAAAAGAGACAACTGAAATTCGAACTTGTTGCTTCAAATTTGAAAAATCGTTTAAACACATTTCTTTTTTTTTTTACTCTATGTAAGGTTTCAAAAAGTAACGAAAAGGAGAAAGTTATATTAAAAATATGACTTAACTAAAAAGTCAATTGAAAAAATGGGCTTCTTCATCAGAATACGAAACTAAATATCTATAAAGCCCTTTTACCACCAGTATTAGCATATGGGAGTGAGTGTTGGGCTCTCACTAAATCGGAAGAGAACGAATTCATGGTGCTTGAAAGGAAAATCACAAGAAGAATTTTTGGTGCTGTCAAAGAAAACAAGAGGAGGCTCACCCTTTCCAAGAAATTCCCTAAGCAGCCCGAAAATGTCTATGTCATTAAAGCTTATCACATTAGATGGTTAGAACTCCCCTACAGATTGAATTAAAACAAACCGATCAAGAAAGTGACTTTTGCGAAACCAGATGGAACCCGTAAGAGAGGTCGACCATCCTTTAGATGGCTAGAGAGTGTTGAAAGAGACCTCCAAGTGATCGGTGCAGGAAGATTTAGGACAATGGTGACTAACAGGGCATTTTGCGGAAACTTATTGATACTGCCTTGGCCTGTCTTGGGTTGTAGTGCTGAAGAAGAAGAGACCTCTTAAATTCATATTTAATGTCATAAACAAATATCCATCTAAAAACGGGTTAATAAAAAATGTTTTACGAAAATAAATAAATAGACTTACCTTCCTCTCACCCTTTTGTCATTGCCTGAAAATGAGAAAAAAACCGCATTCTCCCCCCTCCCTATTATGAAATAGTGACTGATCATAAAGATTATTATTATTATTATTATTTTGAAAGGAAAAAACATCTCTAAATTTTCTTTAAAAAAAATTGAAATGTCAGAAAGAATTTTAAATAATAACAAAAGTAAATGGAATGTTTTCGAAACCAGTCGCTAAGAAAAAGGTTAATTTGTGATTAAAAATTGTTCTTTAAAGTTTCTGATAATAGAAATATGTTGAACAAAAATAGGATACTAATTTATTTTGTTAAAAATTTTTAATGCTTCAAGGTGTTTCAAAAATGACTTTTAACATTAATGAAAAAAATTTTCTTCGTTTTTATAAGACGCGGTGTTACGCGTGATACTCGTTGCATCTTACACATGATCTTATATTATAAACACGCAAAAGTGTGTTTCAAAGAAAAAAAATCAGAAGAATAATTTCTGCTATTTATGTCAGAAATAATGATAGCCACCATATTAGTTACTTGGTTAAATTTGAAATGCAACAAAAGACTCAATGCATTTTTTTATGAAGTTCTGGCAATTTTAGAACTAATCTGAAAAATATTCATCAAAATTATTATTTCGATTCGTGAATTTTTTTTCTCACAAATTTGATGCAAGGCAAATATTAAAAATTAAGATACATAACTCTCTTTGTAAAATTTAGGGATAATTTTAATTTAAGCTTTCAAAGTTAATTTTAATCTGAAACTCTAAGCTGAAATTTAATTTTTAAATTTTATGACAGTGAAGAGTATTGTCTTAATTAAATAAGAATATATATATATATATATATATATATATATATATATATATATATATATATATATATATATATATATATATATATATATATATATATATATATATATATATATATATATATATATATATATATATATATATATATATATATATATATATATATATATATATATATATATATATATATATATATATATATATATATTGCATTAATTTGACTCATTGGATTGACATAGTTTGGTGTTTTCTAATTTTCAACTTAACAAAAAATAAATAACTTAATAAATTAATTTTTTTTTTTTATATATAGATTTGATTTGCTTTTTAGCAACGTCTATATAACTAAACACGATTGTAGAGAGCAGAATTTTTGATTGCGTCTATAGTTATTGATTTTTTTTAAAAATTAGATTCCGAATCTATTATTGAAGTACGTGGAATGTTCTTATACTTGCGAACAACTTTTTTGTAAGTTAAAATGTTGTTAATAATGGCGAAAGTCGACATTGCTGACAATGAGATTTTCTCGATAAATCAACTATTATTTTTTTTACGAAACAATCATGACGGATTAAAAAAATGAATTAGGTTAAAAATAGCATAAATACTAAAGATTAAATGTAGGTATAAGTTCTCTTAGAGCCCTAAAATATAAATTACATTTTTATTTTATAAATACTTCAGTGCAGGTCGGTATAATCAAACTCAAGAGACAAAGAATTCTTATGTCAACGCTTTGTGACAAATTTTATAATTGATGTTTATTTAAGTTTTTAAAACTACATAAATTGTTTCGTATTATCAAAATAGTTATCCGTTGCCTTCTAAGGATAAATTATTTTAAATGTATAATTTGCTTTTTGAGACCCATTCCCTTAATTATTCCTTAATTAATTATTATTTGTGTAAAAAAGTCGATTTTTCTGTGAAGAATTTCTTATATTTATTTCAATTTCCTCTAAAAAAATTTTATTCTAATTTTATATAATAACTAATTTAATACTGCTATAAAAATTGGCACTTTTTGAGTCGTATAATTATAAAAACTTGTTTTTTACACTATTATCATTTTCGATGTTGCGAACTATCGCAGTAGTTTCAGTAAACTCTTCATCCTAATTGAAAATGAATAAAATAACAATGTTAAAGTAAAATGGACCGGATAATAATGAAATAAAACTTGTTTTTGTGAACTTTTATCATTTTTGAAATTGAAAAACTATTGAAGTAGTCTCATTAAAATCTACATCCTAATTGAAAATGAATAAAATAATATGGTTAAGAATAGTCGGTAGGCCATACATCAATAATGGTAAGACTGACCTTTATTTCTAAAAAACTACTAATGATATCGCTTTGAAATTTTTTGGGAACATTTCAGATTATATCAGTTGTATGATGTGATAATGTTTTAGCATTTAGAGGAATACTTTTTGAGTTACGACAGATTTTTACTCAAAAGTGATGAAACTTTTCTAAAAATTAAAAGTTCTCAGTTCATAAGTTTTTATAAAAATTCTGCCAAAGATCTGTATTAAAAGTTATCACAAAATTAACATGTAAATGTAAATATTCTGAAAAGAAAAAAAAAACTGATCATGAAGAATCTTGTTCAAATGCTGAGAAAAGGGTACATTTTAAAAGGTGCAGTTTTAGCATTATTGCCCTTCCGGCTCTCCTTAAAGTAAAGCACTTTAAATGTTATCTTCAAACTGCTACCTTAGGTCCATTTTTTCAGCTCTATCTCAATTTATTATTTGTATTAAAATATTGATTGCTTTGTGAATAATTTTTTATGTGTATTTCAATTTCAAAACTATCTTTTTTTTTCTGATTAAATGTCTAAAATGTTTTATTTAGCGATAAAAGCTTTAATAAAATTCATTACATATGAAAAAGCAAATAAGTGAGACAATTTTTTTTAGCATTTTCATCCTAATTTAAAACGAAGAAAATATAAAGATATACGTTAAGTATTTTAAATGTATAAATTGCTCCCTTAGACCCATTTCCTCAGATCTATTTCAGTTTATTTGAATAACAATATAACTTATGTAAATAATTTTTATAAGTATTTTTCGAATTCAAAATTAACATTTTTTTCCTAATTACGGATCTAAAATGTTTAATTTAGCAATAAAAGCAATAAGCAATTTTTGCATTACACTGTAATGAAAATATATTTTATAAAATTTCATTACATCTGAAATTGCAAACTATTGAGGTTATTTTCTTAAAATCTCTTTCCGATTTAAACAATTAATAAAATATAAAGATCGAATTTATGTATTCTAAGTTTATAAATTGCTTCCTTAAATCCATTTCCTCAGATCTATCTTTGTTTATTATTTGTGTAACAATATCAACTTCTTTGTGAAGAATTTCTTAAATGTATTTTAAATTCAAAATTAATGCATTTTTTTTTCTAATTACGTGTCGAAAATGTTTAATTTACCGATAAAAGCATTTTTGCGACTCATTGTAATAAAAATATAGCTTTTATAAAGGTTCATTACACATCTGATATTGCAAACTATTTAGGTAATTTTCTTAAACCTTTTATCCTAATTAAAAATGAATAAAATATTAAGTTTAAAGTAAAGTATTTTGATTGTCTAAATTGTTTTCTTAGACCCGTTTTCCCCAGATTTATCATAGCAACAAAAATTTCTTAAAGTGTAATTTCTTGTATTCATTTTTAATTCAAAATCCATAGTTTAATTAAATCCTAAGTAGCACAGGGATATTATTAGATACCGAATAGATATTGATTGACATTGTGAACGCTGAACGATATCAAAAAAAAGTACTAAAAGAAAGCGTCATGGAAATTTTAAAAAATAAGTGTTTTTGACTATTTATTACGAAAAATATTAAGAAAGGAGGAAATATCATTGCACATTACTATACAACTAAGAAGAGGTGGGTCAAGACATGGAACAGGTGTTCTCTCGAGATGGCGTTGCAATCGATAAAAGTCGCAACTTTAGCAATTTGTAATTTCACAATTATCATTCATTATTTATATTCTGAAATTATGTAATAAAATCCACACTACATAATTATAAAGTTATAATTACATTTGAATTGTGTAGACATTTTAACTTTAAAATTTTTTCCCTTAAAATCCTAAAATAAAATTGTTCAAATTTTAAGTTGTCATTCTTTGTAATAATTGACACAATAGAGAACATAATTTTAAAGTATTCGAATTACCTACTTCAACAAATATACAAATATTTTCTTTCACTTTTTTCCCCCTGAAATTAAATGGAGAGAAACTTACGTAACTTTATTCTTTTAGTATCGGAAATTTTAATTAACAAAACACCTGAAACAAAATCCAAAAGAAAATTTTCCATGGATTGAAACCAGGAAAGCTTCTAATATTATGAAAATTGCCGAAAATTTCTTATAATGTAAAAACAATTTTATATGGGCACATCTGAAATTTTCATCAATTCGATAATTATTTAAACGTGTTATGCTCTAAACCAACAATCTTAGCAAAAAATTTACATAACATTTTAGTTTCAAAACTGTCAGTTAATATGTTTTATCTAAATTGAATTTGCAGAAACATATAATTGCATACGAGAATGAGGTGAAAAAATAAAAATTTTTTACATTATCTTTTAAAGATTTATTACGAAGTTGCGGAATAAGAATAAATAAGATGTTAAGAATAAAAATAATGTTAAGAATAAAAATAAATAAATAAATAAATGAAAATGAAAATAAAAAAAATCATCACAAACATTATTTCACAACTTAATTATTTAAAAACAAAGCACAATATAAATGTTAACTTCACGCAATTATAAAAGCAATATATTCTTACGGTCATTGTTAAATAAAAACATATCAATAATCCTTTGGAAAAATGCAAGTTAACAACACATATTTGTAATTAAGTAAAATAATTTCTGTTTTTTATTCCAAAAAGCAACAGTTAGACTACGTGCTATCTAGTTATTATTATTTTTAAATAAAAAAATAATCCAAGACTTTACAGTCATTTCATGAAGTTCAAAGTTTTTTTTCCCTTTAATTGCAATTTTTGTTTAGTCGCAACTATATTTCAGAAGAATAAACTTAGGAGTATTTGCTTTATTGAAAGAAAAAATGGTCAGCAAACGTTAACAATGCGCATACCACACGAACACTCATAGCAGGGATTAATCACACAAGTACGCGTCTCTCCCCAAACTTCCTCAATGTCTCACAACAACCAACAAGAGAACTTAACAGCCATTTCATATAGTTTTATTCCTACAATTGCTAGTTTTTGCTTACTTGCAACTATATTTCCGTGCGATAAACCGGGCAATCTTTAAATGCTTTTTTGAAATATTTTATAAAATGATCAGTAACAGCTAATAATGTGTATATGACACAAGCATACAGTTGGGATGAATCACACAGGTATGCACAGATGTTCAATTTTAACGCCATTTCTGCACTGCTCTTCATTCAACTTAAACACACTTTGAATGGACCATATTGCTGTTTATTTTTTATTCATTTGCTGTAATTTATAAATTAATATAAATAATGATGCATCAAAAACATGCAAATATATCAAAAACATGCTATATTCCAAAAATAAAAATAAAGATGTTTATCTCATTATTTTACAATATTTTAAACAAGAAATTTTAATAAAGTAACAATAGTGTTCGTCTTATGAATAAAATCTCAAACATTCTAAAATGAAATGGTTTTAATTGAAAAGTAGCGATTAATTAATAGTTATTTTTACATACGTTGCAGCAAACTTGTTTACTGAAAATTATTTTTTATCTTTCTCATTGTTGCAGAGAAATTCTGTCAGATGTGAATAACCAAGTAGACATTGTTTTAGTAGCCTATTCTAAACTAAATACAATACTTATTACTTAGAGTCAGGGCCCGACTTAGCTTAATTGGGGCCCTGGGAAAAGATTTCGTTCGGGACCCCTTTCTATTTTACTACTTCAGTAATGAAGAATTGAACTTTCTGCAGGTATTTAAATTTTTCATCTCATTATACATATTTAACAAGAAAATTGACAAGATCCTAAAATAGCTATAATGTCCCCCCCCGCCCCTCTTTAACGGTTAGACGAAATATCGTTCTGTCCATTTTATTGATTTTCTGACAATTCTATGTCCATCATGCCGAATGCAGTTTTCCGATTGTTAACTTCGTCATTTAGCCTGCGAAAAATTCACATCCTTGCTGACATTAGGGTGGAATTCGGTTAAATTTTCGCAATTACGATGGCTCACTTAAGCCAATCAGAAGCCTGTATTTTTGTTAACATATCACATTTTGATTATATGTAAAAATACAGGTTTTTGATTGTCCAAATTTGTCCATCGCAGAGACAAAAATTTAGATGGATTCCGTGCTAAAAGGCCATGGATTTACGAAACATAGATTTTTGTGTTCATACGATAGAATAATGAAGAAGCTAACATAAAGCTGACGGACTTTACACTGTATTTATATTTTGCTTAAAAAAAGTTCATTAATCAAGGAAACCCAAAATAAGCTTTCAATTCAATTTGGGGGATCCCCTCTAATGTGGGGCCCTGGGCAACTGCCCGCTATGCACCTGCCTTTGTTTATAGTTTGACAATACGTTTTAACAGTGTAGTCAACTACTACTACTTATTAGTCAACTACAACTGCGCAAAATAGACAGAAAAACAACCAGTATACCTTAAAAATCACCTCATAGCGCTAGTTTGTATGAAGCTAACTTTAAAAAAACCTCAAAACGAGGTTAGGTATAACTAAAATGACTTCATACACCTCAATAAATACCTCACGCTCTTTAGTTAACATGAGGTAAATTTTCTTATACCTCATAAATACCTTTTTTGCTACAAGTGTAAAAAAAATACCCCGTATACCTAGAAAATCACCTCATCAGCCTGGTTGATTTGAAGTGAATTTTAAACATCCTCAAAATTAGCTGAAGTGTATGTAAAACAATATCGCACACCTCACTTACAACTTTTTTGAGGTATAATATTTATGTTGTTTCCTTACAAACCTCAAATATTCCTCAAAACAGCTTCAACACCTCGAAAGTACTTCAAAGATACCTCAAAATTACTTTACATTTTCGTAAGGGTAGCTTCTACTTTTAACATTGGCGATCGAAATGGGCTGCAGGTGGCGTAGAGCAGAACTCTTTTCCTATGGCAACACTTCACATGCTTTCCCCCATAGCGTGTGGAATAGAGGAAGGAAGTACGTTAGTTTCTCTCTTGATTTTCACATAGATTAAAATCTTTTAACTTAAAAAACTATATGGAACTGAAAACTACATTAAACATAGTTCTAAAGAAAAGTATCATAGAAATTTTAAAAAATATTTTTATTAAATAAAAGGGAAAAATATTAAGAAAAGGGAAATTATCGTAGTTCATTCCTATACAACTGAAAAGAGGAGGAGAGGGAAGGGAGAAGGGCTAAAGGCATGAAACCGGTCTCTCCCCAGATGGCGTATTCGAGTGTTGCGATCGCGAATTGAAGTCTATTGGTTGACTGCCATTCTAAAAAATTATTTCAAAATTACCAAGCCGTACCAAATATGAATGGCACTGGTTTTTAGATATTTTTTTTTTGTCGTTTGATATCCGAATAATTACATTCTTAAAGAAAATTAAAGCTCGCTTTTATTAAATAAAAGAAATAGAATTTAGCTTCTTTTCCTTCGTTGTTATCGCATCAAGTGCATTAAGACTTCAAGTAAATCCGCGTATAAGGGTATAAGTTGCAAGTAAATAGAGGCCAAATCGGAATTGCTAAAAAAACCTAGGTCTTTCTAAGTCTAGCAAAATACCACGTTTGCAAGAATCTCACAACACAATAATAACGTTGCGAGCCAAATGGCTTCAAAACACACCGGTAACAGTAACCCGGAAGTATAGACGGAATGGAGCTTGCAGCGTTCCCTAGTGTAGAAAACACCATCCATTAGGTGTAGTAAGCAGCTGTATACTTTCTAACCAGAAGTAAAGCAGGTCTAAAGCTCGAGATTGTTGTTGTTTACACATCTATTCTCTGTAACCGTAAAAATTCAGAACACGCACGAAATTTTACTTTCGTTATGGATGTCAATACTTCAAGTGAATGAATTTTTCGCTTCAAGGAGGCGTAAACTTCCGATTTGTTCCGTTGGTTGCATCTAACTGTTTACTAAATTTCCTTATATAGGGTCAACGATCCTCGCTGCAGGTAATATATTACTTTTCTTTTAAATAAAGTTAATAACAATTACAAGTTTTGTAAAAAAGAAACTTGTTTTGGTTTTGTGGTCTATGTTATCAATATGCTGCTTGCTTACGATTTCTTTCTTAAGTTGGGAAAATTTCCATCATGGCAATAAAATAAGTAATGTATTTTAATTTTATGTTTGTAGTATCTTTCTATTTATTTTGTCAAAACTGTTACATTTGTTTACTGAAGCATTTGATTAAAATTGTTTTAGTTTGACGCTAGCGACTGACTAAAAATATTTTATCTGGTATAAATTTGTTTGTTTAGCTTGGAGCTAAATTTTTGAGTTGTTTTAGAAAGTGCATTAAGTATAACATTTTCAGGAAAATGACCATTTCGTGGTTTGCGGAAGAATAATCACAAAGTTTTGGCAGCTGCTCACTGAAAAAAATAAAGACACTCCAGGGCAAGCCTAAACAAGTTGTTTTTTTAAAGAAAATAATGCAAATTTAAAATCTATTTAGTGGTTTCACGATTTTTGTTGTTGTCGCGACAGATACAGAACTACCTCGAATTTTCAAAGTGAGATTTCCTTATTTAATTTAAGTTCATTGCATGACTTAATGATAAGTAAAATAACAGTTATTGTGAAATCCAAACACAAGACTTTAAATTTTATGAGTGACTTATATAGCTATTAAATGTATTGCTTCATAAATCAATTTAAACAAGATATTCTTGTGTTGTATTATAATCACATTAATTTCATACATATTGTTTTAATTTTAACATAATAAGAATAAGTTTTTGAGTAAGTCTTAAAAAGTTGTTGAAAATGTTTTCATTTTAAAAATGACCACTTCTCATGTAAATAGTGACTTCAAACTCATATGTTTAAATGTCCAACTTCTCTTTTAAAAAATGAAGTCTTCATCTGCATTTTTCAAAACATCTTACATCTTTTCAATTACAATTTTTCCAATTTTTAAGAGAATATTTTCCCATCTTGGGTATTTTTGAGACTTCATATAACATTCTATCTAAGAAAGTGTTCAAGTACCTTTAGGCAAAAGAAAACAAATTCTTGAAACTAAAGAAAATTGAAAAAAAAAAATCCCTAAGTTTGTTTCAAAATGATAGTCATATTTTATTCTAAATGAAATGTTGTCTTTGTAGAGTGTGTCATGCTTATTTCAGCTACTTTTGATTTGCGATTGCAATGCCCGAATGCACCATCTGGGGAGAAGACGACTGGTTCCAATGTCTTGACTCTCCTCTTTATCTCAGTTGTATATGAATGTACTACGATATTTTCCTTTTTTTCTTATATTTTTCGCATTTAATTGTCACAAATATTTTTTTGAAATTTCCATGATGCTTTTTTTTAGAACTGTGTTCAATGTAGTTTTCCGTAGCATATAGTTTCCTAACTTAAGAAGTTTTTTTTATCTATTTGAAAATCAAGAGAGAAATTGATGTACTTCCTTCTCCTTTGACTCTCCGCACGCTAATGGAGAAAGCATGCAAAATGTTGAAATAAGTAGAGAGTTCTGCTATAGCCCATTTCAATAGCCAGTGGTAAATATTAAGAATTTTTATAAATAAAAAGAAAAAAATTCAGTTTTATTTAAAATTTTTTAAAGATTTATTTATTATCAGAAAATTTGAAGCATTTAGTTTTTGAACTAAATAATGATCCGTTTCTTTTTCGCTATAGGCAATTTTTTTTAAAAGTGTAGCTTTCCTTGTAACTTAAACTATCTTCGATAGAATATTTTATACTCATATATATGATTAGATGTCCTAAAAAGAGGGGTGTGATAATGTGATTAAAGGCAATGTTTAAAGCAATGTCCTTGCATATGGCTGACAGTTCATTCTCAGATGTTCAGCCATTATATTTAATATGCACATTCGGCATGAAACTTTTAACGTTTATTGTGTTCTTGTTGAAATAAGATTTATTTTAGTCAATAAAGGGGCACATAATTGATGAAGGGGAATTACATCTAAAAACCAGTGGTGGTACACTGTTGGCTAATGTTCCTTGAATGTATGAATATTTAATGGATCTTATGTAATGGAATTTAATTATTTTAAAATGAACTTTTTTTTTGTTGCTTTAAATAGGCATTATACTATTTATTTATTCTATTGTTGCAGAAAATGAATAAATATGAAGTTTTTGAAAATGAGCAAGAAACAGAATCCCACAATTTCAAATCAGATTCAGAAGTAATTGATGTTAATGTGGGCAAAACTATGGAAAACAGTAGTGTGGCTATACATATCTCGAAATCTAAATTGGTGGGACAATCTCTCTTTGTTGAAAATTCTGTCGATAATGGTGGCTCTCATGTTGTTACTATTCAAGACCCAGCAGAAATGGAAGAAGTTGGTACAGAAGTTGGGTAAGAGTTAGGGAACATTCTATTTTATGATAAATATATTTTGTTTGAATTTTAATCACATGTACTCTTTAAACTTAAATTTTTTATTAAATAATTTTTCCTCTTGTTGTCTGCAGTAAGGTTATACATAATATCAGTTTGGCTTCACATTACCTTATAGCCTGGCAAATGTAAATTGTTTTACTTTTAGCATAGCATGATAAAATATATTGTTTTTATTTGTTAAAATGATTAAAAAAAATCTGGATATTTAATATCTTATTTTCATGTTTTACTCTCTAAGTAGCACACAATATCAATCAATTTCTCAAAAATCATAATTTGTTGAACAATGTTCCTAAGCAGCTACGTAAAAACATTACCTTTTCTTATACTGCACAATATTGCAAAACTGATGCAGAATGTCGATCGATATCCCCTAGCATTTACAAACATTGTAGGATGTTGACCAACATCGTCAACAAGATATTCATGAACTGAATACTGTGGAATGCTAACATTAAAATTACGTTACTTGGAACAAAAAATCACAGGTTTTAGTACCGATAAGCAATGATCCTGAGGGTGTTCTGGTTTCCCGTTGTTTGTTTCGAAGTAGAGCAAGAGGACTGATGTAGTTGTTTTCTTTCTTGAGGTCCTGAGACCATTGTAATTTACCAATATTGTGCGACTAACCAATATTAAGTATGTTTTGAGAATGTTTAAGATGCAAGATTGTGTTCTGTTTAACTGTCATTACTTGTCAATCAAGATTTCTTTTGTTTTGTTAATGCATTTTGATTTAAACTATAACTTGTTGTTTTCATTATATTTAATTCATGCCCAACATCACTTTAATATAATCAACATTTTAATTAAATTTACACATGCATATGCTAGTTTTTACTGTAAGGCTAGAGTTTTATTTAAAAGTATAAAATAAACCATTTGTTTTGAATACCTAATATCTTCTTATAACATTCCTTATTGTATAATATTCCTTATCCTTTTCTTCTGTATTGTCTTCTGTATTCTGTATTGTTCTTCTGTCTGTATGTCAAAATTGTGGAATGACCACTCTGATTATATGGTTAGTAGACCTTGTAAAATATAGGATTGCATAGGTGTGTGGCAAGTCGTTGCAAACATACACATGGTAGTTGAAAGCATGGTTAAAATTACTTTAATTGTTAATCTGAAATTATCATGGGCAAATATTAATCTTAGAAATTAAATTTCACAATGCAATGCTTTAAAACAGAAAAAAATATTTTTTCACTATGCTGACTAATTTGATTAACGTAACTTGATTCAATTGTTAATGAATGATTAAATTAATAATTTAGTTAGATTAAAATTGACTTTTAAAGTATAAAAAATTAATTTTATAACACTAGTTAAAAAATCTTTAAAAGTGTAACACCAGATCAAATATAAAAAAATGGATAATTTTAAAGTTTTGAATGTAAAATTGAATATTTAGCTTCAGATAACATTGATTCTAGTTTTAGTAATCTTGTATGCTCCCTTCACCAAAGACAGCAAAATTGGCTCTATTACATCTGTTATAAATGTTTTAATTTTTCTTATGTTGTGATTTCCACTTATTATTTAACATGACTTTTTAATCTATTGTTTTATTATAGGTTTATGCAATTTCAATTAAAAAGGATAGTTGAGCATCTAATATTCAGGTAATTTTGATTTTTATTAATTATCAAACTGTTTTGATTTTTTTGTTGCTATCTTTTAAATGTTTTAACATTTGATATTTTAGGGTGTTCAGTATGATATTGATCATTGCAGATATCAGTATTTTGATTACCGCATTAGCCATGACAAATAAAACTCATGAACAAGACGAGGCTTTTGAAATAGTTGCTATATGTTTTGTTGCTTATTTCCTGTTTGAAGTTTTTATTCGAATTTCTGCTAAAGGGTAAACTTGTTTCTTTTTACTATCTTAATTTATCAATTTAAAATAATAAAACTTTTTTTTTTGGTGTGTCATAAGCTAAAATGATTGCTAAGAAATTTGTTGTACATAATCTACTTTATTAATTTTCTATTTGTAATATCTTACCGTATTAAGTAAATGATGACGTATTATCTTTGCATGATTTTAGTGATGTAATTATGTTTAAGGAATGAATGAAAGTACAAATATCTTGTGATACTGTGGCACCGTGGTTTTATGTTGTCCATTTCGTAGATTGTGCCGCTTCCTACATTTATTTCCATTGGTCCATAAAAATTCTCGTAAAGATTTTAATTATCTCTAATTTTACAAGTGTAGTGGGATGGGTAAAGTGCGGGAAGGGTGGTTAAAGAAAATATGGGAGTTCAAATTTTGAAATTTGCTAGCGGAATTTTTCGTTTCAACTTTGAATCTTGGAATTATCTAAAAAACTGATTGGGTAAACATTTATTTATTTATTTTCATTTTTTATTCCATAGCCTGCAAGATGCTTCTAATCCAAGAATAAATGTTCTGGAATCTCTGAATTTGATTTCTACAGCATTGAACAGTGTGTACTAAAATTTGTGATTGTTTAATTACAAATTGACATTTGTACAAATACCCATTTGTGATTGTTTAATTACAAATGGGTTTAATAAAAGTTCTCAGGGCTTCTCTGTATCCAATAAGAACATTAGCCCTTCGGAATAAAATAGCTAATGATTTTTAAGGATCGAATTATTTAAGGATTTTACAATTTACAATGAAAATTGAGCAAAAATTTTTTGAAGAATTTACTCATAACTGATCAAGAGTTTATAAATATAAAAACTTAAACAGTTGAGAGTGTAAACCATTAAGCAAATTTGCAAACAATTGTAAGTATTGAGAAAGATATTGTGGAAATTGCATCTA
The DNA here is from genome assembly GCF_982258835.1 of Parasteatoda tepidariorum. NCBI lineage: Eukaryota > Metazoa > Arthropoda > Arachnida > Araneae > Theridiidae > Parasteatoda > Parasteatoda tepidariorum. Next base: position 7,203,172 of record NC_141766.1, read on the forward strand.
AAAATAAGAAATTTAAAGATTACAAAGGTTTTCTAGTTTTTATTTTTTGTAAGTGTAAATTTTTGAAAAATATATTTAATGTTTTTCTTACTCCTATTTTAAGTTTACCTGCTTCACACGTTTTTTAATGTTAGTCCGACAGATAGCATGAAATTGGGGTTCTTCTATATTTAAATGTTACTTGATTTTTTTTTTTAGTTATTTTGCAAGTGACTATCCAGGATGAAAAACAGTTTATGTCCATAATAGTTAATTGTGAGAAAAAAACTAATTTCAAGGGTCACAAGACTAATTTTCTTCCAGTATTGTCCATCATTGCTGTGTAATAACTGTTAAAATACCCTCAAGAATCATAGATCAACCTTTTTCTGACAATGGCCTCAATTTGAAATTGCTAAAACCAAATGAATTCTTTAAGAAACACAATGCTTTATTCAACAATATATTTTAAAAATTCTCATTACTTTGAAGAAAAACATCCGTCAACTAATGACTAATTTAATTTTATGCTGGACCTACAGTTTTTGAAATGTCATTAAGGAAATATACAAGCATAGAAATGTAGTACTGTTTAAGCATAGAAATGTAGAAATGTACACTGTTTTAGAAAAGAAATTTTCATGATTGTTTCAATTAGATTGCCCAAACATTCTAGCTTATGTTGCCCCTGAAAGAAAGAATGTCTTAAGATAAACTGCTGTTTGTAGAAAATGCAACACCATGAAAGAATCATCAGAATCAAATGAAATTTAATGCAGAAACGACTTGTACTGATACAAATAAATGATGAAATTTTCAAAACAAAAGAAACAAATTAAGCGTCCGAAATCAGTATTTGGTGCAGCCACCACGCGCTGCAATAAGTGCTGCTATACGACGTGGCATGGAGTCAAACAGATGTTGAATATCTGCTTGAGGAAGAGAATTCCATATCGCTTGTATGCGCAACCAAAGTTCGTCTTTGGAAACTGCAGGACGCGGATCACGAGTGAGACGCCGACCAACCATATCCCACACGTGCTCAATAGGCGACATATCCGGCGAATAAGCAGGCCAAGGAAGAAGTTGCATGCGTTGTGCTGAACAGAAGTCTCTAACAGTCCGCGCAACATGTGGGCGTGCATTATCCTGCTGAAAGATAGCTCCAGGGATGCCTTGAAGGAAAGGAACGACTTCGGGCTGTAGCACTTCACGGACGTATCTGTTGCTATTGAGATTACCCTCAATTCGTATCAAATTGGATCGTCCATGATACGAAATCGCACCCCAGACCATAACTCCGGGTGTTCGACCACTATGTCGTTCAATAATACACTCAGGAAGGCAGCGTTGACCGGCATAACGTCTAACACGAACACGGCCATCATGGGTCCACAAATTGAAGCGTGATTCATCTGAAAAGACAACTTGGTGCCAATCAGCTCGCCAGTCTCTGTGCTCAAGAGCCCACTGCCGACGCAGCCGTCGATGATCCGCCGTGAGGGGAATCCTGTATAATGGCACCCTTGCACGCAATCCACGGCGCAGCAGACGACGACGAATTGACGAAGCCGACAATTGTACACCTGTAGCAGTAGACCAATGTGCTGCCAGCTGCCTGGAGGAAGCTGTGCGATCATTCACCGCCATGCGGAGCAGGTGTCGATCATCGCGCTCTGACGTCACCTTCTGTCGTCCAGTGCCTGTTTTTCGAGTTGTTCGGTGCTCGTCGGTCCACTGCTTCCAAACTCGCATCACTGTGGAACTGTTCCGCTGCATACGAGCTGCTATTGCGCGATAGGAAAATCCTCCTTCTCGAAGGCCGATTATCCTCCCTCGTTCAAACTCCGTAAGTTGCTTGAATTTCTTATTCTTCCGTCGTGGAGGCATACTCAGGTCTCACTAAACGTTTGCCACTAACAAATAATCATAGACTATTTTCAACGTCCCGCTACAGCACTTTATTTATACGCTTTCAGCATCAATTCAGAGGGCGCTGCGCGCGCCACGCACGCGCGATGGCTCTGAAACTTTATTAATTTGCATAATATCCTATAATTGACATTTGCTGCGAATTTCATTTGATTCTGATGATTCCTTCATGGTGTTGCATTTTCTACAAACAGCAGTTTATTACTTTTCACAAGTAATGAAGACAAATTTTGTGACTTTAATTTCATGAATGTAATTTCAATGCTATGCTAACAATAAATACAAAATTAAGCTTAGAAATCAGTGAGTACTATATTCATATTGAAACTTGTGTAGCTTTTTGTGATAGATTTAGTTAGAATGTTCATAATTGACCAAAAAGAAAAACTTAGAAGCTATATGTGATTTTTTTTTCTTTTTATAATATTTTTGTAATTTATTTGGTTTGTTTAATTTAATTGCATGTTTTAAGTTTACTTTTGCTGTGCGATTGTTTAATTTAAATTACAAATTTCTAAAGTTAAAGGTTCTTAGCCATAGTAAAATATTTGGAAGGAAATTGACATTAGACTTGCTGATATGCTACCTAAACAACATTGAATGAAAAATTGTTTACAAAATAGTTACTAGTTAAAAACTTATGAATCATTTTCTTTTTCTAGCTTACCTTGTAAAGGAATTTTCACAGTATGTATTTTATTTGAGTAACTTAGCATGTTTATTCTAGTTTTTCCTATTTAACTTTTAATCCATTTAAATTAAAATGATACTAAGACTTACTCTTATAATTATTGTGCAGCCTTAGTTTTTCTTGTTAGAGCATTAGGAATTTTAGTATTTTTTTTATTCAAACCTGTAAACTTTGAATTTTAGTGTATTTACACTTATTATTTTTTTTTTAAATCAGATATTTTACTATGTATCATATTTTGACTTAAATTCTTGGTTATATTTATAGTTTAAAAACTATATGGATCAAAACATCAAACAAATCCATTTTTATTTATTTATTTTCCATCTGACATATATTTTTAGGAGCTCTTTTATCAGCAGTTTTTATGCCATCTTCATTTTGCAATAACTGTATGAATCAAACTGTAACATTAGCATTTCAAATGCAGATACTTTTTTTGGAAAATCTTAATCTGTAATGGTTCCTGTTTAAGATTTTTCAGCTATTTCCATCCCATCCCTAAGGAGTGAGATTGGGGGTCAAGTTTGGCATCATTGAATGTATGTTTTTAAAGTTTTTGATACATTTCTACTTTTTGCTCTGATGTTTGCTACTTGAGATCTTTCATTTTGGACACCTGTATTTTCATTTTAGCTAATATTTAGGTCAAATTTCATTGCAGCTAAAAATAATTTAATTGAGTAACAATTCTTTATGTTCTCTTGTAAAAGTTCATTACAGTTGGATCTAATTTTGTCCCTAGACTACATTGGCTATTGGCCTGACAAAAATAGCATTAGTAATAAATATATTATGGGTTAATCTCATTTTCCTATTCATATTAAAGACTTACTCCATACATAAAACTCTGAAGTGACCATTTGAGTGTAAAATTTTATTATTAGGAACATTGAATCTGTTTTTTGTGGTAGCTGTTTCTTAGCTTTGTGATAAATATCTGAAAATAATTTTACCCCTTTATCTACAACAATATCTAATTTACACTTGACATGTCTTCTGTTCTACTTTTTTATTTTGAGGTAAGTTTTTGACTTTATCAAAGTAACTCAAAAGATTTATTTTTAGATACAGTTTAAAATGAGTTTATGTGCTGTTATGTACTTCAAAACATGGAAATTGTACATGTAAATAATTTTATACTTTTAAAAAACTGCATTCTAATTATTTGAGCCATGAAAGTAAGCTTTTCATAGTATTTTAGTATAAATATTTTTTATTGCCTTTTAGTCTAAATAGTGCTATATTACAATTGCTATTATGTGCATTTAGTTTAGTACAGATTTTGTATTTATTCAGAAAATTAAATGTAATAAACCTAGTTTTCATTGAAGTAAATGTGTTTCACCCAAATTTTACATTACCTAGCTTCTTTCCTTTTTCATTTCTACCTGTTTTTCCAAAAGTTCCTTGCATTACAGTGTTTTTAATTAATCATATATGTTTGTTATAAGGTAGGTTTTCTTTATTTGCATAATTAATCAAACTCACAAGCAACTTTTGCTTTATTTCTAATTAAAATCTAAGTAATAAAAATTTAAGATTGTGTCATAATTTTTTTTTAAAATGTGGATTGCATGTTTTTTTATAGATTTGCCTTACAATACTATGAATTCTAGGAAATTGTTTTTTAAGGAATAAATTTTGAGAAAGTTCCGAATTTTTAATGACATTATTTATTCTCTTTAGGGCAAAAGGATTTTTTAATGACTGGTATAATGTTGTTGATCTTGTTGTAGTAGTCATTTCATTTGTTGTAACTGTGATTTATACATCAGTTGACCTGGGATTTGGTTATGCAAAGTAAGTTTTGAATTGCTTCATTTTCTAAATGTTAATTCATTATTTTGGAGAAAAAAAAAGTTTTAAATGTTAGTATATTATCGTATTTTTCCTTATTCTAACTCTGCAGGAATTGTGAATTTTTAGCATGACTGTCTCAGAAATTTAAGAGCAGATTTTTAAATGTTTTTTCTTATATTGCTCACTAACATTTTGTTGCATGTGGTTTGATCGAATTATAAGTAAATTTTAAGTAAAAAGTCATAAATTATGTTATTAAAATTATTGAACTGGTATGTAAACTTGTTGTATATGTGATTCATTTTGACTTAAATTTTATCTTATTAACATTAAAAAAAATGTTGACTAGGACAAACAAGGACCCATATGTATTTTAACAAGGTGCTTTTTTTCTTTATAAAATAAAAACCTTTTTTTTTACCACTTTAATCATTTTAGGTATAAAAAAGTTTTAAACTTTTAATTATTATTAGACCAAATGAAGTAGCAAAAAAAAGAAAAAGAAAAAAAAGGAAGATTATTTAAATAACTATGACCCTTACTTTTACTCTTTGTATTTTCTTTGGTTCTTACTACTTTTGTTTTTGCTACTTTTAGTTTTTATTACTTTTACACCATTTGAACTAAGCAATACTATTTTGCAAGCATTTAGAATTTTTTTAAAAATACATATATAATCTTGAGGTGGCAGTCACGGGAGGGGCACAAAATCAGACAAAGCTACTCAAAAATGAATTTTTTTTTAATTTTGTAATGGAGAAACTATTAACTTCACACTAAAATTACTGTGTTTCACTATTAGTCTTAGGGAAAAGTTATACAAATGTTTACTATCATTTTTCAAGTCATATGCAAAAAGAGAAACATTATTAGTTGTAATTCTTTCATGAAATAGGTTGCTGGATTTCTCAAACTCTATAACATGGTTAAGGGAAAAACTGTTAATTGTAAAATTGTTAGTCCTGCTTTCTTTTATTTATTCTTAGAAAAGGATGTGAATTACTAATTATGTGGATGGGTTTAATTATAAATAAGGAATTAAGATAAAATTTAAATGAAGAATTACTAGGTTTGTTGAAGCATTTTATGTTGCTTCCCCTTCCTCAAAGTGTGTTTAACATTCTGTACTTAAATGTGTATTTCAATTTAAGGTGCCAGTTTGGTTATGTTTTAACAAATTTAAATTACGCTTAGTTTAGTTTATCTTTATGAACTGTATTTTTTCTTTTTAGACTTCAAATTTTTTTAAGCTTTTAGTTGGAATTATATGTGTCTATATTTAAAAAGATAGTATTTGTCATAATCAGGTGTTCGTTTCTTTGAAAGTTATTTTTAACTTGAATGTGTCCAGATACTATTAGTTATAAATTTTGTAGTTGGTCACTTTTTTGTCTATGCGCTGGGATTGATTCTTGACATTAAACAACACGGGCTTCCCAAGTTATTTTTGCTATTTTGACCTCATTGATAAGCATGGGTAATCCCTAGCTTATCACAATATTTACATGACCTAGAAGGCAACTCCTGAGAAACTTGTGCTGAAGGACTTGTTTGATTTTTATTTTCATTAACTGTGTCATTTTCCTTATAAAATCTTGATCTATTTTGGGGATAGTTGGTTGAGGTTTTAACTTGGTCGGGCAAAATTTTAAGTTCATTACTGATAATTATAATAATTTTAATTAACTGAATTGTTTATGAATGGCTGTCTTGGTGTCCAATTTTTGAAATTGGGGATTTTGTTGTCTATACGCACTAAATTTCGATTCTCGTGCTTTTTGTTTATTTTCATTTTGCAGCAGAGAGAACATCAGGATTTTAAAAGCATTTCCAAACCATTCAATAAAGGTTTTAGGTTCTTTCAAAACCAAAACTGTTGTAACTCTTGGGGATAAACTCATCAAAAACTCTTCAGTAATATGTGATAATGTGTTTTGCTTAAATTTATTTTTTGTCTTTAGATTGGCCATAAAATTTTAAATTTAGGAAATCACTGAAGCCTACTAGTGGGACAAAATAATGTTCCTGAAAAAAATTCAGTGACTCGTTCACAAGAATTACATTAAGCAATTATTTATGTACAGTTTAAGGCTGAACCCTGAATGAACTTTTGAAAATTTTTAAATTTCCACACCTCATCCAAATCGAAATCTGTTATTTGTTTCAGTAAATGTGAGCCAGACTGTAAATTGAACTCCAAAGTCTGGTTTGAACATCAATATGTTGGGTATTTTTTTCATTTTATTTTCATTTAATTTTAAATATCTGAAATCAGTATCTAATTAATTTTCACAATTTTCAATATAAATTAATACATTTTTTGATGTATTAGTATTGGAGAGTATTTCCTTAATAATGATTAAATCTTTTTCAGTATTATTCATACTTTGTAATTTTTACCACTTCTGAAGAGGATTTGAAATCTAAAAATCTAGTTATTAAATACTAAATTTAAGAGAAAAAATTTTAATATTTTAATTGCTAACTGCAATATTAAAACAAAAATTTCATTTTAACTATTATAAATATGTAACAATAAAATAGGTAATAAATCTACTTAAATATTTTTTTACTGATTATAGTACTCATATTACTGAATGAGGGGAGTTATTTTAAATGTCTGGTGACACATAGTCGAAATATGTACTAAATTTATAAATCTGCTTTGTTTTATTAAAAATTAAAAAGTTATTAGTTAAATTTTGTTTTATATCTAAACATAATTCTCCACAGACAATACTATAGATTGTATCAAGGTTATTATGTAAATGATGTGCATGTTACTGTGAATGACCGAAATCGGTGGTTGTTGACTTTCACCAGTGAATGTTGACAATCATTAGATTAGAAGAAACGTCAGTGTTTGGAGTATTGGGCATATATATACCGGGCAATGACACTTGACCTTAAAAAAGATATCAGTGTAGGGTATACCAGGCAGTGGCACTTAACTAGACCTTTGGTAAATGTCCGAAATATATACTAGGTCTAGTTAAGTGTCACTGCCCGGTATACCCTACACTGTTTTTTTAAGGTCAAGTGCCATTGGCCGGTATACATTTGCCTGGTATGCCCTACGCTGATGTTTCTTCTTATCTATCATCAGAAAGTATTAAAATATCGAATAAATGTAATTATATCCACGAATAAATTAATATCAAATCGGATGTAATAAATATTTCGAACATTCACCAAACCGACTGTGATTGTCAACATTCACCGGATTGTCAATAACCACTGATTTCGGTCATTCACAGTAACATACACATCATTTACATAATAACCTCATCAGGACGTTTCTTTCATACTTTACCGGTCTCTCATTTGGCATTCTATAAAATGCCTAGGCAATGTGTGAAATATAAATCATTTCATAATTTGCCGACTAGTTTTAGGTAGAACCCCTGAATTAGACAGGCCGACTCATCATCTATTTTTGCTCCAAAGAGCTAACATAAGCACAATACTAACATAACGTTAACTTGCGAACTTTTTTGCTCCAATATTGCTTGATAGGTCAGCTCTGATAGTATAGGAGCCTTAGTTTTAGGCATTATATAGAATGCCTAGGCATTCTATATAATGCCGGATTTCATATTTTGCCGGTAACATATACAAATAGTTAATGTGTAATTTTTTTGAAGTTCAATTTACAGAAAGAATAGAAATTCACAAACCTCGTAATTATCAGTTTTGCCTGCTATTTTATCTTAAGTTTATTAATGCAGGAAATATTTTTTATTTTTCCTTTGTAATATATTTTTTAGATGTATTTCTAAAACCAGAAGTGTATGCTGGTGCATTTTTACTCATTTAAGACAGCATATGTAAGAAAAGTTTAAAAATACCCTTTTATGTATAAAGAGCATTTTATATCCATGTCATTTAAATATTTCTTATATTTATTCTCCTTTTAATGTTTCCCTTATATTTTCCTTTTAGACTTGTTGTTGTGGGGCGTTTAATTAGAGTTGTAGGATTTGTTCGCTTATACACTGAAAGAAAAAATTTGGTTAAAGGTGCTCGCCAAATGGTATCTCAAAATAAAAGGAGATATCAAAAAGATGGTTTTGACTTAGATCTGACTTATGTTACAGGTAAAAATTTTTAAGTCTTATTTTTGTAAATAAAGCTCACACAATGAAATTAATGTAAAAGTGTTTGTATTTACCTCAGTTTAAATAAGTATGCTGCTGTTTCTTTTCTCCCATCTTCAATGCAGATCTAAGAATCTGTTGACATTCAAACAATTATACACAAGATGAGGAGACAAATCAATTTCCTCCCATGTGAGTGCCTAACAGTTCAATATATGCTTAGGTGAAGTCTGGTGTTTGTGTCACTATGTTTTTATACCCTTGAGAAATGTAAATTCTATAAATGGTCACTTGTGTGGTGCTTGATACAGGTACAGATTTTCCTGTTATAAAAGAGGATCAATGCTGGGCCTGGCCTACTACCCAGATACTAAATGGTGAGTAGGAGGTACCAACCAATCCTTCTTAATTTGAGATTGTTTCCTTGAAAAAAGCTTGAAATATGCTAGTTCCAGAGTGGAAGCGGAAGAGAGGTAGCAGCCTGCTCTTGCATCTGCCAAGTCATTTCTATGTAAATTCACTTGGGAAGGAATCCATTGCATTGCATGTGTATATTATGCTGAAGTGAAATAAGTTTTAATTTATACATGGAGATGCTAGTCTTGTCCCCCATGTGGGTTCAGTTATTAAGAAATTGCATTGAGCTGTGGCAATTAGTTAGTATCCAAAGTATTTTGTCCATCAGTCAGTATTTTGTTTTTCAAAATTTTTTGTTGATTTAGATCATCATTTGGTTGTGTTGTAATTATTTGTGGAGCTTGTTTATCCTGCAATACATAACTCCATGGATAATGAGCTTATCTTACATTAAACTTATTAAAGCTTTTTTTTACTTTTTTGGTCACTATAACTCAAATAAAATTTTAAATTATTGTTTAATTTTTTACTTTATTATTTTAATTATGTTAATAATTATTTTGGTATTTTATTGTTTTCAATTTATTTTTTGCAGAAAGAGTAATAGCAATGTCTTTCCCATCTCATGGAAAAATGTCCCTATACAGAAATCCTATCAAAGTAAATTTCTTTTTAAATTATGAGATTTTGAGAATTTAACTTTTAACTGATTCTCTCTATAATTTTATTTTCGTAGGAAGTGGCACGTTTCCTGGATTATAAGCATAAAGATCACTATAAGGTGTACAATTTATGCAGTAAGTTAAATTTAAATATTATACCCTTTAAATATTTTTTTAAATAAAAATTAACTGGACCTTTTTTTTAAGGTGAAAAGACATATGATGATACTTATTTTCACGGCAGAGTTGAAAGATTCATTATTGATGATCATAATGTTCCGTCAATTAAGTGAGTGGACATGCTTTCGTTTAAAGTTCTTATTATGTTTCAGAAATAAAAGATTGATTGTACATTAAATTTCTCAGTGTAAGTTCAAGTAACTGATAACTTCAGTAACCTTTAAGAAAAATTGTTTTTTTTTTTCCAAGTAACTTTTGGATTTCTCAATCAGTTTGAAAATTCTTCATGTATGCAAAGGCTAAGTCATTCTTGTCACATGATTTTTTTTCACTATTTCATTAAATTGAAGCTTGCTTGTTTTATTATAAATGTAGAATAATCTAGAGACTGTTTCATTTTAGTTTAAACCAAACTACCTTTCTCTGCAGAGCTTTGAATATCCAGCTTAATGCTTTTTATTTTAAATTAGATGTTTTAAAAATAGTGGTTGTGTTTAAAAATGAATTCTTTTGTAGAAAATTGAATTAACAGAAGTTTACATTGAGTGCAATAAAGAGAAATCTTAAGCAAAAAAAAGAAATTTTGCACTCTGATTCTGAAATACTCTTTAACTCTATAATTTATTGATTAGAAATTTGGTGTTTATTAAATTATATGTGGTGATTTAATTTGTGTGGATTTAAAGTTTCTTTAAAAAAGCCTCATTACCATTTGAGGACTAGTGCCTTGCAGAAAAATTAACAATCTTTAGACAACATAAAAAGTTTTTAATAGATTAGTTTTTATGTAGAGTTTAATGAGCATAAAATGTGATAACTTGCGTACATAAAAAGCTGCTCTATATGAGTATTAAACAAATTCTCTTAAAAATATTTAAACAGGTTATGATTGATTTGTTTTAATCAGGTAATAGTTAAAAATTAAAACACAATTTGTTTTCTGATTCTCGTGTTTTTCTTCCTCTGGACAATTTCCAGTTCTTTTTATAGCTACCCAAGATGAAAATGTTTTATGGTTTCTTTGATGAACCAACATAGTTTTCAATCAAAAACCATCATGCTTGCCATCAAAACTACACAAAAAAGCTATAATTAAAATGTGAGCTTTTTGGAAACTTAGAAATTGCATGCAATTAAATTGGACCAAATGCAAGACTGTTACTTGTGATTTTGTGATAAAAATAATTGCATAAATCTTTTATCCTTAATTTCATTACAAATTGTGGATTTTGCATCTCAAATCAAAGTTTCAATACTTTTTTGAAACACATTTAAGTGATTTTATTACAACTTGTATGAGGAGTTTAATGAGCATAATATGTGATAACTTGCATACATGAAAAATTGCTCTGTATGAGTATTAAACAAATTCTCTTAAAAATATTTAAACAGGTTATGATTGATTTGTTTACACATTCAAAAAGTTTGAAACACATTTAAGTGATTTTATTACAACTTGTATGAGGATAGTTTAAAATAACCAATGTGTATGAGAATAGTTTAAAATAACCTTAACTAAAGTGATTTACTATTTTTTATTCAGTTTTTTCAGGTCATGCTCAATTTATTTTAAACATAGATTTTATGTAGAAAAGTTATTATTAATATACAATATTCAGTTTAATTTCATTAAACTTTCCAGGATAGCACCAAACTTGGCTTCTAAAGTGTTGAAATTTGTTTATAATTGTTTTCATTTTCTTTGCTGTTTCTAATATGTTAGTAAATACTCATTGTGAATATAATGTTAATTAATGTTCCTATTGTTAGTTTTATTAAATTTTTTTTTTTAAATAATAATTTTCTATTTAATTTTTATTTAAATGTAATCTCAATTTTTGTCTAGGGACATGGTGCGGTTTGTTAAAGATGTGAGAGAATGGCTAGACCAAGATAAGAACAATGTTATTGCTGTTCATTGTAAAGGTGGAAAAGGAAGAACTGGCACAATGATCTGTGTTTGGCTTGTTGAAGCTGGTCTTTTTGGCAGTGCTGAAGTTAGTTGAAGTTTTGAACTTTTAACTTTTTGAATACTTAAAATCATATTTTCTTTTTTCATAAGTTTTTATTAAAAAGAGAATCTACTTCATGCTAATTGTTAACAACTGTGAGTTACCATTAGCAGAACACTTCTGACAGGATTTAGATGAGCTTATTGACTAATATTTCCTAAACGTCTGTACACGGTTTTCTTTGAAACTGTCATACCCGTTGGCGCATATAGTTGAAGAGGCCGGTCCTGTGTTCTATCTGTTTCTTTTGGCTGTTTCTGCTGAATGCCTGGTTTTCTTGGCATTATTATTTGGAGAGGGGGTAATCTGTACTGTAATTTCTATTAACATTTCTTTCATTTTAGAATCATTGCCAAAGTCCAAACATGACACTTTTGGCAATTCCAAGTTGCTTGGATGCTTCCACCTGAGTTCACCCTCATTCTAGGCAGCCAATAATTCGACCGGATAAAAAATTATTCATATGCATCCTCTGTGTCCTAACTACCTAGTTATGACTATGAGTGGCTTACTGAACATTTGTGAACAATTTCACTTCTCCACCATTTCTGATGCGCCAAAAAAACTGGACCACCCTGAATAACTTTTAATCTATGATTGGATCTTCTCCTTCTAGGACTCAATCTTAATAGTTTGAGGGTTTGATTTCAAATATGCTAATTATTTAGTGCAGACGATATTTTAAGTTATGAAATCAGACACAAAAACATACTCTCTCTGAATAAGCATACCTTTTTTTCAATGGATTTGCATTTCTAACCCCCAAAATATAGAGGGTAGCTTCAAACTCAGAAGCATGGTCCTAATAGTTTGGTTAAGAGAACCCTTCAATGGACCCTTCTTGGACCCCTTAATGTTAGTTTTACTTTTTTTGACTATTTAATAAAATAATAAATATTTACTGATATTTATTTTTTGCATAGAATTCATTTTGGATAAAGGAATTCTATAACTGTGTGCAGAATTTTTTCCATTCGCTTAAAATGTTCTGGAGATATAATAAAATACTCAAAAAGTTAAATTAGCATTAAGGGGTTCAAACTTTGAAACACGCTCTTGATCAAACTATGGGAACCTTATTTCACAGATTGCAGCTATCCCTCATATTTTGGGGGTCAAAAATCCTAATCCGTTGAATAAAGGATGTTTATTCAAAGAAAGTTTGTTTTTCTCTGATTTTGTAACTTGAAACATTGTCTTCCCTTAACAACTAGCATATTTGAGGTCACCCCTTTGAACCATTAAGAATGAGTTTTAGGATGTGAAGATCTAATCATTTGAGCAAAAGTTTTCTCAGGGGGTCTGTTTTTTTGGCACACTGTACTTACATACACTTAATGAAAGCTGACCAAACTGTATAGTTGTGAGGGAGCTGACATCACTCAGAAATGTCCTGGGTTCGAATCCCGGACAAGACATGGATGTTCTTTCATTCTCTGTACTATCTCTCCTTACTGTGGAGCAATGTTGGCCCACCTAATATGGTACCCTTAAAGAGTGACCAACAAATCTGCCCTACTGATGCCTGAATGAAAAATGTCAATCACGTTGGCATTGGAAGGAAAATTAATATTTAATAACTTTAACTTTTGTATTTTTTCCTTAATTTTGAAATTTCACCCCCATGAATTAAATATTTTTTATAGTTAATGTTAGATTCCTTTAAATAATTATTTATTTTGCGTTTGCATAATTAAAATAGCTATAAAATTGAGATATCGTGTAGTAATGCATTGGTATTGTATTTAGTATTGCATCTCAATGTAAGAAAACTTCATATTTTTAAATATTTTTTTTTCTGACTAATTATTAAATTTATTCATCATTGTATTTAAGTAAACCATAATACATCATTATGTATGTTTGTTCCTACCTTAGGTGCAATGTAACACTTGAAATATTTATATTATTTTACTTTGTTAAAGCCTGAGGTCCTTGTATGAGGATCTAAAATTAATAGCTCTCTGGCAATTATTGTGACTTATGACAATAATATAGAAATTCGGAACTGTAAAATAAGTTTTTTTTTTGCTATAGTCCTTTATACTTCAGTAGTGAAGAGGATGTAAAAGAATCATTGGTATTAAAAAATGCCAATATGTAAAAATATAATCGTCCAAATTAACACTTTTTTTACATTAAAAATAATTACCTTAAAAGAGAAGTATATTAAAAATCCAGGTTAACTTGAGCAATATTGATGTCATGTTACTCGATATAAGAAATGCCTTTTAAAATAATGTATGAATATTGATGTATGAAATATTTCATTCTACCTACTTAGCACACTTTCCAAATCCTTTAAACTTATCACTTTATCCTTTTAAACAGTTATGAAAGCTTTTTCACAAACTTACTTTGCCTAATCAAGGTTCTCAATAATCGCCAAAATAATTTAAATGGTTACATGCAATACTTCTAGTGTTAATAAGCTTTTCAAAAAACATTCTTGATTACCACAATAATTTTCAAGTACCGAAATCTTACAGGAGAATGTGTAGATCTGAGGATTAGATCAGAAGTTATTCCGGGTGGCCTGTTTTTTTTTGTTGCCACACTGTACATGAGTGTATTTTATATTTTTCTGAAAATGATATTGCATACTTATAATTGAAAACATTTAGCTATTCTGTATTTATTATCAGCTGTTGCTATTTATTATTTAAATTCAATGATAGCCTTAATAAACAATTTATAAACCCAACTGAAGGACTTCCTGGTGTTTACTTCCATCAACACCTTTCATCACAAGTTAACAAGAAATTGGATCACCCAGTATTGCTTAAACAACTTGCTTTGGAGGTTATAAATACTATCCCCAAACACTCAATACTGGTGTACACAGACGGATGCATCATCATCTGGCAGCGGTGTCTACATTAAATCAATTAATTACTCCTTTAACTTCACCAAAAGGAATCCCGATTGCTGCCCAGTTTTTAGAAGTGAACTCATTGCTATTGATACTGCCCTGGATTCTCTTCTAACACTACAGGATGACAATAATATCTGGATACTCTCTGACAGTCTCAGTTCCATACAGTACTTATCGCATTGGAGGAAAGTGAGAGACAAAATAGGAGCTTCAATCCTGCACAAACTTAAAACCCTCTCACGACTGCGTGAAGTCCACCTCCAGTGGATCTCTTCTCATGTCTGGGTTCAGGGCAATGATATCGCCGACACTCTGGCTAAGGAGGGGACAGAAGAAACTTTGAGTACAAATTCACTCACCTTCATGGGACTGGCATCGAAAAAGAAAAATGAAGACAATGTTTCCTGGCTCGTACCCCCAAACGTCACTGGTATCTGAACACCCGTCCAGGAGGTGTACTCAACATTCGGTGGAACCGCAAGGATCAGACGGCTCTTACCAGCGGCCACCTTAAGTCTTTTTCGTTCGAGGGTAGTGTTGAAATCTTCCCAAACTGCTCCAGGTGCCACAACATGCAGGCTTCTCCCCAACATATCCTGGACTGTCTTGGACTGGACAAGAGAACACTTGGACTGGACATTCTAGAAAACCCACTTTTGGTGGCCGACTTCCTCCGGGTCATGAATTTCATGGATATTGTTTAGCCCTGCTAATTTTGGGGATTAGGAAGAAGAAATTCAATGATTGTATATAAGTGTAATTGTAAAACATTATAGTTAACTTTTGTTATACATTTTTAATCTTCTATCAACAGTTTATCAAAGTTCAACAATTTATTAAAGAATTATTTATTTCTAAAAAATGCATTAATGGTTTAAGTTTATTGAACATTAAATTAAATATAAATTTAAGAGTTTTTTAAAAATTGTGAAAACGCTTTTTTGTACAAGTCTTTAAGATTCAAGTCATTAATGAATTAAGTTGTTGCCTGAAATTGAATTAAAGCCACATCATGGAGTGGGTATTCACTCTTCTAGTGATAGATGCTTGTTTTTTAGGGATTTATTCTTTTGGAGATTATTTTAGCGTGCCTTAAGTAGGTTTTATTTTAAACCTGTATGAATATCATAGAATTTTAAGATCATGATTGTATATTTATATCATATTTTTCTTTAGGCAAGCTTGGATTATTTTGGAAATCGTCGAACTGATCTTTCAAAAAGTAATAAATTCCAAGGTGTGGAAACTCCTAGTCAGGTAAATTTAGAGGTTTTGTAACATGATTTTTAAGAACTATTGTAAGATGCTTAAAGTTTATATTTTTTTAGAATCGTTATGTTGGTTACTTTCAAGAAGTTAAAGAAAAATTTAAAGGATTACCACCTGAAGAAATACCTTTAAAGTTAAGAAAAATCAGAATAACTGCTTTAGCTGGTAAAAACTATTTTGTACTCTTTCATCACTAAGTAACTTTTTGATGTAAATGGAATAATACATAAATTATAACTCTTATCAGATTTTAATCTCTGCTGTTCACATTATTTAGTAATGAAGTTAGAAGAGCATATTCAAAATAAGTCTGTGTAATTCTTAAAAAATGCAAATGGCTGTTTCATATTCCAGGCGAAATTTACTAAACATGGTCAATTAAAGTAGTCACTTGGTTATTGAATTAAGAGTTGAATAGTGAAGATTTTAAATTACCATGTCATGACAGAAATAATATCAGAACCTGGTTAACTATTATATGATTTACCTGGTAGACAGAACCTTTAGAATTAATATCAGATAAATTTGAAGGGATATAAAAATGAATAAAAAAATTAGACAAATACTAAGTAATTTTATTTAACACTAGAGAGAAAATTATTTTTGAATTAAAAAGATCTCTCCTTTAAACATGAACTACTTTCACATGGACAACTAGTCAAATTTTCATTTTGTAGCATAGCTGAATTAGCTGTTAACCAATCATAAAGCTAAAGCTTATAGTGTTCTTATAAAGTTCCTTTTTTTGCTCTGAATATAATCAAAAACCAGTACTGAATCTTGTGAGGATGTTTTCCCTTTCTCAACCATAAACAGAGCAGAGCTTGTTATAGAATAAAAGTGGTTGAATCTCTTTCCTTGCTTCAGAATTCACCTTACTTATGAGGGAAACATGAACATTCAAATGGAAACACTTAAGAGGATCTGCCCTGTTCATGTTGTGTATTACTTATTGTCATAGAATTATTGTTTTATAAAATATATGATATGAAGATATTTACAGAAGCTTTATGAGTATGAGAGGATTGCTCTATAATCTTAGATGTTTGGTTTTCTTAACTTTTTATCCCTGGGGTTGAACTTTATCTTCCTTTCTAATTAACACAATGCAAATAAGTTTCATGTTGTCTGTCTCTATTATTAAAATTGAAAGGTAAATGTTTCAATAAGTCTTAAATTAGTTTAGATTGTATTTGAATTATTTGATGCTAGAAGTTTTTTTTTTTAAATATATGTATGTAAAACAGATCAGGTGATTCAGTTGTCTTGAAATTCTGTTTTGTCACATTTTCCTTGATGTTCTCAAGTCTTGATTTTTGAAACTTTTTCTTTCATAATTTTTCAGTCTTTTATATTTAGGTATAGGAAAAGGAAATGGCTCAGATATCACTTGTGAAATCTTTAATGGCCGCACTAAAGTATTTGACTGTGATTTCGGATCAAACAAGAATTGCCAGGTAAATTTTTAAATTGTTTTATTCTCGTGTTATTTTTATAACATGAATTTTGTGTCATTCTGAACTAAATTCTTCCCTTCTTCGTGCACATATTGCCAATGTCTTATTTTTCAATTGCTTTAATATTTGTTTGTAACCCTTATAACTAACTGATCTAATATTTTTGAAACTTTTTTAATCCTAATATATTTTTCTAGTCCTGAGGAAATATGTTAAATGAGAATTGTTGTCAAATTATAGAATACTCTTTCATTGTTGAATCACAGAAACAAAGGCGATGTAAAGATATTATTTCTATTTAAATCATAAATATTTGTATTATCAATTAGTATGTATGAGTTGGGCAAAATAATGGAAACACTTCTATACTATCTTATTTTTATTATCTTTCTCAAAAAATACTTAGAGAATCATTTTATAAATTTTGAAATGGAAATATGGGTATTTTTATTGAAAACATGGTATTTTTTTTTTGTTTTATGTATTTTTGCTATAACTCTCAAAATATTCAATAAAATCAAACAAAATTTTTGGAGAAATATGAAATGAATTAAAAAATGTTTGCTTTAAAATTTGAGAATTTTTTTTAAAAAACTGTGCAAGATATGAGTAATTAAAATAGCTCTTTTATACTGTGCATGCGTGTGAAAAATGTAATTTTTTTTCTTGATTTTGTAGTGAATCGTATTAAGCATTCAAAAAGAAAAAAATCAGATTTTAATATCTTTTAAAAAGTTTCAAACATTTTTCTAAGTAGTTTTCATGTATTTTATAAGGAAGCTCAAAATAAGTGATTTTTCCACAAATTTCATTTTGTACTGTTAAACAAGATTTATTAAAAATTACACCAGCAATATTGGGAATTATCCCCCATAGAAGTGTCTTTTGCATGTTTTCTTTCCCTATACAATCATATTTCGATATATGAACTTTTTTTGTTGGGTATTATTATTTATTTAATTTTGCCTTATGATGCAGTACAATTTTTGAAGAAAACCCCTAATTATTTTGAGATTCTTTTAAAAAATACAAAAACTACTTAGAAAATTGCTTGAATCTTCTTAAATTTTTAAGATATTAAAATCAGATTTTTTATTTCATTAGTTGCCAAATAGTAATCTCTACAAAATAATGAAAAAAACATCTTAAATATTTTCCGTGCATGCCTAGTATTACTTTAATTACATTGTACAGTTTTCATTAAAAAAAATTCAAATTTCGTAGCAAACATTTTTTAACTTATTTTAAATTGCTTTGAAAATTTTATTTAATTTTATTGAATATTTTTAAAGTTATAGTTAAAAAACCTAAGATAAAAAATAATTTTTTTCTAAAAATGTTTATATTTTCATAAATATTTAAGCTGAACTTATAAAATTTTGTGCAATTTAACTTTGTTAATTTAATTTTGTGCATATAATAATCAAAATAGTTTTTGCACGGTACAAATTTATTGCTACATTTTTGGGCACAGGGTGTTCAAAGACACTATTTTCCATTTGTAATTTATTGTCAGTCTCTCAAACCTCTAAAAGCTTTTAACTTCATTGATGTGTTGGAGAAATCGCTTGAAATAAACACTTCTAAAGTTATAAGATGATTCTTTCCTTATTTTTTTTACTTCTGACTATTTATTTATTTACTTATTCTTTACTTTTTATACATGAAAAATATGTTTTAGTATAGAAGTATTTCTACTATTTTGTCCAACCCCTGTATATACGTACAGATTTAATTTTTTTTCTATTTAAATAGAGTGCTTGTTAAATGCTTTGATGAAAGATTTTGTAGAAAACATAAAAATTGGTTCCAGCTATTTTGTACACCTAAACTTGGATCTTAAGAAAATTCTATTGATCAATTTATAGTTAACTTAAGGTGAATTTTGTGAGAAAATTTTCACGAATTACCAAACTCAATGAAATATAGGATTAAAACAAAACAAATTTTTTGAAAATCTATTCAGCATTTTGTGAGTATGTTGTATATCATGTGTTAAATTTTGCTCTATCCTAGAAAGATTTTCCCAAGTAGTAGTAAATTCAAAATCGAAATATCACTTCTAAGAAAAATTATTGTAAAATGTTACCAGTGCTTAAAGACTCCATCACATAATATCGTACAATTATATTAAAAAGTAAAGCTTACTTGCTACAGCTCCCATTAAGCCAGGGGGTCATGAAGGCTAAGGCTCTACAATTTCTTAATGGCATGATTGTGGCAATGTTTTTAGACTTGCGAATATGCTGCCTTTATTTTTCAGACAAGCTGGTATCCATTGATCTATAGCTTGGTGAGCTTTAAGTCACCACTGAAGTTCAAACCACAGTTCTTCACAATGACTGTTTAGTGCCTTCCCCACTAAGCTATTCTGGTTCTATACATTTATATATTATACTTAATTTATTTATATCTAGAGGTGGTTAAAATTATCTTAAATTAAATTTATAAATCCCAGAATGAGATAGAAAATCATACATTTTGCAATCAATTTGAATATAATATTAAAATCTTTTAAAAAATACGTAAAAATTGGCAGCTATTGTGTATCAAATTTGGACATTTTTCGAAGACTAAGATCCAATCCGAGATCCAACATCCAACTTCTTAAAATGCGTAAATCAAAAATGATTTTTTGGCAAGTGTAAAGTTTGTAATGATTTTTAATAAGCATTTTTTAAAAGTAATTTACTAAACTGTATACAAAGGTTTTTGGAGTCGCACTTTTATAATCAGTTTCTCATTTTGTTTGTTGCCGCAGTGTAGATAATAAGTTAAACTTGTTTTATCTTGATACAGTTTTTAAAGGTAAATGCTATACTTAGAAAAGAACATTTTAAATACAATAAATAATCTAATCACCAAAATTTATTTGAATGCATAAGTATGTTAACTGAGGTTCATATGTTTACAGTCTCGACCATATATTTACAGTTTACAGCAATTTTCAGATATTTAATTCAAATTTTGTCATAAACTTTGTGTAGGAATTTGATTTTTTAACTTCTCAATGGAAAAAACCTCATGAAACAGTTTAGGAAAAAATAGGTTACTGCCTTTTGAAGTTGAAGAAATATTTTCTAATTAACTCATCTTAAATACTGTTTATGTACTAACTACTTCTCATTGGCCAAACAATCTATGAGGTTGGACCCTTCCTTGGGGCAGCTTTTCATTCTTCATGCTTCCCGGTCTAGTTCTTGATTTTTAACATTTTAAAGTCTTCTTCGACATCTACCAACCTTCTTCCCCATGACTTATAGCCACCAGATTTTAAATCAGTCTTTGTTACAGTTTTGTTTGTTCTCTTCTGCTGAAAATGACCCATTACATTCTGTCTCCTTATCTTTATATCTGTGACAGTATCAATGTTACCCTGCTTTTTTTATAATTTCCAAATAGTTACTATTTCTCAATTTTTATTGACAGGTTCAAAAATTTTCCTTGTATTTTTGTCGTAGATAAAGGATCTTAATCTTCCATCAAATTTATGAAATAAAATTAATGGTAATCTCCTTTAACTACCATATTTCTAAACAAGAAGAACCTTTATAGAATGTTCTTTGAACTGAAAGTCTCACAGAATTTACATTAATTTAAACCTCTGAACAGTGATTTTCATTCTAGGGCCAACCATTGCTAGCATGAACTTTATTTTATAATGTATGATTTTGTTCAGTTTATCTCAAACTTCCAATAGTTTAGACTAATTATTAGCATAGACTTTTTCCTCGTGAATCCCAATCCATGTAAAAGCACAATTTTAATATAATATGAATTGCTAGCAAAACTGTGCTTTATATTCCAAGGTGGCCACCCACCTTGCAAACCTGGATTTATCAGGGAATTTTTTTATGCTGGAAAAATCTCTTTTGATACAAAATTCGAACTGTGTAGTAATCACAATGTCGAAAGCTGGTATATGTTTGCATTCCTGAGATTGATATTTCCGAAACTATTCATTCTCTTACCTTAAAAAGCTGGCAAAAACTAGAGAATGTATGGGAAACATGTTAAATGATGTATGAATATAGAATATATATATAAAAAATTATTTATATGTGTTTATTAAGAAGAAAAAACAAAACTTAGTTTTTTGTTCTTTACTTTAGATATTGGTTTGAAGTGAATATGATAATGAATTTTATAAAGAGCACTATTTGGATGAAATACACTGTAAAAGGGCTCTATATTAAAATATAAATGAATATAAAAATTTATTGATGTATATTTGCCTGGAATTATTTTCTTTTGCTTCATGAAAATTTATCAAACAATTCTTTTCCAAGGCTTTTTGGTGACTCAGTATTTGCAATTTTGTACACTCTGTGCAAAAACTTCTTAAAGTAACACATTAAAAACCTTTTTTATTCTATAAAAACAATATATTCTATAAACTGAACATATTATTTTGTCCATCTTAATTTTTGAAAATTAATGATGCACCAAAACAATAAAAATTTAAATAAAAAAACAAAATCTTCTTCAGTTGTTAAAATAAATTTAGTCTAATTATTTTTCCAAGATATATTAAAATAATAACATTTTATATGAAAAACTTTATAATATTGAAACTTTTTCTTGTTCCCATCCTACACTTAATGAGGGAAAAAACTATGATGACTTGGAAATTCTAGGATTTTGACCTTGAAAACCTGGAAAAATCAGGAAAAATTTGAAATCTGATATGAGTGGCCACCCTGATATTCTTTTACATATTTAAAAAACTGTTGTCACCTAATTATGCCACCTTCCTCTGTCAAAGATTACTTAGTGTCTAAACTGAAAGTATACTGTAGAGACTAAAATAATATATTATTTTTTTAATAATGAACAATAAACACATATATATTAAAAATACTAAACACATACAATAAAACTAGACTTCAATTTTCAAAATTACTTGGCATAAGCATCTGTACTAGTTGATAGATTGTCTCAATTCCATTGCCAATATTCTATCAATCCAAATGCAAGATTATCTGGGTGATTTTCTGTTGTAAGTAAGCTCCACTAAATGAACAATTTTACTTAAACCCCTTTCTGTAATATTTTATAGGACCGGAAATCATTCTTAATAAAATTTAGATAATTGTAAGTTTTATTCTATTTATATTTATTTACTTTTATTTATGTACTCATTTTTTTTAAACTGCACAGTTGTGATTGTTCGGGCTACCATTCAGTTAGTTTAGTTTTTTATGAAAAAAAATTCTTGAATGTTTTTCTTTTTACAGGCTGAATATAAATCAGAAGCAGATGTATTGGAAGTTTCTGTTTTAAATTGTCCTAATCTTCAAGGTGATGTTAAGCTTAGGTTCCAAAGCTCATCTGTAAGTTGATTATTTCTTTGAGAATTTTATTACGAAAGTTTATTTTAAACTGGAATATTTTCTAATAGAATCCATGAAAAATTTACCTATCTGAATAAGTTAATTTAATATTAAAGTTTATTTGCTACATTACTTTTCTACTTATAGAAAGGAGTTCCTAAAGGCTATGAAAATTGTCCGTTTTACTTTTGGTTCCACACCAGTTTTATAAAAGATTTTAAGTAAGTTTTTCACTTTATTTTCCAATTACTGATTGCTTCATAAATTCCTTTCTTGCTCAGTTATATTTTTAAAACTGTAGTATAAATTATTCTTTCCATATAGAGTTTCTGGTTTAATAAGGAAAGTAATTGCAAAACATCTTCAGAATCAAGTGTATATGTAATTTAATTAAACAGAAATCAATCCAAAAAAAAGTTTGCATTTTTTAAATTTTTGGCAAGGTTGTAGGAAAGAGTTCTGAATAACATACTGAAGGTCCCCACTAACACATGCTCAGGGTCTTGTAAATTATCAACTTCTTCTATTTTTACAGTTTTTCATGAATATCCAAATGCAAGCACTAGCAGAAAAATATTAAGCATAAAAATGTACCCAAAATTCTCTGCAAAAAAAAAACAGATTTATTTTCTGCAAATTAAACATTTTAGTAATTAATAGGGTACTAGAAAGCAAAAAAGTTTTATTTTCAGTTTTCTCTAAATGTTTTAATTTTTAGCCCTAGCTTTTAGTGCAAACTAATTCATTCATGAAAAATGTATGTTAAAATACTACTGCATGTACAATTTCTAAAAAACTAACATGAAACATTTTTGATTAGGATTATTAGCTACTGAAAAATATTGTTATAGTTTGAGCAGGAAACAAATATATATAAAAAATTTAAAAAACCTTTAACAGATTTGTTGTGTTTTAAGTGATATTGTTATATTGAGTTTCCATTCATATGGGATGCTGATTTTGGGGATCATTTTTTTAAAGGTTAACAAAACTCAAAAATTATGAGGAACAGGAAAAAATTAATATACAAGCTACATGAAATTAACTATTAAAATATTATCGGCTTTTCTCTGATATTAATATATATATATTTTTTAATGATAGTTTCCTGCTTGTTTATCAAGTGTCAAAGATTACAACTTGTTCTTTAAATTTCTTTTTTATAAAACTTATTATTATCTATTAAAAAATATAAGTGATTCACAGACAATTTTTATTACAGATTACATAAAATTGAAAACTTCAAAATGATTCATGCACCAATCTTATTACTAAATCTCTCAGTTTATCATTTGAACTGTATATTTAATTAAACATTGAATCTAAGCAAAAAAAGTTGAATTTAGATTTTAGAAATGTACTATCCATACAAATTTTTCTATAATGTACTAATTTGCCTAACCTGGAAAAAATTTAAAGTAGCCTTGACATTAGTCTGGAAAATCTAAGAAGGTCTTAAATTTAAATGTAAATTACAAACGGGAATCCTGACTAAATTAAATACCATTATGTGTTTGCAAAGCATATTTTCATCAAAACACGTTGAATATTTTTAATCTAAAATAAATGCTAATTTTTGGATTTCATTTTAGGTTGTGTGTGCAAAGAGATTATTTGGATAATCCCCACAAGC
This sequence comes from Parasteatoda tepidariorum, assembly GCF_982258835.1. Classification (NCBI taxonomy): domain Eukaryota; kingdom Metazoa; phylum Arthropoda; class Arachnida; order Araneae; family Theridiidae; genus Parasteatoda; species Parasteatoda tepidariorum. Next base: position 7,227,452 of record NC_141766.1, read on the forward strand.
CGAAAACATGGAAGGTGTTTAGAGAGAAACTTAGTATTGAACTGTCATTCACTCCACCTGATGATAATCTATGATGTCATTAAATTAAATTATTATTATATATGTACTTTAATGGCCATTAATTATTTAAGACAATGGATAATAATTGTTAAGGGTTTATTTTCATCATATTTAGTAGCTACATAAGCTATAAATTGATGCATTTTATAAGTTTTCATTGCTTGCTGATTGGTCAAGAGGTATAGATATAATATTGATATATAGTAAGAATTATACAATTAAAGCAGGGTAAAAAAATTGCTGAGCTTAATATATTGCAAATATATATCTAAAAAAATTATTCTACTTTTATATATATTTGCTCTAAATATCTTTCCTATCAATAAACATTGCTTTTAATTTAAGCTACTATTTTTATACTCTAAATGTTCATTTGGAAGGCATATCATTTGTAAAGTATATCAGACAGCATTAAAATAATAAAAGTAGAATAAATTATCATTTAAATCAACTTTTTTCCTTTAATGATGTCTTTTAATGTATGAGTTTTATTGACTGCAGCTGTACAGATTTTATAATGCAAAGATCTCATGTTTCAGCTATTGTATATTTTCACTACAAAGTCTCATTTTTATGTTATTTATTGTATAAACGCTATTTTTATTTCAAATATGTAATTTATTTCCATAAAAGCTATTTTTGTACAGTTTTTGCTTTTATGTGATTGGTAGCTTAAATATTTACTTTAAATTATTATTTAAATGTGGTGTTTTTTTTACCAGTTATAACATTCCATACAGTTCCTAAATTTACTTAGTATTTTTCAAATATTTGCATTTAAATGTTTGCTATTTGGTGATTGATTTTTGTTTCAAACATTTTATGTGAAGTTAAAAAAAATTGCAGTGTAATATTTTGTTCACATTTTGTTGCATTAGTTGTTTTTACATCAGTGATTTTATTAATATGGTTTATATTTTTTTGTATTCTTTTTCAAAATATGCAGCAATAAATGGTCACTTTTCTTTCATAAAAATAAAAATTTTTCTGAGAATCTCAAATTTGTGTTATTTATTTTTTTATTGTTTAACTTTGATTTAGGAATATAAAAGCAATTTTAAGAAAAATACATGGAGCTACCTTCTGGACAACACTTGAATAGACAAAATAGACAGCGCTTGAATTTTTTACATTTTGAGAAGTTTTTGATTTTTATCTTGTTATTCAACCTTACAGCGGAAACTAAAATATTTCCCTATATCTTGTTTTTATTTCAAGAATTTACTTTCCACTCCTGGATAGGGAGGTGTTTTCTTCACTCCGAAAGTTGTTATGAAACTGGCTTACCATTTTCTTAACGAGAAAGATTGAGGTAAATGTTGACATTAAGAAGGAAATAGTTCAGATGCTCCGTGCATCAACCATTGTCTGTAAAAACCTGAAACCATTTCATTGAAAGTAGTTGTTCTAATAAAATAATCAAAGATCAATATTAGGTTTTGAAAATTTTTTCAAAAAATATACATCTTTCAAAATTTTAAAGCAATGAAATGAGTTTTGGATATAAGTATATATAATCTGCAGTAAATCTTATATATTGTTTAAAATAGGTTTAGAACAAGCCTTCAATTGAGATGCTAGTCTCAAACCAAATTTTAAATTACTGTTCCAAAGAAAGTATGCTTTTAAGGAATGATTTTTTTTCCAATTACAATTGTTAAAAAATGTCTTGCAGTATTAATTTTATAAAATCAGCATTTAATATTATGTTCAGTTCATCATGTATTAAATTTTTAGTAAAGTAGGAAAAAAGTTTCATACAAATTTAGTTTTATTTCTAAGCATATCGCATGTTTATAATGAATGTCTTATTAAACAGTTAATGTTTAAAATGTTAAAAATTTTGTGATTTGAATTTTCAACTTAATCTGGGATTTATTTACTATTTGTTGTAATAGTCTAAGGTTGATACAAAAGTGTGCATCATTTCAAAAGAAATAGAGGATTTAAAAGTATCTAGAATATTAAATAATTAATAGTATAAAAACAACTGTTAGATAAACAACTGATGTATATTAAAAATAACTGTTTTATCAAGCAAATTTGAAGAAATCACTTTTCGTTTCAGCTGCTTATTGCAAAAAACTGGAAATTTAAATGTTACTTTAAGGTTAAAAGCATGCCGCATATTTCTTAAAAAAAAGTTTTTTAAAATGTGTTGAGAAAAAATGCCTTGACATATATTTAAAAAAGTGCATGAAGACTGAACTGTTCTTTGTGCCATTTCAAAAATTCTGTGTTTTAGCAAAAATAATAATAATCCAACTTATCCATAAAATACATTTACTAAAATAGCATAAAATTCAATGTTTGCTTTTTAGCAGTAACAATTGTGAAATAAAGATTTTTTAAATTAAAATTTTTGACGGCTACTGATCACCAACATTATTAATATAATGTGTTTAATTAAGGTTTAAAAATTGCTTTTGCCTAAAACAGGCTACATGTGACATTTTTCAGCAACTAAGGTGAAAATTGTATTTTTTTTAATAAGATGCGTGTCTTTTTTGCATTAACTCTCAATTGATCACCTATAGAAATATTTAGATAAAACACACTATAATCTGAACTATATATAAAATATGAAGATGATATTAAATGTTTGTAAATTCATAATAATCTGATAAGATGTGAGATAAAATAACTTTGCTTTGAAGAACCAAATTTGAGTTTATTTTTTACTGTTCCCTGTCAAAAGTCTCAGGCATAAAGGTTGAAGCAGAATTTTTAGTTTATTTACTCTAAGAGGGTCATGTTTTGTTTTTCTTACTCATCTTGGAATGTTTGTTACTTTAAACCACTTTTGTTTTATTAAATTTTGTAGGAAGATAAACATCCTGTTACTGCTTTAAGAGGATGCTATATCATGGATAAGCACTTCATAAAGAATTATTTTTAAACTGCTTTGGTAATTTGAAATTTATAGAAAAATTATATAGAAGTATAGAAAATAATGAGTTCTTATAATCAAAGTAAACTATGATGTTTCAAATGATGAAAAGGGTTTTCTTCAAAATATCAAATTGTTAACTAGTGTAAGGTTATAATAGAATTTTCTTTTCTCCCCACACTTAAAGGTTATTCATATTATTTAATAGATTATTAGATTAGCTTATTTAATAGATTTCAATGAAATCTATTAAATGAGCTAGTTTTTGGCTGATTATTTTGTCTGCACTTTTTAAATTCCACTAGTCTGAGAACTCTACGCCACACACATATATAGGAAAATTAAAATATATAGGAAATTAAAGAAAAATAGAAATTTTTTAAAACAATGCATTAAATTAAAACCTTGTTCTTTGTAAAACTTTAAAATCTTGTCATACCTTTTAAAAAACATGTCAAACATATTTCTGGAATTAGTTTAAAATCTGGCAGATAATTACGTACCTATGCTAAAATCATAAGTGGGACTGGTTATTGTTAAGGCAAGTTGCCTTAAATTCTATTTGAAGGGCATGTCGGTATAGGAGGTGACAAGCTTTATTAAAACTTTTGAAAGATGATTTTTTTGCTGTTAGTCGTGTTTTTTACAGATTTTAAAAAATTTTCGCGTAAATTACAATAGAAAAGTTAATTTTTTTATATAAAATGTTTGGGTTTCTTAAATTTTCTCAACAAGTCTAATTTTTTTCTAATATCGGAAATATTTTTCTTACATTTTACTAATAATTTGAAAAAAATTGCTAAATTTTGCTCTTAATTGCTTCAAAAAATCTTTACAATTCAAAAAATAAACAACTGTTTTTAAATATATAGCCTAGAATTTTTTATCAAATGCTTCTATTTTTTAATCAAATGTTTCTAAAGTTAGTCCTGCTATATCTTTTTTTGAATTTCTTGTCAAATATATCTTTAAACCTCTTAAATTAATTACTAAAATATTAGCCAAAATCAATAAAAAATTTTAAGCAGCTAAACTAAACATTGCCTTCATTATAACTAAAACTTAATTAAAAAAAATTATGGTGAAAAAGAGGTTATTGTTATGTTAAGATTTGTATGATTAAGATAAGATTGATTATGGTGTTAAGATTTGTGTATTTATAACACAAATCTTAACAGAAATTTTAAGTGAAATGAAGTGAAGATTTTTTTATTATCTTTTGAAGAAATTTCATTTGATATGTCAGGACTTCATTTTTTTCCTACAAAAAGATGCGCCACAACGAACAGAGGAAAAGAATACAAGAAAAGGGGAAATACGTTCATAGAAAAAAAATTGCTTTCGAGGGACGGTACTACCATCATATTTCTGATATGAAAACAGAATTTGTATTTAATCGAAAAACTCGAAATCGATTTCATGAATGGTTAAATTTTTAATCACTTAACATCATGACTACTCACTAGAGTTGATTCAATGATTGCTGAATGATTAGATGGTACTACTTCAATGATCCGAATCACTGAATTGATTTGTTGATTCGAATAGTGATCCAAAGCTCAAGATTTAAATTAGTGATCTGAATCACTTCATAACAATCAGTTATTCGGTTTACATGCTTTGAATCACTTGATTCGAGTAGTGACCCAAATCACATGATACGAATAGATGATCCGAATGACTTTGAGAATCACTGATCTGAATCACCTGATTCGATCAATGATCCAAATCACAGGATTCATATAAGTGATCTGATTCACTTCATAACAATCAGTTATCTGAATCGCATGATCCAAATCACTGATCTGAAATCACTTGACTCAGAAAGTGATTTGAATAATTGATCCAAATCATTTAATTAGCAACATTTGTCTAAATCGTTTGATTCAAATTACTGTTCTGAATCCCTTGACTTGAATCTCTAATCAAAATCACATGATTCAAATCAGTGATTTGAGTCACTTGATTCTAATTCAGCTCTCTCGTGGCGATATCTTTGCACCGTGGAGAACTTTTTAATTGCATAGTCACAAAACTATTACAGATATGCTAAGAATTGAAATGTAAATATTTTTGAATATAACGTGATATTCGAACAATCTAAAGCAAAAATATAGCATAAATGCAAAAAAAAAAGAAGGAAAAAAAAAGAAAACTTTTGATATATTTAGAATTAAACACAAAAAGTACGACAAACTAAGGTAGACAACGTTAAAGAGCACAAAAATATTATTAAAAAGCAGACAGCTGTTTCGGATGCTCAAAGGGCAACCTTCATCAGTGCAACAGAAAACAATGAGAGAACAGAGTAAATATATATAGAAAGATGATTGCTAATATCCTAAAGAAGTTTGATTTTAATATTATTTTCAGTCCCATTAATAAGATAAAATTTTCTAATCTCAAGCAGCCCATTGACAGTCAAAGTAGCTGGGGTATATACCAAATTAATTGCCAATGCGGCCTTTCATATATTGGCCAAACTAAACGTGCCTTAAAGTGCCGTGTCAAGGAACATGAAGCTTATGTCAAAAAACAAGAATTTAAACGCTCATCTATTGCCCAACATTGTTGGGACTCTAATTATAATTTTAATTTTTCCTCCTCTAAAGTCATTCAAAATTGTTCTTCAATATTCGATTTAGATTTTTCTGAGTCTTATCATATTTTCAAAAATTCCAAACTGTTGGTCAATAACCTATCAAGTGTTCCTTATATTTCTCCTGTTTGGAAATCTATGATAAAACCTAACTCCCTCTTTGTTTCCTTGCTTCTTATTCGTCGTCTTCCGTTCACCCTTTCCCTCCTATTGGCCGTTGCTCAAAACCCTCTTGTGACGTCATCTTTCTATATATATTTACTCTGTTCTCTCATTGTTTTCTGTATATGGCTTCAGGGCCAATCTCTCTACCACTAAACAAGTAATTACTCTTATGGAATTTATTAGTAACGGAAAATTTAAAAGAGAAACAATGGCCCTTATCCTACTCGACGTCGCCAAGGCGTTCGATCGGGTATGGCATAAGGGTCTCATTGTAAAACTAAATGAGATGAAACTCGAAAGTAATCTACTGCTTCTCCTGAACTCATATCTTAACAATAGATATTTCAGAATCAAGATTAATAACAACTACTCAGAGTACAAGTTAATCAGAGCAGGCGTACCTCAGGGGTCAATTTTAGGCCCCATCCTCTATATTCTGTATACTGCCGATTTTCCCATTAATAAGGACAACAGAAATAATGAACTAGTGGCCCTTTATGCAGACGATACGGCAATCGTTACTAAATCGCTAAATACAAATAGGGCAGTTGATTTACTTCAAGATAAACTCCACACAGTAGAAAACTGGTGTGCCAAATGGAGAACCAAATTACATCCCGACAAGAGTCAACTCATGATCATCAACTCCAAAATTAAAGCCCACAAAATCTCCAACTTAAGGCTATTCAATGTCACTATCACCCCAACAACACAAGTTAAATACTTAGGTATTATAATATCACAAAACCTTAGTTGGAGTAAGCATATCGACGACATAATAAAAAGAGGCAGAGGAGCATTTTTTGCTCTCTATGCAATACTTAACAAAAACTCTACACTAAGCTTGAACAATAAAAGGACAATTTACCTACAAATTATTAGGCCAATTTTAACATACGCATGCCCATGACTGAAAACTTAAAAAAGAAACTCTCAAATTTTGAGGGCAAAATTCTAAGGACCATGCTTGGGGCCCCAAGGGCAATAAGTAATAAATTGTTGAAAAAAGACATGAAAATAAAAGATATAGCTAACTATATGGCCACTCTTAATACGAAATTCTATAACAAAGCCCATGACTGCACTGATGCAAACTTCAATAAGATATTCGACACAGATATTATCAGTGAAAATTCAAATTACAGCCCACTCGCTGCATTTCTCTCATCAGATTGCATTCTATCTAAGTATTATAACATCCCATGATTCCCAATACACACTACACACGCAAACAACACATCTACACCTGAACTCTGGTAAACCTGGTGAAGGAGCAACCTTGTTCGCAGGGTCCGATCCAGGGGAGCCAGAGATCTGTAAGCCTAAGAATAGTGAGCAACCCGGCACGAGCGGTGACTTGCCGGGACGGCCGGGTCACTATATTAACAATAACACCAATGGTTTTTTGCTACCTAGATTACCCCATGTATTATAATGTAAATAATTTCGTTTCTATTCAAGTAATTTGTAAATAATTTTGTATATAGTTTATCTTGACTTTAATATTTTTTTGCTTATTAATATTATTCATCCTGTAAATAATTAACTAATTAACTGTGCTAGTGCTTGTATATAGATTTATCTCTTAAATGGAGTCTCTCCAATCCCTTTTTCACTCAATCATATCATTGTACCTTATTCAATTTATGACTACCTAATCTATGCCTATTAAATTTAGATGAATCAGTTAGCGGCGCTTCGCGCCGAATACTGAGCTACTATACATTTCCAACTTTCCAACTTCATTGTTTTCTGTTGCACTGATGAAGGTTGCCCTTTGAGCATCCGAAACAGCTGTCTGCTTTTTAATAATATTTTTGTGCTCTTTAACATTGTCTACCTTAGTTTGTATTTTAGCACAAAGGTCGCCCACTTGTGTATTTACAAAAAGTACGAATTATCCTTTTTCTGGAAAACAGCACTTACGGAGAAAAGAAGAACAAACCAATTGAAACGGGATAGAATAATAAAATCTCTACCATCATCTAAATTAATGCAGAGCCTATATTCTGCTGATCAGCCCCTTTCTCGGAATTAAATATTCTTCAGAGTTGGGAGGCTTTAAAAAGAGGAAAATTTCTTGTTTACGAATTACGATAAAAAGAGTGACAATAATTTATATACTAATAGGTCGGAAAATCACACCTTACCTACTGAGAAAAAAAAAAGACCCCCTCCCTTTTTTTTCTATATCATTCGCGAAAACTTAAGCTCTTGAGCAATACCCGTGTATTCTTGTGTACATTTTTTTTTAATGTTATTCATTTTTTACAAAATAGGTAAAAAAGAAATAGGTTTTTTTATTTTTTTTTTTACATCTTACAAAGTGTAACTCTGTAGCCTAGTAATTTTGAGCCTCGACACAAAACAAGGGAGCTTATGTATCAAACAAGCTTTCATCGAAAATTTTTTGATGAAACCAACCCCCATTTACGTTAGAAGGATCGGAAAAGTACTAAAATCTTCCGTGATTAGCTCGACACCAAGGGGATTCAATTCCAAAATCCATCTACTACTGAGGATATTTTAAGACTGCACTGTCGTCGGTGCTTGTTAAGCTATTATTGGCGTTAGGGATGTTTAACTAATTGTGATTATAGGAAAATAATGTACTTATACAGGTACTAAAGCAACAGGTTTTTTTACGACCCACTGTGAAGTACATGAATCAAAGATTTCACAAGATCCATATAGAAAAATGTACCACTGTTCATAAAAAGTTAGACTGAATATGTTAGTATTAAAAGAGTCATTCAAAAGGAATTACAAAAGCAATTTGGGAGTTTGTGAATGCAACAAGCAAAGTCTAATCTTAATTTTTTTTTTTTTTTTTTTTTTTGCGCCATACTCGTATCAAAATTAAAAAAATAATTTTGAACCGTCCCCTCAACAGAAAGGCAAATATAATATAATTAATTATGATATCTAGTTTTTTTTTAAATATTGATGATATAATATTGAGGCACATAAATCAAGCCATATATATATATATATATATTTTAAAGTAAATTTTCTAATAGATGTATCATTTTCATTATTGAATCCGTAAGTGATTCGAAACAACAGTGATTCGAATTATTCAAGTGACTGAAGTGCTGAAATACGTCTTTAAATCTAGTGAAAGATGAGTCTACCTGAAAATATTATTTTAAGAAATCATAAATTTTGTATTAAAATATAAAAAAAAGTTACTATAAATATTTTAGTTTCTAACTCATTACCAGTCATTATCAATCGTCACTTTGAAAACACACAAAATTATCCTTCAACAAAACTTACAAACCTCTACTTAACAAAACAAGCCTTCCTCTTGAGGTATTTCTAGAAGAAATAAATCACTTATAGAACCGAAGATTTCCCCTATATTGTTGAAATTATATTTTTTCTATTTTAAATTCATTCCTCAAAACGAACAACTTAACATTTTTATAATTGTTTCCCTATTTCCCTTCATATCTTTTGCTATCATTTAATTTTTATACACGCATCATTTAATGGCCTTTAGAAATTAGAAAATTTGTGTTTAAGGGCTCTTAAATAATCATTAATAAATTTGTAAATAAATCTTATTTTCGAACTCAGTAATTGATTTAAATGAAGTTTTCTTGTTTGAGGATAATAGAAACACAACGCCTATTTTTAAGAGAAGAAATCGGATTCGATTTCTATTAGTTAGCAACTTTTCAGTGCTAAAAATTAATTTAAAGAAAAACAAACTTTTTCGTATATCACCGTCACAGCCCTGCTTGCATCACCTTTAATTCAATTGTCAATTTGCAAGATCAAGCCTTTTGTGAATGCCCTGCTTGCATCACTCTTAATTCAATTGTAATTTTATCGAAAACCGTAATACAGACTTTGTTAAATGAAAGTTTTAAATAAATTACTTCACAATTGAAACTTATAAATGAAACTTGTTGTATCAAGTGAAAATATGTTTTTAATGACTTTTAGTAAGAGTTTAGAGAAAAATAAAATCTCCCAACTAAATACCAGTGAGGGAATTTTTGGAATGGATCTTGGATATTATTGAGTTGTTGATTTCAAATCTGCAGTCTGTTTCTCTCTACTAGCAGCAACAGATTTTACACAATTTAATAATATATTCCTAACCAGGATTTTTTAAAATTTACAAGGGTGAATACTAAGTGTCCCCTCTTCTCCGCTACGTAGGAAGTAGTTGGAAAAAGGGGATACGTTAAGATCATGTGTTTTTTGTGTTAAGTTCAAAGGAGCTGTTCTTTCTTTATAAATTTATACATTCAGACAAAAAATGAACTAAACTGAAAACATCAATTTGAAAAGAAAAAAAAACTAATTTCAGGTTAGAAATTCTTATATCCGAATAATGTAAGATCAAGTACTTGTTTAAATGCAACAAAAATTTTGTTCCCTTGTATAATTTTTCACAATTCAAATTTATAGAAATTTGCTCATCTTATTATTGCTTATTATTAACCGGTTACATCATCTTATTATTAACCGGTAAATTATTGCTCAGCTTTTAGGAAGAAACTACAAATCCTCTCACTCAACCTTTTGGCTACTGATTTTACTTAGCCTTTTTAATTTGGTAACCATATACATGGGACACAGAAAGTATAAATGCCATACCATATGGCAATGTATGTTTGTATACAGTAATGTCTGATTTTTGAAGAATAAATACTAATAATGAAGTACTTATAACATCACTTTAACGGAAAAGAGCGCTAGGCAAAGATGAATTAACTCAATTTTTATTTCATTCTTCATGCAAATTTCTCCCATTTTAACGTCAGATTTTTATTTGAAAAGTGGTTGTGCATTTTATTCTTTGATTTAAGCAATTTAATTTGCAATTCATAAACAATTCAAACAAATATATAATTTTTAACAAAATTAAGCTACTTTAATTGTTATTTCCCTTAAAATATTATAGGGACTTTCGGGTTGGCTACACTATTACTGTAAATATCCGGTTTGTACATATGACGGAACATATTTTTCTAAAATTACTTAGAAAGCAAAAATGAAAAAATAAATACAAAATTTTGATCCACTAGAATCCAGATAAAGATCTACAGAAATTGATTTTACTTGAGATGTTATCTTTGCTGCCTAATTTGTGGAATTGAATTACAGAGGAGTGTTCATCATAAGCAACCCTAGTACAACCCCCCTTTCAAAATCCTCTCTGTGAGACGATAATCTCATTTATTTTTCATTTCCAAGCATTAGGCAGGAGAGCATATTATTTAATGGGGTTGTGTGAAGTGCCTTATTTACCTAAAGGGAATTTAAAGTACATTTTGTATCAAAATAAAATTTCACTCAGAGAATTGCTGAAATATTCTTAAATTTGTATTTTTAATAAAAAATATTCTGTTTTAGGCAATTAATCAAAATAAATCATTTTAAAGGAAAAAAATAAACACTAAATGATTAGAATGGTATAATTATGCCTATTAAGTTCGCTTAGATATAGTAAAATCTGCATATATATTAAATTAGTAATTAAAAGATATTTAAAAATACGTTTTGTTATGCTCTAAAAAGAATCAGGTTATACAATATATACATAAGGTATAAAAAGCTTTTTCTTCTTTTTATCATTAACCTCTTTAAACCAGAAATGCACGTTTGCACCACATACAAGATATATTTAAGACCTTGGAAAAATTATGACTAATTTCTTATCTTGGTTTAATAAAATCAAGTATGACACTTTCTCATCTATTTAATCGCCTACTTGCAAACTATTGATTTTCTTAACTGGTAGCAGTGAGATGAGATTATAATTATGAACAGAAATATCTATTCATTTTGCCAGAATCGTTATTTCATGTGCATTTACTTATATGTTTTATAAGCAGTGGTGATCAAAATTATTTTAAATAAATCTATAATTTTAAAATTTGAACAGAAAACGCCTGCATTCACTTCGAAATAAAATCTTACGAAAAAATTGGTAGCGATGTAATCGAATTGATAATATTTTTTAGAAGACATCAAAGCATGTATCTTTTCTAAAATATAGTAGTTACTTCATAAAAAATTTTCAAAAGTGCTTATAAAAATTTATCTATTTTAAAAATGTTAAAAGACACTGCTATACGAAATAAAAGTAGTAATTAAATTGCTGCGCAGCGGATTCAACAGTGTCAAGCAGTAATGCACACCGATAGGGCCGGATTAAGAGCCTTGCACTTAAAAGATTTTGACGCTCCTTAAATGTTATTAAGAAATCAACATAAATATTAAAAAAAATATTTTTCTTAAATAAAATTGTAGTAGCTTTACAAAAATATAAAAATGTATACAACTTCAAAATTTAGCTCTTTTTGCAGAGGATTTAGTGAAAATCAAAATTTTTCAATTAACTCTTTAAAGCGTTTTTAACGCTAACTACATATTTTGTGATCTTAGAGCCAAACTAAAATAATTTCGGCAGTTCTGGTGCTTTATTTAAAAAAAAAAGAAGAAAAATTCCTGACCTACAAGCTATTTTTTTCTTAATTCTTTGGAATATAACCTAATTTTTATTCAAACTTTCCGTAATGTGTTCCTTTAAGTTTTCTAATATATACATATTTTAAATTTTTGCTAAAATTAAGTGAAAAAAATATTTTTATTGTGGAGGAAAAAAAGCAAAATTTATTTCCATTTTATCGGCAAATAGGCTTAAATGCAAATATTTTAAAATGATTGTAATAAGTGACAATTTACATGCTGCAAATGACAAGAAATTTAATTGTAATCAATTAAAAAAAGTTATCTTTCCTCACCCTAATCAAAGATTTAAAATCAATTAATAATTTTCCCTTAAACAGTGCACTCCACTATTCAATATTACTACCAGGGTTCGTGATTTTTTTTATTTTTTAAAAAAAAGTCAAAAGAATCAGATTTTTTTGATTTTTATTCAAATACACTGTAAGAACTTTAATTTATGATTAAAAAAAATTATAAATGTTGAATCAAATTAACTTAATGTTAAAACTATATTGTAACAATATTTTAGAAGCTCTAACTAAAATAATTTTTCATTATAATACATGGCTTTGAATGCATAGCAACCATTTTGAAACAAATGCATGATTAAAGACTAGATGAAATAAAGAATTTAAAGAATACTTCAGGGGTCTGTCTGGGTTTTTCTAAGAGTTACCTATTTTGTGAAAATTAAAAATTATATTAAAAAATCAACACAAATATAGTAAAAATATGGATTTATCGTTTCTTACGAGACACAAAAATAAAATTTTAAGAAAAAGTATTTTGTGTGATTATTTTATCATTTTTCCTAAAGTTGAATTTGTAAAGGTACCGTTAAACGGTAGTAAATTTGGCTTGGACAGACCCTTGTACTTTAACTATTAAAACAAAGTTTCAGTTAGCAAACCATAACTTTAATTTAAAATTGTGATTTCCTTTTTTTCCCCTCTTGATTTTTAAAATGACAAAATAAATGTAGCAGACTGTGTTTATAAATGAAGTCATTCATCAAAAAATAAATAAATATTTAGTCTATATATTTTTATATTAAAATATTCAATTTTAATTCTATATCAAAATAGATAAGTTCAGCTAAAAAAAATGAGAAAATCTATGTACTCATAGGAATTTTTTTTCACAAAATTTCTTTATAGAAAATCAGATAATGTCAAAGATATTGTAAACATATTATGAGAAAAAAATACCAATTAATAACCCTACTGCATCAAATAGACTTTGAAAAGGAAGAATGACACTATATTAGGAAAAAAACATCTGAATTCACCAGCCTTTTTTTTTTCTTTTTCTGTTTTTGGCATATTAGGGTAATTTCTTTTTCATATAACCTCAAGCTTCAGAAATATACATTTTCCAACAATGAAATATGATGTAGATTTTAATTCACGCTTTTTCATTCAAAAGGTAGAATTTTAATTAACATTATTTGTATTATTTTTTGAAAGAAATTCATGTTTATTAATTACTTTCTACAGCTATGCAAGTCTATATCAAGACTATACTAAATGTTTACTTTAATCTGTACTTTCAATCTCAAGAATCAAAAGATTTTTAAAAATGTAATTTCAAATGTGTTGGAATTTAACACACACCAAGAAAGTAATTTCGTTAACTAAAATGAATTAATGCAGCAATTTATTTAAATTAAATTTTAATACTAAGAAAAGAAAACAATAAAAGTATCAAAAATTTAAAACACTTTTTTTTCATTTTTAAAATCAATATATATAGATAAAAAAAATTAGTTGATTTAAATCAATGATTTTTTTAAAAAAATCACTTGATTTAAATCATGATTTAAATCGTGATTCAAATCAAGCAGATTTAAATCAACGAACCCTGATTACTACTATAATTTTTTTTATCTATATTTAAAAGATACTATTATACTATCAACTATTTAAAAGACACTACCTTACGAAGTAAAAGTAGTACTACTTCGCGGATTCAACAGTGTACGATGCATATCGTATACCGAAGTAGTATCCGGGTTTCATCTCTACAACGTGGTGAACAACAAAAGCTTAAAAACATGTTGCAATTGCTTTTCCGGAATATTTATAAATATAATGCTAAATCTATATAAACTAATTTAGTCCATTTTCTTAACATTGCTCTAGAAGCCATGGGAAAATTCAGAGTCAGTAATTGACTGGAAAGTTGTTTACAGCTTGGGATACAATGCAGAATTTTAATCTGTAATTTGGGATAGTATATTTTGTGTAAAACTAATGAGAAATCAATTTATTATGGTTAAATTGAGATAAATAATTTTGAATGCAATAAATAATAAATTTGCTCAATCCTTGCTGGAATAATGTAAATTTACTACAGCCAAAAGACTATTTTGATAATAACGTTCCCACAGCAACCCTTCATCTATGTGTACACATTTGCCTTGTGCTGTCATTAATTCTCTTAAACTCATTATTGATTAATTTAAAAACAACAATTCAGATGTGATTATTAAAATATGTAAAAAGCATATTCATTCATAATAATCCTGTCCTACAGTTAAAGATGCTGAATAAAAAGTTCAAAATTGCAAATAAAGCATTGTTGCATGAATAAAGAACCAATTTTCTGGCTCAAAATCCATTAAAATTTTTTTTTTCAAGGTTAGTAGGTTTTCATGCTGTCATTTTCCTGGCTTCTTGAAATCATAAATAACAAAAACTACATAGATTTATCTGAGTTATTTTAAGAAATACTGTTGTTTTCTACAGAATATAAACGTCTTCGGCCAAAATATTAAATTAAAGTAAAGTTATATGCTATAAAATGGCGAATTTGTCATTATCCTGGCTGTCATTTTCTTGGCTTATGAATGCCAGGACATTGAAGTGCTACCAGAAATTCTTTTTAACTGCTAATACTGTAAAGGGGGAAAGCAAATATTAACCTAATACCAAGTTTATGTATGATTGTAATATGATTGGATGTAATCAAAGTTATTCATTTATTTAATGATTGATTATTATACACAATTTCATTCTGCACATAACAGTAACAAAAGTTTTTTTGTTTCTTTCTACAGTGGATAAAAAGAATTAATTTAAGCTATTTAT
Organism: Parasteatoda tepidariorum; assembly: GCF_982258835.1. NCBI lineage: Eukaryota > Metazoa > Arthropoda > Arachnida > Araneae > Theridiidae > Parasteatoda > Parasteatoda tepidariorum. The sequence continues at coordinate 7,242,729 of NC_141766.1, forward strand.
GGTCCATCTAACATAAAGGCCTAAGTTGAGTTACTGACTATTAACTTAAAATGACTGTTTTTTAAACTTCTAAGGTAATATGTCATTTTCCTGGCTTTCAAGATTTGGTGAATTTCTATTTTATTTTTTTTCTCGAGCAAATGTCAATAAACTACATTGCTGTCTATAAATAAGACATTAATAAGTGTAGCTAAAGAAGTATACAAAGAAAATTTTAGATTATTTTGAAGACTTTAAATTTGAAGAAAATTTTTGGTCCGAATTATCATGTTTCGTGAGAATCACCCATATATATATATATATATATATATATATATATATATATATATATATATATATATATATATATATATATATATATATATATATATATATATATATATATATATATATATATATATATATATATATATATATATATATATATATATATATATAATAATTGCAATTTTTAAGTACTTAGCTTTGTTTCAACTTAGTGAATTTTAACATATAATAATAAAAACTTGAGGTAACAAAACTTCAAAAGACCTCGCACTTCATTGCTTTAATCACAAAGCCAATGTGAATAATTAGTTTTACATTTTTAAAATCTGAAAAATTACACATTAAATTACTCCTAAATTTTTGAAATCGAAAATGACAAATGATTTAAGAGGAGCGGTATGATTGTTTTTTTTTTAAAAATTTGTTTAAACCAGACTTATTTAAGCATACAGAAAAAAAAAAAAAAAAAAAAAAAAAACGAAATGGAAAAATTTACCTGAATTAATGGCACGGATCATTATCATAATTAATAAAATTATTAATAACAATAAAAAAACCTTATCTGCAACTATAATTTATTCAATTTGAATACAACTTAAATATGTTCCAGCTTTAAGCATTAAAAATATAAAATTAATCATTTTTCACGAACTTACACTAAATTGCTAAATCTGATTAAATTGCTCGTTACGTTTCAATTATTATTGAAACGTACGTTATTTGATTGTTAATCTTTTTTATCTTCCCGTTAAACATAATAAATATTAATTATTTATTAAAAAAACTAAAATTAACAAAATATTAAATTTTTTTTTTTAAATATATTTAATTTTGATAAGTGTAAATTTATATCGATATTATGTAACAAGAACCTAAGAGCAATTTCATACCTATTTTCAAAGCTTGTCTTGAATATTAAGTTTGACTTTTTTGTACAAAATGAAGCACGGCTGCCTGGATCGAACAAACAAAAATTAGGAACAATACTTTTTTTTGTTGTTGTTGCTGTTGTTGCAGGGATAGGTACTGAGTTCACAAGGGGTCTACGTTCTTCTCTTCTAGAGAAATTTCTCTTTCTCAGAAATGGAAATATTTAATTTTTTGAGAAACCGGAAATAACATTGCATAGATAATGGTCAATGGATGGTCGAATGGCTTTCCAGGAAAGTTTTCAAAGGGAAGGAATCTTGTTTTTGTCCACAACGTCTGCAAATGTAAATAATACACAGTATTATTTCTTAGTAGTCAAACTAGATCATTAATGGAACAACTGTCGACCACAATAGGTTGAAGTAAGATATATAGTTCGTCTACGGTAAGAACTCCCTCCGCCACAAAGTCTGAGGCCGTCTGCTGATATGGAAACAAAAATAGCACATTTCAGGGAGGGAAGCATCTCTTCACTCTAGAACTAACATAATAGACGGAAGAAAAAATTCACTTTCTCTCTCGCCAACTGGAGCCAAATAGTAATACCTCGTAATCATAGTCACTACCATAGGTCCAAACTAATGGATAGGGGAGTTTTTACTTTAGACAAACTATATAATCAACTGCTCAGCGTTATTGCTCTTCTGAAGGAAGGAATATTCTTTTTTTCTATATATTTCGGGGGGAAGAGGAATCTAAACTTATGACTACAAACTAAAAAATTTCCTTTTAGCAGTTTTTTCTTTACACTTTCTTTTTAACTTGAAAAAAAAAAAGAAAGATAAGAAAGAATAGATCTTAAATTACCCTAATTTTGAAAATATGGGTTTCCCTTATTCGGGGCCCCCTTGACTTTCTTGACCCTAGGGCAACGACCAACTGCTCCGGTGCAGTTGCAGCCCTGTAACCACATGGTGTAATAAGTATGGTGCTCATTGCCAACCACACTGTGTCCATCATGTTATTGGTCAAGTAATTGTGAAACCTAAATTTCCGTGATTCCCTTGGCCGACAACCAACTGCAGGTGACAAAGCGAGATATTATTCATTTACCTTTATTTCTGAAAAGGATGCGAAAAATATATATTAAGAGCCGTGATTACAGAACACTATGCATGATTGCCCCACAATTTTAAATATTTTACTCAGCCTTAAAGATGTTCCTTTTTATTAACATCGAATAACCTATTTACAAAAGAAGTCCATTTTTAGCAATTAAGTGGATTTAACAAGATTTTTATTTATAAAGGATTGATGCTTGTAACGTGATTCTGTTGATTTTCAACACAGTTCTTAAAATAGAAAAAAAAAAACTTTAAAAGAATGTAATTAACTCCTAAATAAAAGCACTCATTTCTACTGGTTCCACCAAAGACGGAAGCTGTAATTAAATTAAAACACATATAAAATATGACTAAAAAAGTACTATTTATCATAAAGAGGTTCACTTCATAAAAGGCACTCCTAGAAATAAACAGGGTTATTTCAAAATTAACATCCTGTAACGTGGCGGCTAATTTAATAGTTTTCGGAGATTGCAGGCCTAAAGAAATTTTTTTCTATTTAAGAATTTGTACGCGAAGCAAAAATAATAATAAAAAGAAAGTATATTTGTTTTAATGGGAATTTAAGCTTCGTTTGAGTTCACCTCAAAGATGGGGTGATAAAACTTAATGATGATTTATAGGGCAGGAGTGGGTCTTGAAAGTACTCCATTTTAGTTGCTCGCGTTAAAATTGTTTTAGCAAGTATTTGTGGAGTAATGCTTTCTAGCTGATTATTGTTGCTTCAAGATGGCTCTTCACCTCTTTTTGACACTTCCCAAGGGTGGTGATTTATATTTTGTGATTTAGAGCATGAATTTGGAAAGAGACAATTTTTTTACAACTTTTGAACATGGCTCTTGAAAGAGCGACAAAAGTCGTATTTCTTCAAAGGCTTCAATTATTTTAAGTTAATCTATTTCTACTTTTTATATTTTCTAGAAATACATGTAAACTTAAAAATATATAAAAGATTTAAGCTCCCCTGTCAACGATTTTTGTTTAAGATTTCTCATAGTGGTTGTTGAAAAGCAGAGTAAAAGCATTAAGCTTATTTTTTAAATATTGTCAGGATTCAATGCAGTTTAATTTTTTTTTTTGTGTGAATTCTTCACTTTGTGGTGATTAAATTTAAATCAAGTTTTTAAAACACAAGTAAGCATAAATTTGGCTACCACTAAAAAACATAGTTCGTAAACGTTGGTAGAGAGGTATGCTGTTACGAATTTCTCCAATTTTTAGTCGGTAATTCCTCTCAAATATTTAAAGGGTCACAAAATGTAAGCATTGGAGTTAAAATTTCTCAAATGTAGCAGGAAATACGAAAAGTTAATATTTTTTTAATGAAACTATATGCATTAAATAGTCTTTTATGTGTCACGGGTTAAAATGATTTTCCAAAAAATACAGTTTCCTATTAGTCATAAGTTTTTTCTATTGAAAAAATATTTCTCTAGAATGATTAAATGAATGGAACAAAAATTTCAGGAAATAAGGTCATTTTAAAAAATATTAAAATACCGTACTGATTTCTTTTGATTAAAAAAAATTTCTCTTTCATATAGAAATTAAATAAAAAAAAAGTAGTGAAGAAAAATGAAGGGAGAATTTTGTTAAACAATTTAAAGAATAAAAAAAAAAGAACCAGTCCTGCACTTTAAAAGAAAAAAATATGATGAAATACTTTACATTATTCGATGCTTGCTTTTTAATCTGTTAACGTCCAATACAGGCCTGCCAATCAGGGCCGGATTAAAAGCCTTAGAGGCCCTAAGCACTTGAAAGATTTTGATGCTCCTTAAATGTAATTAAAAATATATACACAAATAGAAAAAAAAATTTCTTAAATGAAATTAGAGTGTGTTTACAAAAGTAAATTTATATAACTGCAAAATTAAACAGTTTCTGCAGAGGGTCTATAATTGGAAACAAATTTTTTTCAATTAACTCTTTGAAGAGTTTTCAACGTTAACCACAAATTTTGTGATCACATTTTGACGCACTCAATTTTTACAGATTCTATAGTAAATATTTAACGCACTTGCTTTAAGGCGATTTTATCGTAAATCTAGATGATTATTTAAGTAGTATTTCCGCTTTTTAACGTCATTTCGAAAATCCCGAATTTCGATTACGATATAATTACGACACTCGAGTTCCAGATCGTCCATTTAAATAAACACTTTTGGCGCACTTTATTTGTGTTGATTTCGTCGTAAATCTAAGTGACTTTTTATCTTTCTCTTTTTCGGCAGTTAATGCTATGCATTCCCATGTAGTATAAAAAATTCCGATGATTTTATTACGAGATGCGAATTTTCAATCACTCATTTGACATGCTTTATTCGTGCTGAGTTCAGCATAAATTTAAGTGATTTTTTTCAATTATTTTATACTTTTCCACGTGATTTTGAGGGTTATCCCGCTATTTAATTACGATGTTATTACGACACGCGAATTTCTAATCGCGCGTTACAGTATTTCGTTACAGTTTTATCGTAAATTCTAGTTATTTTCCCGTCGTTTTTTCGGCAACGAATTTTATTTGGTTGAATGTGGTAATGAATTGTGATTTGGTCGAATACCAAATATTCGGAAAAAAAAAAAAAAAAAAAGGCCGAATACCGTATATTTGAGGCCAAATAGCGACATTTTTTAGCAGCATAGCAATATTGAAATAAAAATTTCAATGCTAAGTATAATATTTTCTGGAAAAACGTATCCATAAAACAACGCTAACAAATAATGCCTATCAGAAACGCTTTTGAAAATGCCGCACTTATCATGAAAACTAAAGTTTGTATACAAAAGGGAAGCAAAGAAAATAAAAATCGATCTTAATTTTCTAAAGAAAATTTTAAGGCTGAACATCTCAGTTGTCCAATTACCAGAAAAAGTACAGAAAAAAGAATAAGTCTAGCATAAATGCCGTTAAAAATTACCGCGTTTTAATAAAAACGTCCATAAAAAGATTTTTTTTTTAAAAAAAGTTTTAAAGAAATGCTGGATAGAAACAAAAACATAAGACGTTCAAACGTCAAAAAACATAAAAATTTTTAAATGAAAATCTAAATTTTTCACTTTGCCATAATTTTAGAAGAAAAAAAATTGCTATAAAAAAAGTTTATAAGCAGCGTTCATTTAAAAAAAACGCTGTGTCATTATAAAAATACCTATAAAAAGAAAAGTAAATTGAAAAGAAAAACAGACCAAAAAAAAATTGTTCTTAGTTCCTAAAACAAAACTTTAGCAGTGAAAATCACAGTTATCCATGTTACCGGTTATCGATATTACAGTACAGGGAAAAAGTGACAGTAAATTAATAGTTGTTTCCTAAAAATGCTACGTTATATTAAAAACAGCAAAAATGAAAAAAAAAAAAAAATCCTTCTCAATTCTTAGTACAAAAAGTATCGAAAAAATGAGGAAATTGACTTATCTGAATATAATTTCTTTCTTTTTTTTTTTTTAAAGAAAAAGCAGAAGTGCAAAAAGTTGAATGCACTATAAAGTAATCTAGTTTCAATTCTTCAAATTTTGTTTTTCCACTTGTCTTCTAGAAGATAAATTTGCAAGACGTGTTCAGAAACTTGGATTTTAAAATTTAACAAATTTGTGTAAAAATTATTTCTTATAATGAACAATACTATATAGTTAAAAATATGATTTTATATTATTCTTTATCAAATCTATACAAATTAAAAAAAAAAAAAAGTTGGAAAAATACTTTTCGAAAAAATACTGTGCTGAATATTTGGCCGATAATTTGACCATCTAAATTTTGAAAAAAGAGCCAAATACTTATTACATTCCTAATTTAAATGCAATGTAATTGCAGCCTGAGAAATTCACAAAATTCACAAAGTGGAGGAAAACGTGAATTTTCAAACTGCTCACTGTTCGTAATTTTGATTTAAATTTTTTGTTGCTTAGGTGATCTTTTTTGGTTTAAAAAAAAAAGCGCTTACTATATAAAAAAATCTAATATTCAATAAAAAGAAGAAAAAAAGTACAATAAGTATTGAATTTTATTTTGAACTGTAGCAGTTTCGTTTTAATTTTAGGCTTTTGTTTATATCTTATAAATTTTCTTCAATTAAAATATTTAATTTGTTGTTGTTCATTTACGTCGCACACGCGAAGTCGAGCAATTTCCGGTAGAACAGTTTAACGAGGACCAATATAGCACACCCTTGGTCACTACGCTGACTGATCCAAGTGACCACCCACCCACGTACAGACCGCAACCAGTGATGCTTGACTTCGGTGATCTTCTGGGAGCCGTGTCTTAACTACCAGTCCACTGCGAGACAAATATTTAATTTGAATTTATAATACTATATATGTACTAAATTTTTTCCTACTTTCACTCTGTGAGCATTGCAGTTTTTTTATTAGAATTTATTTTTGATATGAATTTTTGTATTGCGTAATAAAAATAATAATTTCAATAATAATTGCGTAATAATTTCTTTTCTCCAATGTTTACTTATTTTAATAAATCCATTTTTTATTGAATTCTAATAATTGAACGCCTTTAATTTTCTACAAATATATTAAGTTTATTTACAAAAAAAAATTAGAACACGAATGTTAGAATAAATATTAGTAAATTTGCCATCAACATGTCTAAATACATGTGCGGCCCTTCGTTAGTCAATCTGTTGTGAAAGTGGCCCTTCACTCAAAAAGGTTGTACTTTTCGTTAAACAAAACTTCGAATTTTTTTCGCCTTATAAGCAGAATCCTCAAATTTCAACTGTGTCTGGAACTGAAACTCTGCGTCTGCTGACAATTCATGTTACATTTGTTTCCTGAACATTTAAAAGCAAAATTTATCTCCATTTTATTGGCTATCCAAATTTCGACCCTAATCAAACATTAACAGGTCCAAAACTAGAAAAAATAAGTTATAAAATAAAAAATTAAAAGAGTTATGTTTTTTAGTTGGACTAAAAAGAAAAAAATAATTTTAAAATAATTTTATTTTTGTCACACCTAAAGCGAAAAACATAGGCGCATCACTTTCTATAGATAGATAGATAGATAGATAGATAGAGAGAGAGAGATAGAGAGAGGGAGAGAGAGAGAGAGAGAGGAATTAAAGTTGTTGTTAATCCTATCACTAATCCCCCCCCCTCCTCTGCGTCTTTAGAAAGTGATGTGTCCAACGTTTTCTGTTTAAGGAGTGGCAAAATCAAATTCTTTCCTTTTTTTTTCATACTCACTTGAATAACGGAGATGTTTTAAATTTTTTTTTACATTATAATGCGAAATAAATTTTTTATTTAAATCAATTAATTACACTCAATTTATTTATTACAACCAATCAAAATTATTCTACACATTTAATATGTTGTACAGGTAAAGTTCTGAAATAATAATAAGTTAACTTTCTAATTGAATCATAATATGTTACTTCATTTTGATTTCTCTTCTGTGAAAATTAACAACAGAAAGTGAGTTTTGTATCTAAATCATAGATTGATAGAGCTATTGCTTTAAAATGCACAATATGCTTGTATTGAACGCTAATTTTATTGAAAATTCACAAATAGTCAGAGAAGGAGCTTAACGAAAAAGTCTATTAATTTTATTTACATTTATATTTTTATTATTTATTTATATATTTATATTATTTATATTATTCAAAGATATATTTATATTATTTATATTTTTATTTATGTTATTCATATTTTTATTTATATTTTTTATATTTTTTGTATTTTGTTTACATAATCTGTTGGCTATAACAAAGCGATTGTTTGCCTGTCGGTCTGACCACAGCACAACGAGGTTTTAAACGCGAATATTACAAAATGATTATTACAAAATTATTATTATAAAAAGTCTGCATGCAAGTGAGAGGAAATTTAATTATAATTAATTAGAAAAGTTGCCTTTCCTCTCTCTAATAAAAGATTTTAAATTAGTTCAATTTTAAAAAACAACTGTTATCAATCAACTGCATTGATACAGACCAATTTTTAGGTTAAAATAACTTATTATAAATAACTTATTATAAATAACTAGTATTTTTTTATTGTGTTCAGGATCTTTGATGCTTTTATATAAATAATCAAATATTATTTTGAGAAGTTTTATATTGTTCAATTGTGATTTTGAAGAAGGATTAGAAATGTTTTAATACATTAAGCTGATGCATTAAAGTAAAATATGTTGTCTTATAGATACAAAACAATATATTATATTTAACTAAAACTGGTTATTAGTTTTCATTTTCAGTGTACTCCCTACTCAATATTACAACTACTTTATTTTAAATGTATTTCCTATGCTTTTTATTTAAAGAAAATATGGAAAGCATAAATATAATCAAGTAATTTAAAAAATTACTAAAATATAAAGTTATTAAAATAAAGGTCATTAAATTAAAGCCAGTAAATTATGGAGAAACTGTTAGCTTAAAAACTACAGCTGATAAATTCCATATTTTTAAAAAAACCATATTCCATACTTTTTAAAGATAAAAACTTATAAAATTGTGCACTATAACATGAAGGGAAAAAAATAAATAGAGAGAATTTAAATATCGATTCGATATTTTCTGAGAAAGGGCGTGCGCAAAATAAAAAAGTGGACAACCTGAATAACTTTTCATTAAATAATCGAATTTTCCCGTATTAGGACTCAATGGGTTAGTGGGTCAAATTTTAAATGTACTAGTTTACTTATTCAGACGATATTATTTTTATACAATAAATTACGAAATCAGACGTAAAAATTTACTTTCTCTGATAAACGTACCTTATTTCTGCGGATTGGGAATTCTAACCCTCAAAATATGGATGTTAGTTAATTGCAATCTGAAAAATATGATTTCAATTGCTTAAGTAAAAGGGCAGTCGAAAATTTGGATCCCTTAACGTAAATTTCACCTTTTTGCGCATTCCGCTAAATCTCGAAAAATTTTAAGCGAATCGTTGTACATAGTTATAAAATTCGTTAATCCAAAGATAATTCCATTTATAAGCAATTTTTATAACTATTTATTATTTTATCTAATTATGGACAAAATATTTCTTAGTTGTAATGTGTACACATTTTTACACCACTTTAGAGTATGTAATTTTAAGTAAGAATGTGCAAAATTTGAACGATATAGATCGATTAGTTTGTCAGTTAATAAATAATAAAAAGTTGTATATTTAAAACTTGATTTTGCGAAAACTATTCCACCAATTTCATTTAAATTTCGTATTTTTCATTTAAAAAATATACTTAACAATGTAATAACTTACAATTTAAATTCCTTTCATTGGATTAAATATATTACAATAATTATTATTTTACATGGAATTATATTCGAATAAAAGAATTTTATAATTGTGCGCAAAAACCTTTTTGATTCACTTATCAATTTCTCGAGATATAGCAAAACACGCAAAATTAGTTGATGAAAGCAGAACTCTAGAATTTTTTTAGATTACTTTCATTTTATTGCCTTGTTTTAAAATGTGTTGAAAAATAACTCAAGAAGTAAATTGAAGAATACAAGCTTAAAAATAAGAGCTTAGAAAACAATAATTGTAACAAATTTCTATCAGTAGATAATATGAATATCATTATTATTCTTTTTTTTTTTTTAAAAGTTGTTAGTTGATGAGAACAGATCTCTAGAATTTTTTTAGATTACTTTCATTTTATTGCTTTGTTTTAAAACGTGTTGAAAAATAACTTAAGAAGTAAATTAATGCTTCCATTCTGTGTAGTCTTTTACTTCATTAAAAATTAGATTTTAATAATAAAAATTTTAATAATAACAATTTTGAAATTTGAAAAAACAAATCATGATAAAGTTTCAACCTAAAATAAAAACACTACATCATTTCCTTACATAATTACAACTACATTCAGAAATATATTTCATTTTAAAGGAATTTCGCTTATTTGAAAAAAGAAAAGAAAAAAAGAAAAGAAGAAAAAGAACAATGATAAAAAGGAAAAAAAAAACGGTTAAAAAAATACACTGATAAGAATTGAACTTTTGTGTGCCTGAAATATTGCATGAAAAGGCGACACTGGTCTCCTTTTTTTCTGTTTTGTTGAGCTAAGAGAGTCTTGCAGAATGCAGACGTCGCCATTGTTTTTGTGTTATCACCCAGGGGGTGCAGACGTCTTCACAGTACGCAGGGGTCAAATTTGACGGGGACAAAGATTAAAGAGACTTGGGGAAAAAAAATTATCGAATTCCCTTCTTCTTTGAACACTGCAACAAATTTCTATTATGAAAATATTGACTCCAATTATACAATTTTTAATTAGAATTTAAGAGACACTTATGAGAATTTGTATAATTGATGGGATATAATAGAAAAATAATTTAAATTTAAAAAACACTTACGAGAACTGCTAGAATTGTATAATCGATGGGACATGACAGAAAAAAAATGATTTAAATCTAAAAATACTTGTGAGAACTGCTAGAACTGTATAATTGAAGGATATAACAGAAAAAATAATTTAATTTTAAAAACCACTTATGAGAACTGCTAGAATTGTGTAATTGATGAGATATAATAAAAAAAAATAATTTAAATTTAAAAAACACTTATGAGAACTGCTAGAATTGTATATTTGATGGAACATGATGGAAAAAATAATTTAAATTTAAAAACACTCTTGAGAACTGCTAGAATTGTATAATTGATGGGACATAGTGGAAACAAATAATTCAAATATAAGAAACACTTATACTTACAAAGTTATATTAGAACAGAATAGTATTATTGATTGGATATAATACACTGGTATAAACAATTGAAGGGACTAATGCTTTTTTTTCTTCCTTTTTTGCAATAAAAAAAACTAACAAAGCAAATAAAACCAAACCTGGTCAAAATATCATTCGATACAAGACCAATATATGGGGAAACAAGAATAGGTGCAACTGAATAAGAGACTGACTGACCCTGTCAGTCAGAGGAAAACAGTGTATGACAACTCTCGCATCGGCGTTTCATACCATACTGTTTACCAGGGTCCTTATCCCTGTGGCAGTCGTTTTTGGAATTGAATTCGGTCCACTTAAGTTTTTTGCATTCAGCAATTTTCTCTACGTTTTGTGTTAGTTTGTTGATTTTTTTTCTTCCCGTTTTCTGTAGTGTTATTAGTTCTTATGAGTTCGTTTAGTTGGTCTCTTTCAGTAATGAGGGAGTCAATATCAGCATCCTTCCAGAAGGGAATCCAATGATTTTTCCTATTTGCCTCCTAGTATTTTTTTCTTAGCTGATAGAGTGACGTTTTTGTAAAGCTGCTGTAGTACTTTATCTTCAAAATTTTTGTGTTTTAACACATTGTTACACGGTTCATCCAAAGTACTAGTAAATCCGACCCGGTTTGCTTTTCTAAATTTCCAAGATCTTTTCGTTTATTCTTCTGCTTCAATTTGTTCTCTGAACGCTGTTATAATAGGTCTGCGGTCACTTATGGAACATTTCAGGACATTCCAACTGCAATGGTTGGAGATTGGATGGCTGCAAGTTCTGTTAGAACGAATTTTTTCTGAGCCACTAGCCATTTAAACAATATTAAAGCAAATTGAAATTTTCCATTCCATAAAATTTCCATAAAATCGAAAATTTCATTTTGATTTCGTTTTAGATTTGATGTTTAAAGACCAAATATCATGTAGCTTTTGAGTTGCTAGTAGCACCACCATCAGAGTTTCCTGTTATAGACCGAAATTAAAGAAGTGGTCGACGAAATTTTATCAAAGCTAGCGCAAACTTATCTCCAAAACAGCAACAGGCTTGCTACGACATGGAAAAAAATTCTCAAAGTTATATGTTTAAGCTAAAGAAATATGTTTCTCTTGAGCATTTAAAATGTTTTTATTTTTAATTCATATTTCCTTTAAATTAAATTGAAATTTTTTTTGCTAGATTCAAACAACTTAACTCTTTCAGGTGCAGTTCGGTAACACTAAATCAACAAATATTACAAACCACTAGAAATGTAAAACTAATTGTTTTTAAGCAACTGCTATTCTCTAAAATTACATTCTTCTCTTAAGAAGTCGCACTTGACCTGTCTTTCAATTGGATTTTGCTGTTTCGGAATGGAACCATTACTTAGAAAAAAAAGAAAAAAAAAAGGAATAAAATTTTGATACTCGTTTGCTTCGATTTACTTTCTTATGTTAGACTAAGTAAAATGAGTTCTGTACTAATATGTGATTGGAAAAAAAATTTCCCTGTCCAAAGTGTCAAATTTCAAGGTCTTTTCTTTAAAAGTTAAAGTTTTTTTTCCAATGCCCACCTGGATAATGACCTAGGTCATACAGGCTCCTGAAGGGCAGATTTGTTGGCCACTCTCTCAGGAGCACCGTATTAGGTGGACCAACGTTGCTCCCACAGTAAGGACAGATAGTACAGTGAAGGAAAGAACATCCATGCCTTGCCCGGGAATCGAACCCAGAGCCTTTCTGATGCGAGGGCAGTTCCTTAACCCCTACACAGGCCGTTTGGCTTAAAAGTTAAATTTTAAAGCGCTTTACCTAAAGAAAGCAACAACATTTGAAAGTTTTGTTTTCATACACTACCGGTCAAAAGTTTGCGAAAATTTTGAAATCTACAAAAAAAAGGTCTAAATTCAAATGTTCATAGAACTGCGAAAAATCATTCAAATTGCATGAAAATTTGATATGTTCTAAAATATGTTTCTCTTTTCTATTTTATATTTTTTCTTATATAAACATCTATCTTTTACAACTATTTATGATCAATTTTTAAAATTATCCAGTATAATATTACCTTGCGCACATCCATTTCGGGTCCATCCTTGGCAACTAACAAATCAAAACTCAGAATAACAAATCACTTCAGCAGTGCAGTAAGAACGACACTTTAAAACCCTCTTTTGTTTTCATATTTTGTAATCTGGCAATCTTTCTGCGAAAACATTTTTAAATCATTCTTGAAAAATATCCGTCCATGTAAGTTGTTATGATTTTGCTACTCGCTTTATAGTCCCCCCTTTTTAATGTTTTTTCTTTTTCTTTTATTTTATTATCTGTTTTTACATGTTATTTTTACTTTTTATGATCTATTTTTTTGTAGTTATTTTATAGAAAAAAAAATTTTTTTTTGAGTGCTCCTCACACTATTGTATTAATATATTTTGCTTTGGCTTTATTGATACAATATCAGAAAGCACTCTGTTTTGCGGATATAATCGTGTGGGCTGAAGAAAAGATTATATCTTTTTTTCCGGCTTTTTTTCCGGTTTTTTAATTAACGTTTCATTTTTTTTATTTTTTTATTTTTTTTATTTTTTTAATAAAATGTTGTTTGTTATTTTTTTACTTATTATTTCCCACTCCCTTTTTTTCATATGTCTATAATTTTTCTTTGTTTTATTCTTCATTTTGAACATATATATATATATATATATATATATATATATATATATATATATATATATATATATATATATATATATAAATAAAGAGAGAGGGAGAGAGAGAGATAGTAATACCGGGAAAAGAAAAAAAATGGAGGGCCATGCTATTTTCAAGAGAAAAATTACCAAAGTTGCAAATAGATGCAAAATTAGAAATCACATCGGTTCCTCTTTTGTTTTTCATTGAAAATAAACCAAAATAAAGAAATTTTTCTAAAAACTCTATCTGTAATTATAACGTATATTTATGTGAAGGAAAAAACTCTGGAGCATAATACTATTTCAAAAATAAAAAAAAAGTATCGCTTTTATAGTCCTAAAACGATTAGTCAAATTTTTATTCTGTAAAATGTTATAACATTACCTCGAAGAAATCTCTTAAATGTGTATAACATTTAACTGTAACGATGCAACGAAATTTGCTTATTTTGAGAACTAAGCACAGTTTTTTTTTTGATGAAACATGCTTTTTTTCATCAAATTCGGATTTTTTACCCACGAAATAGAAGAAGTAGACATAGTTTTGAAAGGCTAGCATTTATAGTCACTGGTTAATATCTTGCTAATCTATTGTTATTTCATACGTTACGTTTTTCCTCATGTCTTTTGATTGATTGGTTAAACTATAATAATTCTTTCAAACAAAATTATAATCCCTTGGCTCAAAGTCAAATATATTAATATAATAGGATATTTAAATGAATTTAAAAAATTTTATTGACTAATTTGTTAATGATGAATAATTTTTAAAATTGTAAGATAGAATTTTTTTAATATATTCAGAATTTTTTAAAGTAAATCTAGATTTTCCTGCAATTCAATTAATAAAAAAGTGCTTTATAACTAGTTATATAAATAAGTTATGAAATGACATAAATATAGCAATAAAGAAAACTAGGGAAATAAAAATAAAAATATGACCACCAAAGCCGACGTCTTCAGGGGGTACAGCCTCGGAAACTATAAAACAAAACCTTTTCCATAGAGAGGGAGGCCAAATAAATGCCAAAATTATCTCTCTCAATACCCCGAAGGTTTTGTATAAGTCCAGGAAAAAATACATGAAATACATAAAACCAATTCAGAAAGGAAATTCAAACAAAATCTTGAGAAAATAAAAACTCCGGTCAAACAGCGATTTCACAAGCAAACTGAATGCAAAGGAAGCACTTAAAACAAAAGAAAACAACGCCCTCTATTAAAATGCGCAGAATGAAAAAAAGAAGAGAAGTACAAGAAAAGATAACGTAACAAATTAATATAATGCTTAACTGGGGCTGCTCAGTTAAGACTTGAATTGCGGCCTGTTAAAAGAAATAGAAATCTAGTATTCTTCAGTCATTTTCTTAATCAAATTATTAACATTACAAAAGTTAAAAGGAAAATCATTATTACTCAAATAATTCAAAAAATTATTCACTGTCTTCTGAAAACTTTCAACATTATTGCAAATATTTTTAATCCTAACCAATTGTGAAAAAACTAAATTTTTAAAAATTTTATTACACAGATTAGTATTAAAGTTGCAGAAAAAAATAACTTTAAATTTAAAAGCTTTTCTTTTACCAAAAACACCAATTTTAATCATTTTATCAACAATATCAATTTTAAAATCTAAATATTCAACATTTAAGCAATTCTAATTAGTTTTCTTCAAAACCAAATCTTTAGGATAAATACTGTAAAGAAAATTAAAATTATCACAATTAAACAAAATCAAATCATCAATATATCTAAAAGCATTAAATTCATTAAACTCAAGACATTTAGCTTCAAAAAAATGCAAAAAAATATTAGCAGAAGCACCAAAAAAGGAATTACCATGCGGAACTCCAATAATTTGTTAATAAAAATCTAAACCATTAAAAAGAAAATTCTCAAAAAGATTAAACCTACATAAATCCGAGCATAAGACTTATCAATTTTCTCATTAAATAAATACTTATAAAAAATTTCGCTACAAATTTCAGTAATCTGTTCATGTGGTATACTTGTATACAAATTTTCAAAATCAAAAGTATTAATTCTAGAAATGTCTTTATTATTAATATAATCCAAAACTTCAACATTACTATCTATAACAATATTTTTCTCTTTTTTAATTTTAAGTAAAATAATTTTTAGAAAATTGAAAAACTTTTTACTAATATCAGTATTGTAACAATTAGTACCACACGCAATAAACCTAAATTTAACCGGACTTTTATGAAATTTAACAATAGGAAATAAATATGGAAATGTAATGTAAATGTAAAATGGCCTCTTTCTCAATAGAAAAGGTTTTGTTTTATGACTTCCAAGGCCGGTGCCCCCTGAAGACGTCGGCTTCAGTGGTCATATTTTTTTTTTCCTTCGTTTTCTTTTTATTGCTATTTTTATTCTTTCTTTTGAAAATTCTTCTGCTTTTAAGCACGTTTCTTTCAAAGATAGTTTTGTCAATTTAGATTTAAATATTTTGTATTCTTTTACTATTATGAAACGACACCCATTTTCAGATTCTATCACCAAATTCCAGTATTTCATATTGTACGTTATTTGAGTTGGCCTATAAAAGAAAGAGTTTTTTTTATTTTTAAATCATTTACCAGTGGAATTAAGAAACATCTGTGTTTTAGAATTGTTATCTATTCTTTATTTGAATTTAGATCGTTCAGTTTCAAAATATCCCAGTAACAATCTTCGTTATTCATTTATTGTTACATAAAAACATCGTTTACTATATACCCACAATAGTGTTACTGCTTTACCGGTCTCCGTTTCCTAAACTATTAAAAGGTGGGGTATTTCTATAAAATTCCTATCAATTCGTAATCTGCAATGTTTTTAAAAAAATCTAATGAAATATTAAAGAATGATTAGCGTAAATTGCAAAGAAAGCTGTGATAAATACGCTAATGCCACTAATTATCTTTTTAATGATAATATTGCCCTTTCTGAAAGGGACGAGCCTTCCTAGTAATGCCCTTCCTAGCAATGCTTTCAACAGCCCTTCCTAGCAATGATATAGAAAGTGATAGATGATAATATATTGAGTAGTTCTTTATTATGAAAGCTACAACTTAATCTTTAAAAATTAGCAACCTAATTCAAAACTTAATTATCTACCACGGTGATTATTATTTTGCTCTCCATCATTCTATATGATAAACAGCGATGCCAACTGTTCTCCTTTCTGCGAAAGTTTTAATAAATTGGTAGTGAATTAAATAATATAACTTATGTAAGTAAATAATTATGGCCATTCTTTAAAAGTGTCACATTGAGATTTCTGCAATCAAGTTCCATTTTATATGATATTTTGAATTTTTGATATGTAATAGAGGGTATGTATTTATTCGATATGATAGATATGCATTGATTTGATATGTATTGATTCGGTGATCCGAATCACCAACTAGCAACTGATCCGAATCAATTGCGATTCAATTCAAAATTTGAATCAGTTGATTTCATCAGAATAGATTTATTATAATGAATTAATGTTTCTTAAATTTCAGTTGATAGTTTTGCTTCACTACGATGCTATGTCATGCTTAGTTTAAAATTGCTTGTAAAACCTAAAAGATTCTTAAGCATTCATTATTAAGATTTTGAAATCAAATAATTCAATAAATTCAGATAAAAAATAAACTAAAAAAACTAATAATACATTTCTTTTGTAGTTTCTTTAAATTTACCATAGTTAAAAGCAATTATAGCATTTAGCAACATATACAATATACATTTAGCAACATGTACGAAAAAAAAAGATAAATGCATTTATTTACTTGAAGGAATTCGTTAATGAGAAAGAGTAGAAAAAAAATTTTCTGTCGACATTTGGTAAATAAAAAAAAAGTGATAGGTAAGTAAATTTTTTTCGACATTTTTGATTCGCGCGCATTTGATACATTGATTTGATGCATTTGATTCGAATCATGTCATTCGCAATAAAGTTGTTTTTGTTATTCGAATCAGTGATCCAAATTACTGGATTCGAAATGAGGTCCGAATCACTTGATTCGAATCATTGATCCGAATCATTTGATTTAAAATGAGGTCTGAAACACTTGATTCGAATCATTGATCTAAATCACTTGAGACGAATCATGAATCTGAATCGTTCTATTCAAATCATTGATCCAAATAACTTAAATCAAATTACTTATCTGATTCTCTTGATTCGAATAGGAATTTGAATGATTTCGCTCGAATCATTGATCCGTATCGCATACTGTCAATGATTTGAACCACTTCATTCGAAACATTGATCTAAGTCACTTGATTTGAATCAGTGATCGAATAAATCGATTCGAATCATTGATCCGAATTATTTAACTCAAATCACTAATCCGAATCTGAATTAGTGATTTGAATCACGTGGTTCAAATCATTGATCCGAATTTCATGATTTGAATCAATAATCTGAATCTCTGGATTCAAATCAGTGATCCAAATCACATGATTCGAGTCATTGATCCGAATCACTAATCCAAATCACATGATTTGAATCACTTGATTCGACATCGGCTCCCTCGCTGCGCTATCTTAGCGCAAACCGAGTGTTGCACTGTAATTTGTCCTGTGTCTCATTTTTGATAAACGAAAAATATTAGTTGCATAGTCACAAAACTATTACAGAAATGCTAAGAGTTAAATATTTGTGAGCATAAAATGTGATATTAGAACAATCAAAGGCGAAAGTATGGCATAAGAACAGGAAAAAAAGTTTAATATATTTAAAATTAAAGACAAAAAGGACGAATCATCCTTTTTCTTGGAAACGGCACTTTCAGAAAAAATAAAAGCAAATCAATAGAAATGGGAACCAACAATAAAATCTCTACCATCATCTACATTCTACATTAATGCAGAGTCTGCCTATCAGCTCCCTTCTCAGAATTTAATATTCCTGAGAGTTGGGAGGCTATAAAAAGAGGAACATTGGTTGTTTACGATAAAGAAAGTAACAATAATTTATATACTAATAGGTCGGAAAACCACACCTTACCTACTGAGAAGAAAAACGATCACCCCCCCCCCTATTTTTTCTGAATGATTCGCGCAACTTCAGCTCTTGAGCAACACCCATGCATTCTAGTGTTCATTTTTTTTTAACGTTATTCTTTTTTACAAAATAGGTAAAAATAGGTAGTGTTTTTTTACTATACTATCAAAGTGTAACTCTGTAGCCTAGTAATTTTGAGCATCAGCACAAAACAAGAGAGCTCCTGTATCAAACTACCTTTCGTGGAAAACTTTTTGATGAAACCTACCAGCATTTGAGTTCGATGGAGTGGAAAACCACGAACCGTGGTTAACCCGACAGCAAGGGGATTCTAATCTAAAATTCGTCTACCACTGAGGATATTTTACGTCAGCACTGTGGTCGGTCCTTGTTAAGCTATTATTGGAGCTAGGGAAGTGTTTAACTAATTGTGATTATAGGAAAATAATGTACTTATACAGGTACTAAGGCAACAAGTTTTTTTACTGCCCACCAAAAAGTATATCAAAGATTTCATAGGATGCAAGTAAAAAAATGTACCACTATTCATAAAAATATAGACTAAATATGTTTTAATTAAAAAAGCCATTCAAAAGGAATTACAAAAGCAATTCATATGGTAGAATTAATTTCTGTCTTTCACAGGATATTCGTACGGTAATTCATTTGAAATGAATAGCAAAAATTATATCAAGAATGGAATATGCTATGTTTCGCCCCAAACAGCCAGAAAGAAATACTATTTTCCTAGCTTTTATTTGAAAATTTATTTATTTTATTAATCTTATTTTTACTTCACAAGTCTACTCAACTTTTCCTGCCACTTTTTATTTATTTAAAAAATTCAGGAATTTAAATTCTGTACAAATCTTTGACTTCTTCGGGACAGACGAATCATTCGTATAAAATCAGGATGGGAAAGTGGTGGTTTAAATGAACAATTACTTTGTTTTCACTATAGTCAATTTTAGTTCGTGTAACCGAATAATTATTTTATTTAGTATAGAATTCTTGCATCCATTAATTGCTGGATTTTTCTCTCTCTGACTTTAAAATTGTAACCAAATTACATAAGAAATGAATAAATAATAAACGATAATTTACAAAGTGGGGCATTTTATGCTTTAAATTTTTTCAGTACTTTTTATCAATTCATTGTTAAGAAAAACAAATTTTTTCAGTTTTTTAAAATAACCGTAGTGACTTTTCTTTCACATTTCTGAATAGCTGATGTGATTTTTTTCATATTTTTTAAGTGGCTGTAGTGATTTTTCCTTCGTAATTTTTTAAATGGCTGTTGTGATTTTTTTTCATATTTTTCAAATGACTGTAGTGATACTTCTTTCGTAATTTTTTTAATGGCTGTAAGGAATTTTCTCTTATATTTTTTAAATGGTTGTAGTGTTTTTTTTCTTTCGCACTTTTAAATAGCTGTGGTGATTTCTAACAATGCATTTATATGCAACTTAATAAAAAAGCCATCTGAGATTCTATTGATTTTTCCCAGCGTATTTTTCTGCAAGTAAATTTTTTTGATCTACGTTGCTTTTTTCAGAGAGGGCGAAACAAAATATTGCGGATTTCGTATTTTTTGAACTTTCAATGTTTTTAATAGCATTAATAACCCAGAAAAGTGTTTGGTCACAGTACTTCTAAAATGTAACAATGTCTCATGAAAACGAGTGTATGTTTATAACGAGACAGCAGTACAGTAATAATATAGCAAAACAAAACTTTAAGATTTAATTGCTTTATTACTATCTACTTTTGATATTTCTATTGGGATTTTTTTAAACTCTCAAAATACTTACAGAGATGCTAACTACTCCGCTTTCTGCAGAAGTTTTAATAAATTGGTAGCGAATTAAAAAGTAGAATAAGGATGATTACCACCACTCTTTAAAAGATATACAGTTTCATTTCATATGATACTTCAAAATTTTGATATGTTGTGGTGAAAAAATTATTTAAAAAGAAAAATACTTAACTAAAAATAGCTTCGTTACCACTAGAAAATACTTTTTTTTTTTTTACAAAGCGGAGCAAGTTGGCATCTCTGCAAATAAATGCTGGTCTGTAACAGCAGAAATATCACATGATTTGCTATCCGTAGTTGTCTATTTCTGGGGTAATCTGTTTGTGCCTTAACGCAGTTTTTCGAAAAGCAAAAAAGTGGTAGGACAAATGTTTATTGTTTTTAACGGGAACAAGAAAAGTCATCCTGCACTGTGCAAATATTTATATTTGCATCTTATATCAGAGCCTTTTATGAGTAACAGAAAAAAGAATAGATACTTGGTAAAAACAAATATGTGCAATCACTTTTTTCATTCATAGTTTGGGTTGATGAAATTTTAGCAGTACTTTTAGTTTTAAAAGATCCTTCGCTTGCAATGTAGCATAAATTAGTTAAACAGGTAAGAAAATAGCTTCAACATTTAATTTTCATCAAAATTTGATGGGCCCAGAAAAGTATTTGAAAGCTGCATAAAAGGAGATCATGTTATTTATCGCACTTAAAACTTGAATGACTTCCATAAAAACCCTTCAAGTCAAGTGTTTGTAAAATTTTAAAAAAAAATTGAACACTGGCGTAAATTTTGTTATAAAAAACTTAAAAATTTATTTTTATTAGCTTTCACTTCAGAATAAAATAATTAAACATATCAAATATACAATGAGATATGTAGAATTGAAGTTATTAAAATATTTTGGTAATAATGAGCGTAATAAAAAGTATGTATTCCTTTTATATTGCTTTTGCACTATACAGTGAATCTACGAACCCTGGAAGAGTGTGAGAATGGTGCGAATGAAAAAAGTGATATCGTATTCGTTTCTTGAAATAATGGCTACTTTACTATTTATAAAAGACATAAATTTTATATCCGAACATGAATACAGAAAAACCTCGATTATCCGAAGTAATTGGGACTTAGTTCGTACTATCGAAATATTTGTATTTTTGGAGGTAACATCATGTTTTTGTCTTTTTTCGAATCTCTGAAAATCATTTAACACGCTCACGCCGGGGTGACACACCGGTGGGTCATGCTAGATTGTCTCATCTTGGCAGCGCACCGGAGTAAAAACTGGTAACAATAAATTTCATTTTTTAGTTTTCTTCCGGGAATAATAGAAACTACCAATTGTTTTTAACGGATGCAATTTTTATATTGAATTGCTTCTTCGCCGTGATAAATTTCCTTACAGTGAATTATTATTGTTGAGAATAGATTAACTCCTCCCGAATATTATCTAATATAGAAATAGTTCTTCTACCAGTATTTTCTCTTTTCCCGTACCAGTATTTTCACTTTTCCCGGCGTGAACGTGTTAATGTATTTTTGCTTGAGCTATGATCTTTTTATGTGACTGATGAATATCTTTTTGTCACTTACTCCATCTGGCAATACTTCTTCTTTCTTTCTCTGAATGAACCATCTGTGCATCGAATTACTAATCATTGACTGTTTTTCAAAGCTGATTTCATAGATTCCTTTACGGCTCGATTCCATTCGCATATTTTATTCCCAACGATTTAGAAATGAAAAGTATTATCTATGAAACAATAATTACTAATCATTGGTTGTTTTTCAAAACTGATTTCATAGATTCCTTTGCGGCTCGATTCCATTCGCATATTTTACTCCCAACGATTTAGAAATGAAAACATCATCTATGAAACAACCGATTTGCTTAATTTCCACTAACGAAATGTTTAATCCCATGAATTTTATGTTATGCTATACTACTTCGAAACCGCTGCCCAGACGGTCGAGCGGTTAGCGTGCCTGACTGCGAAGCCAATGGCTGCGGGTTCGAATCCCGCTCAGGACATGGATGTTTCTCTGTGTGTGTTGTTCTCGATTGTGTGATGTGTGAAAGTGGCCCACTCTATAAACGGGTATCTGTGGCAGTGTGGCGTGGGTAATGTTTCTCGCCTCCGTGACATAGGTTCTCGGGTGCCCACTGGGTAACGTTAAATGAGTAATACTTCCGGCATCTTAATAGGCGAAGGACGTAAAAGTTCAGTTTCCTACCATTAGGAAAAAAAAAAAACTTTAAAACTCTCATGTGTAGCTAAAGTTTGAGAATTGAAATCGAAAGAAGTTCGGAAAAAGAAAAACCCAGTTAAAAGCATTCGGATAAAAGAGGTCCGGATAATCGAGGTTCTACTGAATTTAAATTTTTATTTTATTTAGATGTTCTCTTAGATTAAAGTAAATAATCGAATAATTTAGTTAAATTTTTTGGATATATTAAAGTACAATTGGTAAGTAAAGAAATTATGACTTAATATAAAGTAGCTGACTCAAGTGCAACTCTTGAGTGCAATTTTTTTCTCGAGTGCAACCCTTTTCTCACGCCCTCGAAAATCTTCTTTTATCACTGTAATGCACTCCGTTTCAAAAGACACTCCTTTTATCTGTATACACAGCTTCACTGAATTCAAACACTCCTATAAAGGCCGCTATGTAAACAACACGATCGTGCTCTAACGTTGTATGTGGGGAAAAGATTGTGTGTGATTTATGCGTAAAACAGGTTTTGATAGCTTACCCAGTAGCTCGTAGTGAGGTTGAAATAGAAAATATTGGATTCAACAGAATGAATAATTATAATACCACAAAGAACCGTTCTTGGGAGAATAAATAGCGATTCTCTTCATTATTCAGCATATGTTGTTTGTCCAACAAAAATTAATTCCCACTTGTATAAAATTAAAGGGAACCTTTCATGACAAATTCACCTCCATAAGCAATCTAAGACATCCGACTAAATTCCACAACTTTTTATTTAAATGCTTATATAAATTTTAACTTATGAATTATTATGATAACTTATGAAACTAGCAAATAAAAAATTATTATTATCTTTATAAATGGCTATTTTTAGGAAAAAATAAAGCTTTTTTTGCAAATACGCTAAACACTGCAAAAAAATTCGATCGCCTAAAACAAAACATCCTTTGAGGATTTTAATTAGAAGGCTATGTGTTGAATTATTTTTTTAAAAGCCAGTGCATATACTGAGTTGGGAATCAAAGTGGCTAAAAAAGAAATTTTTTCAAAATTTCGGCACTTGTCTTTGCGCAAAAACATGCATAAAAAATGAAATTCTACGTTTTTCGTTCAGTCTGTAGTGAGAAGTCTGTTGTGAAACATGAGATGTCGTATTTAAGGTGTTGTAAAATGTGAAAAAAAAATCGGATTTTGAGATAAATGCATCTAAAGTCTTAAAATCATTAGTCTATTCATTGTTATCACCTTGCTCAAAAACTGCTATAACCTTGTAAATAATTAGAGTACAAAAAAAAGTTAAGGTATTTTTAGAAAGCTAAGAGTACGGGGATTCTAAATTTATAATAAACTCAATTTCGAAAATTTTGTATCTTAAAGCAGAGGTTTTTTTCGGCTCCGGAACCCTAAATAACCAACTTTCTTTCTGCGGAACCCCGATTTTATAAATAAAGTTTATTAAGGTAATAGTAAACGTTATTTCATATAAAAGACTGCTTTTAAAATATTTAATTAGAGGAAGGGAGATTTTTCATCGTTTTATCATTAATAATCTTAAATTAGGTTTTAAGTCCGAAAGTAAAATTCCCAGTTCTTGTGTAATATTTAGTCTAATTAAGAATTCATTTTCAGCGTATATACATAAGCTGAAAATGATTATAATAAGCAGAATAATTGTTTACTTCGAAACGAAAACTTAGAGGAACTGCTATAAACGTTGAAAATGGTTATTAAGGAAACATATTTCTTTATTAAAGAATATAATTATTTTGATCGGAAAAGCGCCGATAGGTGGAATATTTAAATTCTTCTCCTTTTCATAATTTATTTATTATATTGTTATTAGAAATATTAAATTATCTTTTTAAATAATGCCGTTTCTCATTCTATTGGCATTTTACTAGAAATAATTTCATAAAGCCAACAGAGAGATTACATAAATTATATTATAATGTCATATTATAACCGCAGTTGAACAGCTATCTTTTGGGTTTACTACTACTAATGATCAACCCCATAGCCTTGTAATTTTGAACCCAATCCAGAAGACAAGGGAACTTCTAGATCAAGTAGTGGGAGAATTTTGCCTTTGTGGAAGACTTTTTGATGGAACTTACCCGCGTTACATGGAGAGAAAAACCACGAAAACCTTCCAGGGCTAGCCTTACGGCAAGGGGACTCTAACTCATGATCCGTCTACCACTGAGAATACTTTACGTCAGCACCGTGGTCGCTTGCAAGCCGGATACGTTATTCGTATCGAACCAGCAGAAGCTGGGGTTCGAAACCGGTTCACCCCATTGGAAGGTGAATGCTCTATCCCCTGAGCCATCACGGCTCTAAATAAATTATAGATTGTATCTAAATATGTACAAAGGTTTCAAAACTCATTACTGGCTATAAAAAGTGGTAACTCGTGGAATCCCTGTAACTCTTCAGCAAAGCCCTAGGGTTCCTCGGAACACCATTTGGGAACCCCTGCCTTAAAGTATAGAAAAAGTGAGAAACATTATTTAAAAACATTTTCAGCATTTAAAAGCTTTTCCTGGGCTCACTTTTCTAAAATAATGAAACAGAATTTGTCATGAAAAGTTTCTCCGTGGTAAATCGTCTTCATAATATAAGAATATATTAAGAAGGTATGTCCTCTAATTGTTTTAGAAGTTCTTTTATTTTCTCCCCGCTAAAAAGTACCTTAAGAATTTCTTCAAAAAAGACATTTTCTTAAGAGTCTCTTCAGAAACCTTCAGATATTTTGAACATTTTACTTTTTTTAAAAAAAAAATATCTACAGATTGTTCGTAGACATTTCAAAGTCATTTTAAAGATTTAACTTTTCTTCAGCAGCTTTTTGAAGACACTTCATAGACGTTATGAATTGTCAAAAGAAAGTGGAATTTGTCATCGACTATTCTTCAGAATAAACAGGACTTAAACATCTAAAAATCAAAATCTTGTTTTTCGTTGGTATATATGTTAATTTGCTTTTATTTGACTTCCTGGGACAAAAATGCAATTAACGTGAGTGAATAGATTAAACTTTCTATATTAAACTTTCTATATTAAATTATAAAAAAACTGCTAATATTAAAATTTTACTAATTTCTGCGATATTGAAAAATAGACATGTTTTTTTTTTGGTGTATTTAACACAACGAAAAAAATATCATAAAAATTAACGTAACAAAAAACTTGATACTTTAATGTAAAATTCAATTGATATTTGAACTTATGCAAAAGTTTCTCAAGAAAAAAATAATAAAAATTTGTACATATGCCTCAAGTCTTCTAAAGAAAATAATATTCAGTAGGTACTACTCTTCATTCTTTTTTATCTTATTACTTTTTAAACCTATATTATTCAGAAAATTTTAATAATTTATTCTGAAGATTTTCCGAAGTAAATGAAATCTGAAGAAGATCTGAAACCATTTGACCCGCTCTAAAGATAAACTTTATAGAAAATTGGAGAATTTATTCGGATGATTTTAAATCTTAATTTAATTCTGATTAGTTTTCCTGATTTTAAATGATCGTGTAGAGTAAAAGAAATCTTCTGATTGAAGTAAGAAACTTTTTTTTTCTCAATAAATGTGTGATGAACACTTTGTGAAGTCATACAACAGTGTATGAGGCCAATATGGCAATTCAAGCATTGTCATCACAATATAATCTCCATTCCTTCAAAACATGACAAAGAGATAAGTTATTTGGCTGACGTGAATATAAATTTGAAAAAAATCTTCACATTTTATTTTATAATTTTATTTTATAACTGTCGTTGAACAGTCGACTCTAATTTAGAGTTAAAAATGTTCACCTCCGTAACCTTGAAATTTTGAACCCAATCCAGAAGACAAGAGAACTCATGGATCAAGTATTGGGAAAAATTTGTCTTCGAGAAGGACTTGTTAATGGAACTAACCCGCATTTGCGTTACATGGAGAGGAAACTCTTAAATTTTTAATTTGATAAAATGAGAAGCAGAGGCCCAATTCCAAAAAAACTATCTTTAGAATCTCACTTGAGGTCACAGAAACCAATGATTTCGTTTACAGTTCATCAGCCTTTAAAAATTTTGTTCTAACTTCGAAATTACGAGCATTAATTTTCGTAATTCAGTAGGTTTATAATTTTTAATAAGACAGTAACTTAATTTTAAATGTTTATAAGCTGGAAAAAAATCCCATTCCTTTCTCCATTGAATTACTCTTTTAGAATTTTATTTATTTTTAAACTTTTAATTTGATAAAAGCAACTACAGAGATCCAAGTCACGATTTTCACAGAACGGTCACAGAAACTAATGATTTCGTTACCTGTGCGTCAGTCTTTAAAACTTTTGTTCTAACCTCGAAATAATAAACATTAATTTTCGTAATTCAGTAAGTTTATAATTTTTAAAAAGACAATAATTTAATTTTAAATCATTGTAAGCTGGAAAAAAAATTCTCTATTGAACTTTATTTATTTTTAAACTTTTAATTTGATAAAAGCGACTACAGAGATCCAATCAAGGAGTCACGACTTTCTTTTTTTTTTTTTTTTTTTTTTAAATAACCTGAAAAATCCTTCCATTTCCTATATTAAAATTAATACTGCGAAATTTGCTTAAAATGAAGTGCTATCTTTAGAATCTGAGTTGCGGTTGCTGAAACTAATCATTTCGTTTCCAGTTCGTCAGCCTTTAAATCTCTTGTTCCTCCCCTGAAATTACGATGCGATAGACATCTCTTCTAGCGCTAATGGCGTCTGCTTTGACGCACTGCCGTTACGCGAAACAGATGCCTCATTTTAAGCATATCTACTAAAAAGTAAATAAATAAATGAAAGAAAATGACAAGCGATATTTTTTTCGATAACATTACTGAGGGGTGTGCCCCCGAAATTGGACACCATCCATAGAATTCCTGTCTCGTCAGCTGCCAGAAGTTTTATCTATCTGTTATGCACAATTTCTATCTAGAGCTTGTTTCCGGTGAAGGCATAAAAGCGTTTTATCTAAAATAACGAATTACGTATGAAATGTTTCACTCGAAGTTGCTTTAATTGTACTATTAAAAGATGATTATTGAGAGTATGGTTTTAAATATTGAAATAAGTGATGTCGAAACATTTAAAAATATGACTTGTCTCGTCATATTTATTAAAGGTCATAATCAATGGATCATTTAAAATGAAATTTATTAAACCAAGAATTGAACTTAACTGGCTCTTTCGCGGGAAGCGTCAGTAGCTATAAGTGCATGTATTTTGCTTCAATCGAAGAGATTATATAATGTTGGTATATAAAGAACTGGACTGTGAAAACTACATACATTTTTATTTCTCTACCGTTGAAAAAAGGTTGTCAAATGCTTTTTTTTCTATTTTATACTTAATCAAATTATTCATTTATGACGCTTTCACAATGTTTTAAATGCAGAAACGATAAAATGTTCTAATTGGCTATGCGTTAATAAAAAATCAATAAATTTTCTTAAAAATGAAATTTAGTTAAAATTTTACTGTTACTCAAACCTGAAATAAAGTTTTGTAATTTAATGAAATAATTAAAAAGAAAATGGTTGTTCCTAAATTCTAGATTTGAAAGAGCAATTTAAGTAAAATAATTCGAAACTTTTTTCTTTAGGTTAAGTTTGATATTTTTTATTTCACAAATAGATAAAACAGTAAAATTATTGAAATAACTTTTCTTATTTTACTTTTTGATAAAACTTTGAAACTTTACTTTACAAATCTATTTTTTATTTTATTTGCATCAACGTAAAAAAAAAAAAAAAAAAGGGAGTAATAAACAGAGATTTGCAATTAAGAAAAAAATATAAATAAAATAATCTTTCTTTTTAACCATATGAAAGCATCCTTTTTTTTAAAAAAAATATTTCTCAGTATTTGATAGATATAATAAATCTCATATTGCGTGTTTAAAAAAATGGACATAGCTTTGAAATGTGATATAGTTCAAATAGCGCTTTTAGGA
Source organism: Parasteatoda tepidariorum (assembly GCF_982258835.1). Taxonomy (NCBI): domain Eukaryota; kingdom Metazoa; phylum Arthropoda; class Arachnida; order Araneae; family Theridiidae; genus Parasteatoda; species Parasteatoda tepidariorum. The sequence continues at coordinate 7,271,384 of NC_141766.1, forward strand.
AAATTGACATTTGATTCCGATACTTTTTCAACGACTGTTGTTATTATTATTATTGTTTCTTAAATTTCAATTACTTTTTCACAGTGATGCCATGTCATGTATAGTTAAAAAATTCCTGTAAGACCTAAAAGATTCTTACACATTCGTTATTAAGCGATTAACAATGCCCATTTGAAGAATTCGATAAATTTTCACATAAAAATAATAATTTTTTTTAAAATATATTTCCTTAGTAGTTCTTTTTTAAAAAATTACCACAATTAAAGGAGCACTAAGCAATTTATATGGTTAATACATTTCAACGAAAGATATATGCATATTGATTTACTTGAAAGAATTCTTACGTCATAAAACTATTTGTTCTGTCGAAATTTGTTAAAGCGAAAAAGAATATTAGCTTTGTGAACTGTAATTAGAATCTAAGTTGAATAATGATCTGAATCATTTGATTCGAATCAAGTAATTCGCAAATTAATTCGTTAAGTTATAATTTTCGAATGACTGACCCGAATTACTACACTCGAATTGAGATCTGAATAACTTGATTCAAATCACTGATAAGAATCACTAATTTGAATCCTTTATCTGAATCACTTAATTTGAATCTATGAACTGAATCACATGATTCGAATAGTAATTTGAATCACTTGATTCGAATCAGGAATTTGAATCTCTTGATTCGAATCAGTGATTTGAATCTCTTGATATGTATCACTGATCTGAATTGCTTGATTCAAAACACTGATTTGAATCAACTGATTCAAATAGTGATTTGAATCACTTTATTCGAATCACAGATAAGAATCACGTGTTTTAAATCAGTGATTTTGAATCATGATTTAAAACTGAAATCTGAATCATTTGATTCGAATCAGTAATCCGAGTTACTTGATTCGAATCTTTAAACCAAATAGTGATTGGAATAGCTTGATTTATATCACTGAAATTAAGATTTGATCCAAATCACTTTATTCGATTTGGTGATTGGAATGACTTGATTCATATAGCAATTTGAATCACTTGATACAAATCAGTGATTTTAATCTCTTGATTCGAATCACTGATCCGGGTATGTTTTTCCAAATCAGTGATCCGAATAACTTGATTCAAATTACTGATCCGAATTGCGTGATTCGAATACCAGATCTGAAATTGATTATTCGAATCGAAGATCTGCATCACTTGATTTGACTAGTGACTTGAATTGCTTAATTCGAATCTCTTATTCAAAATATTGCTATAAATTGCAATTTGAATCATGCATTTGTATCCCTGATCCGAATTACTTATTTGAATCAAGTTATTAAGATCACTGATTCAAATCATAAGATTCGGATCAGAGATCCGAAGGAAGTGATTCGAAACGGTATTCCATGACCAGGAGTCAGAGATATAAATAGCAATAAAAGGCAGCACTTCAATGGCTCTATAAAAAGAGGGGCTATCCACAAGGTGGTGTTTTATCACCATTACTTTGGAATCTGGTAGTAAACAGTCTAATAAAACACCTAAATGATTTGGGCTACTACAAGGATATAATGATGGCATTGTAATACTCATCTTTAGTAAAGATTATCACATAACTTGTCAACTCATGCAAAATGCTCCAAGCTATGTAAGCAAATGATGCATAGAAGGAATCTGGATGCAAATCCATAGAAGACCAATCTCGCACCATGCACTCGCAAAATGAAAAGGGATGGTTTCTTTCATCCCAAAATTGTTAAATGTCCAAATCAACATTGCATCTGAGGGGAAATTTTTAGGCCTAATCCTTGACCAAAAACTCACCAGGAACGAACATGTTGATTACAAAATTAATCAAGTAAAAAAAAAAAGCATCATGATGCTTGATAAAATCAGGGTCTTACAACCGAAAATGATGCTTTGGATGTGCACAACAATTGTCAGGTCTGCCATCACTTATGCTTCTGTGATTTGGTGGTGCAAAGTAGAACAGAAAACTGTGAAGGACAAGCTAGAAAGTTTACGAATACTGGCCTGCCTGTGTATCACAGGTGCAATGTTCACAGCGACCACCAGAGCACTGGAAACTATTTTGGACCTGACTCCATTGGACATAAGCAGCTATTCCAAACTGACTGCATGCAGAATGAAGTTGCAAAATCAAAGGTATGACAAGCCTATCACTACGGGTTATATCAGTATTACTAAGAAAATCAATCATCCCACTCTCCTAATGCCTTCTGACAATATGGAGAGAACATACGTGTTGACAGGCCTTTTGAAGTAGGATCCTGGTAGGTTCCTGATCTAATCTGATTTACGAATGGATCAAAGAAAGGTAACCTCTCTGGACTGGGAGTATATGGCGTATCACCGAGAGTCAATCTCTTTGGTGGTCTTGGGAAGTATGGCCTTGTCTTTCAAACAGAGGTTCTTACCATCACCAACTGTCTACAGGTAAATATAAGAAAATGCTACGTAAGCGGATTCTTATTTTCAGCAGCCTTAATTACTCTGAATTCATTCCAAAGTAAATCAAAAAATGTTACGGAATGTAAAAACCTTTTAAGAGAACTGGCAACCAGGAATATGATTGTTCTTATCTGGGTGCCAGGAAACATGGGATTTGAAGGTAACGAAAGAGCTGATGAACTTGCAAAACAGGGATTTTTTTCAATCCAACAGGAATGAAGCCCTTCTGTGGCATCAACATGAAGAATCCAAGAGATTCCCTTAAATGGGAAGAACAGAAGATGAACAAAGTTTGGTTCAATTCTCTTGGACAAAAACATGCTATAAGTATGATTATCAGTTCATTTGAAAAACTCACTTCTGAAATCCTTAGCCTCCCAAGATTGAAGATACTAACAATCGTGGGCTTCATCACTGGGCATTATGATTTCAGAAAACACTTTTATAGAATGGGACTTTTTCAACAAGAACCATTATGAAGGAAATGCTTCAAGCATGTGGAATCAGCGTATCTTATTTTATATGAGTACGATGTCTGCCCGTACACGATTTGCACTCTTCATCCTAAAGAGCTACACCCCAGCTCTATTAGGGGACAGCCGGACTTTATAAACAAAGTAGACGACCTACAAAAATGCAACTATGATGAATAGGATTAGGAGCATTTGGCATTAAATGCTACTAAAGCAGATGGGCCTTACATCAGACAAGCCCAAACAAGAAGGAATCAGTGTAGAAAGAGACTTTGGATAAGAGAATTTTGATTAAAATGTCCAATACCGTAAACCGGGGCGAGTCTACCCATTTTAGTTTTATTTAATTTTCACTATTTTAAATTACAAATAAAAAAATTGTTACCGACGGAGGACTTAGTTCAGACTCTAAGGAAGATGGCGCTGTAGTAGTTTGATCCATTTTTATTTATTTGGTGTCTTTTTAACCGACCTGTTCAAACGTCTTGTGAGAGATTTGTATTGAAAATCAGCAAACTTTTAGTTGGTGCTCCATAAGTATATTATTATTATTACTATTTTCACTTTGGTTAAGTGATAAACTTATCTAAGACTAAGATTACATTAATTTTATATGAAAAAAAACAAAAAGAATGTAAGTTTTGCTGTTGTAAACAAAAAGCCAGAATTCGCGGGGCGAGTCTACCCATTCGTATTTTGTTTTAATAAAGCATAATAATATAATTTAGAACTTTGTTTATATTAAAATTAAGTCATTTTAAATGAATTTGAGTATATTATTTTAATTCTACATTGATAAATTTATCAGTAAATAAGAAAATTTATAGGTTAAATATAAATGTAAATATAAAATATGTTTATTTTACCTATTTTTTCAATTTTTATATTACAAAATTAACTTTTTTTATTTAATGCAAGTTAAATAAATTATTATTTATAAATTATTATTACCTCCCAAAAGAATGGGAATAGGATTTTTCATGATTCCCAATGTTTGAATTTCGAATTTGTTAATAATCTTTAATTATTATTATTTATTAATTATTTAATTGTAAATTTATATTAATTTTAATTTATTTTTATTAACAATAATCAGAAAAATATGTTATTTTATAATGTTAATGATTATAAAAACAAAACTGTGATCAAAATGTGATAATCGATCAAATACTCAATTTGTGTTATTTTATGAATAAAAAAATGGAATATGTAGTAAAGTTATGAATTTTACTTCATAAATATCCTATATAGTAACTAAAATAACAATTTAATAGTAAAGTTTGATTATTTACAATGTTAACATTCATTTTAGTAGAATGGGTAGACTCGCCCCATACGAGAGATTTGTCAGCAGTTCTATAAAAATATACAGTAACAGCGTAACTGTTAATATTTTCTAAAAATCGATTTCACAGCTTTAAAGAGGGATAAATAGCGATTCCGAAACACCTATTAAAAACCTTTTTTCTTTAAAATTTACGAAAGTTTGACCACTTGAAAGTTGACAAACTGAAAAAATGTGTAGACTCGCCCCGGTTTACGGTACTGTATTTATTCAAAATTTCGATCCTTCAGAAACCATCAATTTGTGATGGAAAGACTCAGGTAGGAGGAGAGTTCCTAAACAATTCACATATTTTGAAGTTGTAATGTATACATTAAATACATTTTGCCTCCCCAAATTTTTTTAAATTAAGTTCCTTAAAGTCGGTATATTTAACAAAATTTTGTCACACATTTATAAATTATTTTTATTGCGGAGATAACTTTTTATAGCGGTAAATTATTTCTAATGTGAATTGTTTTAAAAATACAATTTTAACCAAGCGAATCCAAATTAAATTAATGATTTCTAAATATTATAGAAATTTATTAACTTCCATTAATACATCAGCGGGTCGTTTCCTATTGAAACCATGTGAAAATACAGGTTCTCAAATTTTTTTCTTTTCGAGACTTGACTAAGTCATTAGTATTTGTTTTCATTTTTTTTTATCTCCATTTGCGAAAGCTAATGTTTTGCTTTTCAGCAAGCTAATTACAAGATTACACAAAACTTGACCTTTGACTTTCGAATTTCCTTTTCAACGAGGTGCAGACTTTCTCACTGATGTGCCTACCTCAAAAAGAAATCATGACTAACAGATTTTCTGCAAGATTACCTCCAACTTAAACACTTCCAAATGTGAGTATAATTGGAAGGATATGGATCAAATGGTTTGCTAATATCCCCTTTCTTGTAAGAAAGAATATTTCCGCAGAAGTAAGGGGAGGAACAAAAGAATATTGCAAAAAACTACTTGCAAACTTTTGTTTTTTCCAAAAAAGGATCTTTTGAAATGGTATAAAATGTAAATTGAAACATCAATAATCGATAAATATTTATTTATATTTTACCGGAGCGCAATCGTACACTCGTGTGAAAATCATGCAATGATTTTTAATGTGGTGGTAGATTAAGGAAATTTTTAAATCGATTAAAATAGACTCAAAATTTTAAATGTAAAAATAAAATCTGGAAGAATTGGCTGCTATGGAAAAGTATTGAAATATTAGAGTCGACATTTCTAGTCATTTTTGAAGTTTAACCAAGAAGTTGTGTTGACAGCTTTTATTTGCCAAAAAAATCTTACTGAACATTATTTCACACAAATAGGGAATTTTTTCGTTTAAATTTTGACGTTTATTTTCCTTTCGAATAGATTATGGAATTGACAACGTCCAACTCGGTAAATATTGTATCCCAGCTCTTAAGATCCATCATTATTTTGAGAATAAATTTCTTTAAGAGTGAAATATAAGTTTCTTCCCTTTTGAGACAGTAACCAACGATCTTAATCCTAAAAATTAGCTAAAATAAAATGATTTTATAGGAACTCTTATCTATAATTAAAAAAGAAAATGTATGGAAGAAAAAAAAATAAGGCGTCCGTTTGCTCATTCATTTAACCTCCCAGTCACTGTTATTGTCAATTCTCCAAAATACCGTATGTATGTTATTAAGGATAGTCCAGGCCCTATGAAAAAATTATCGCATATTACCATAAATATTTAAAAACGTTATATAATCTTTTCTGAATTATACAACCTTTATAATGAATATGTAACTTCTTATTTCCTTTATAATATGTAACTTCTGAAAGATTCAATAAACAAATTTTATAGGAATATTTTTAAAAGGTAAAGCTTTTCTTTCACGAAGATATTTCGATATCCAAGACAACAAAATGAATTTTTGCTTGGCATATTTAACTTTCTAAAAACAGCAAGACAGCAGCAAGATCCAGAAATTTGCATGCAATCTAGGCGGATATATAGAAAGAGGTGAAAAGATATTGTTCTAAATATCGACAAATAAAATTCAGCATTGCATGTTAAATTTGAAAAGTGGAAAAAAAAAAAGATTTTTCAACTAGGTAAAATACAGAAGTACCTACATCAGGAAAGTACTCATTTTTATAATTGAAGACGAAACAGAAGTAAATGTTCTCAAATTTATGATATCAATATTCAGCAGTATAAGTGATTTCAGTTCATTTAAATCAGATTGCCATCTTGTGGGAAAAAATAGCCCTAGCCCATTAAATGCTGGTTTTTTCGACCTTCTAGATTTTACTTTAAAGCTATATTAAAGTTACACGAAGAAATGAGTAAGCAATAAGCGATAGCAGACAGAGTTTATATTTTATTGTACATTTCTAGCAGTACTTAATACTAAGAAAACCATGCTGTTTTAGTATTTTTTTTTTTGTTGCATAACGCCTTGACGTTTTTTCTTCCATAATTATATACTTTAATTACAGATCGAGTTCTTATAAAATATCTTTATTTTGGCTTATTTTGAAGGGGAAGATCCATCATTACTTTCCTAAAAAGGAGGAGCGATGTGATGTTTAACTTAGCATTTATATGCAACTTTGGTAATTTTTTTCTTGAAAATGGAGAGAAGTCCTCATTTTTTTTTCTCTTCCATGTGCTAGAAGATACATTTACCTACGAGATGGTATGGTTAATTTTTTTGAGCGATGATGTTGTTTCGAGAAAAGATAAATCGCACATTGCCTGATTTTCAAAACAATGGCTCTTAAAACCTAGATCATTTAATAAATTTTCGATAAGTATGCATATTATTTTATGAAGAAAAATGTAGCTTTTTATTTTAATTTTGAATCATTTCCATTTAGTTGGTGTGGAAAGCAACTTTAAATCAAATCTACTTATCAAAGTATCATTCATACATATAATTTGCTACCAATCGAGGAAATTTTCTCCCAAAGCGTATGAAGTTGGCAGCCTTAAAAATGGAAATTTTTTTCTTGTAATATACCACTCGAGATATATATATATATATATTTTTTTCAAACTATATGTTGAATTCATTCAAATCTGAATATTTATATTATTAATATATTAAAATAACCTAATCATCTTGTTTTCGTAAAATAAATTCTAATTATTAAACTCGTACACTTTTTTTTTTTTTTTGAAAAAAAAAATGAACTATCTTTTTACAAGCCACAAATGGGTAAAAATATCACTCATAAGCAAAAAGGTAACCAAAAATTAGTACTGAAATTAAAAGAATTATTGCATCACTTTCATAATCATACCATAACCATACTATTTCATGAACCCATTTCCCGCTGATGTTGCATAACATTTTGTAGTAATGTAAAAATTGCAGTGCTTAAAAAAATAGAGCTTAAAAAGAATATTGCATGGTTGTTCAGTGGTAGCAAAAGTCACGCTTTAATATTAAATCTTTGGTTCAAGAAATTATACTTAAAAGAAATTTGAAAACAATATTAAAACTATAATGCTAAAACGTGGGAGTTTTAATTGTAGTTTGGAGTTTAATTCCTGTAGAGATTCACCGCCTGTTATATTTTTAATGATTACATAATGAATTAAACCGAGTTCTTATTGTAGATGCACAGTTTAAGTATTATGAGAATTAGGTTTCAGTCAAAGATATATATTTAAAGTACTGACGTGATGCATTTGTGATTTATGACGTGATGCGCCAGTCATATTTTTAATAATTACATAATGAATTAAACCGAATTCTTATTGTAGAAGCACAGTTTAAATATTATGAGAATTAGGTTTTAGTCAAAGATACATATAAAGTACTGACATCATGCATTTTTTAATGTTTCACAGTGCTGAAATTAGTATCCATATCAAACATTATTATTACTTAACGCTAAAGTTTCACTCATCGAAATTATATTAACTTACGCTTAATTTACATTAAAGGTGCAGCAGTAGATTAATTCACGTATCAAGCATTAACTTAACACTAAAGTTTCACGCCTCAAAAAATTATTATCAAGATTAAGACTTGCTGTAACAAAATTTTTTCGTTTAGAATCTTTTATTTTTAGCTCCAACAAAAGCGAATATATGAGAATGTGCGGTGATTCTACGGTAAAATGTGGGAGTGATGCCGGCATAAAATCCGATCTAAGCGCACTTTCCTTATTGGGGAAACACAGCGCAAAAAAAAAAAAGAAAAGAAGAAAGATGATTTGAGATGACTATTTGCAGCAGTGTTATATATTCTTAAATATATTAAATATACAGTTGAACTGTGATTTAACGAATAGATTTGGACCGACAAATCCGTTCCTTAAAACGAGGTAATTCGTTAAATCGAATATCGATTTTTGTAAAGAGTATGGTATAAAAATATCAATACAAAATACCCTCAGATATACAGATCAGAAAAAAAAGTGATTATTGTTTACTACGAGCTTAAAAATTATTAGTTATACGTAAAGAAATCAACTATAAATTATTTTAATTCTTTAACGCTACTTGCTTTTAAAACTTAATACGTAATACATACATATAATTACACGCTTGGATTAGGTTGTGAAATATATTGAAAATTTTAAGTGCGAATAATTCAAAGTTTTAGTTTTATATTTTTTTTCTCCAGCGATTGTTGTTTGTTAAATCAAAGGTATAAATTCTTAAATAAAAGCATTTTAGCACCCTTTTTGTAGGGACAGAAAAAAATATTCGTTAAATCAGAGAATTCGTTAAATCAAAGTATGTAAAATCGGCATTCGATTGTATATATAGCAAAGAAGCGGCTAAAGTGGATAGTTTTTATAAATTTACCGAATAACCTTACTAATCATTATTTCGAACTCATCTAGTATTTTTCATTCCAGTTAAATTTGAACGTTTATCTTAATTTTGACTGGTACAGTTCTGATAAATGCTTTTTTAATGTTTTTTTTAAAAGGTTTTTTTGTCCACACTACCCCCTATTATTGGACTAGAGAGGACACGCCTGAAAATTTATTATTTTACCAATTGTTGCTTTTGAAAAGCATTAGTAAAATTAAGAGAGAACTGATTTTAATCTTGAGTAAGTAATCTTTATAATTATATTAAACCCTGATAAATACAGCGAGAGATCTTTCTTCTACTACACTCTGTTATTTCATTTTTGATATAGTAAAGTTGATTCATAATGATTTAGTAACCAAGATGTATGAAAATTCAAGACAAATAGTGCGCTGGAGTTTTTAAGTGATAGCGAAATTAAACTATCTTTGCTAATCTTAATTGTTTGTTACACTAGGAGGGTACGAAGCCTCCATTAAAAAAATAAAAAAACGGTACTATAAAACAAAAGTTTTATTTAAACTAAAGCTAACAAAATACTTTACTTTCCTCTTTAATATAAAAATAACACCTCAATCATTTTTTGTACTAAATTAAAGTGAATATTCTATATCAGATTGATTGGGAGTAATGCTTCTAAATGTGGTGATTTATCTTTTTATTGACTCCATTTGAACAAAAACAAAAAACGTCAATTTGCAAATCGAATTGCTGTTTATCCCGCAATTTTTCGGTTGACTCTTTCCTAAAGATTAGAGCATATTCGTGGACACAAAATATTATTTCATTTTTATTTTATAACCGTCGTTGAACGGCTGACACAATTTTTTGGGTTTACGACTACTTATGCTCAACTCAGTAGCTTTGTAATTTTGAACTCAATCCAGAAGACAAGGGAAATCCCGGATCAATTACATATGTAATAAGCACTTATGACATATGTAATAAGCATGTTCATTCATCATAAGTCTTATAACTACAGGAGTTGGAGAAAAATATGGAAACACTTCCAAAACAATTTTTCTTTTAGCAGCAAATGTTTTAGAAAATTTGTCATGGCAAAACTATTAGAACAATATGAAAAATCATGCTTGGAGCTTTTAGAAATGCTGTCCTTTTTACCAATACAAAATTTTCATTATTCTTTTTTTAATACCACTACGATTAAAAAAAAAATTCTATTATGAATATTGCAATTCTATTGAATAATTTCATACTCCCAAACTGTAAATACTGTAAATGTTCAGTAGTATGTAATAAATAGAGATATTTATTTTCTCGTTGTACTTTAATTTTCCCTTTTTTTCATGTACTTTTTATTACTTGTAATTTTGTTATTACCTAATAATGGCAAAATGCCATTTTTTCCCTCACACGAACTCCATTTTTCTCCCCAAACTTTATTTTTGTCATGTATGTTTCTCAGTCTAATTTCAGGATGAATGGGAAAAGGGCCGCAGATGCCCAGTTCCACTACAATGAAAGAACGAAAGAATAATTTCAAAATATCCGGCATTTAAACTAGAAAGAAATTATTTACTTCCTTTCTTCATTTTGGTCTATCCGAATTTTGCATGGGTACAAATGACACCATATCTAAAAGCTTCAAGTATGATCTTTTAAATTGTACCAACAGTTTTGCAAGGCGGAATTTTCCAAAATAGTTGCTACTTAAAGAAAGATAGTATAGAAGTGTTTCCATATTTTCGTCTAACCCTTATATATAATAGTGTAACGCAGTTTCGCTAGTCTATTGAAATTTCGAGTGATGAATAGAAATATTTCGTTTCTCCCCCTATTACCTACATATTTGTTCACCTGTTCGTCATTTTGTTTTTCCTATATTTGAAGGCCTTTTTTCGATAGCTTAAATTTATCTTAGCATTACACCACATAATATCGGAAACTAATTACCCCCAAATTAGTAAAAAGGTAAATAAATTTTGGACATAACATGTATTTCATGTTTTTAAAAAGTTATCATAAAGCGATCACCAAAGTAATTTGATAACTTATAAATAGAGTTATGTTATCTAATAGGTGAAAATTTACAGCGTCTTAGTGTTACCAGCTAAATTGCCACTGCTTTGAAGATACTACGATAATAATTCTGGAATATTTATTAAATATATATTCGTTTCACCATTTGTTACTTCTTGTTTCTAACTCTCTCACAAAATATTGCGTGTCTACGATCTAAAAAAAGGATAATGGAGTTTTTCTAAACTTTTGAAAATTTAATTATGTTAGCTTGCACTTTAGTTTTATAAAATTGATTGAGAATTTCTTATGTTAATGAAAATGAAATAATATTTTTTGCAAGTATGAATGCGTTTAACTGAGATGTAAAATGATGAACATCAGTAATCAATAAAGAAAGAAAAAATAGCTCCATTTTTTTTCTTTCACTTGATTACTAAAGAATTTCGATTTAGAGATTATGTCTTAAGGCAGTAACTTAATTATAAATAAATTGACTAATTGAAATCTATGTTAATATTTATTTTCTTTACTTAGGTGTAATTTATGTTTCATGTAGGAAATTTCCCTATAACTACGGTATCTCCGTAGTTTCAGAAAATATATTTCGGTAGCAAAAACGATTTATTTTAATAAAGTAAATCGGTGTTGCTTTCGTAAAGCGTGCTTTTTAAATTTTATTTTTTTCACTAATAGTTCTCTAATTATATCCGATGCCTATGGTTTTAAAATTAAACTGTAAACTAAAATTTCATTTTTCATAACATTATATGATTAAATAGTTGCCACTTTTTACATGCGTTGACGCAGTGTGAATCCCCGCGTAGTCATAGCCTGTAGTTTCTCGAGGTATTTAAGTCCGTCTCATAATGATTTTCAGAATCATGTGTTAGGTTCGTTATGATTTAGAAGATGATAAAAAAAGGTAGATTGATATATATATATATATATATATATATATATATATATATATATATATATATATATATATATATATATATATATATATATATATATATATATATATATATATATATATATATATATATATATATATATATATATATATATATATATATATATATATATATATATATATATATATATAGATAGATAGATAGATAGATAGATAGAGAGAAATGTAGTTTGAAGTTTGAAGTCTTGAACTAACTGAGCATCTCTGCATACAAGTTAATGATCTAATAGTAGTGTCTAAAAATGTAAAGAAGCTGCATAAAATGTTGCCTGAAAAAAAAATCTATTAAGAGAAATCTGCACAACATATTTTTTTCAGTAGAACTGAATGCATAGGAGACGTATATCATTTATTATATAGTTGTGATAGAATAGTTAAATTAAGAAATCATATAATAAGAACCTTTTTTGTTTTTGTTTTTTAAGCACATCACCATTCATAGAAATTACCAAGTTTGGTTGACGAAATAACTAATGTTTATGGGAAAAAAAAGTGTAAGAGTAACCTCTTCACGGAAAATGTGATTTCAAAAATTGACTTTTCATATTTGTGATTAAAAATTCCTGAAACGCGTATAAGGGTCAAGGAGCAGAACATCAGAAAGGGTTCGAATCCCGTACAAGGCAAGGATGTTCTTTCATTCTCTGTCCTTACAGTGGAAGCAACTTTGGCCCTCCTAATATGGTGCTCCTGAAAGAGTGGCCCACAAATCTGATACATGAATGTCAAACGAGTGGGCATTGGAAGAAAAAAAAAGTTTTGAAACACAGTAAAAGTCGCGAAATATTTTGACTCTAAATGTAATAATAATAAAATTAAAAAAAGTATTTTTTTTTTATTAAAAAAAGCTCTTAATAACACATAACCCATTTCCAACTTTAATTTCTTCTAATGTTGATTTTCCCAAATTGGTAGCTAAAAGGAAATTTAAATATGGTTAATACGACAAAATTATTTTTCCAGAACTTAGCAATCTGATAATCGTGTATTTATATATACGGCTCACAAATTTACAAGGAGTGATGGTCAAAATCATTTTAACCCTCTCCGAAACAGCTATTGAAAATTTTAGCCAGGCAGAACAATAGTAGGTGCAACCTTAGACAGTACATTCTAAATGAAGCAACATACTTTAGCTATTTGTTGTTTAAAGAATATTGCTTGCCAAACATTGAAAAGCTATCAGTTTTATATTCCTAGTAGTTTGCAACATTTATTGAATTGCTGTTGCTAGACTGGATCCGGAAAGTGTTAAATTAAACTCATAGTGTGGATATATATATATATATATATATATATATATATATATATATATATATATATATATATATATATATATATATATATATATATATATATATATATATATATATATATATATATATATATATATATATATATATATATATATATATCATTAAGAGCTTATTTTACTCCTTCTCAAAACCAGCGATTGACTAAATGGTTTTACTGCTAGTTTCTTCTCTTTTCGTCTAACTTTCAGGTCTGATTTAATTTATAAATTCTGGATAAAATTTTAAGAAACATTCGTAAAATATGATAGATATGCATTCCCTGCCGAGTGAGCGCAAATACAAAATTTTTAGTTACTTGAATACTGTCTTTATTAAAAAAAAGTAGCAAGACATTTGCCCTAGGACAAAGTGGGTATTTTCTATAATTAGCTACCACTTTAAAAAAAATCACAAATTAATAATATTAGTTTGATATGAAATTCTATTATATTTTGTTGGATGTCTTAGTTTCACAATATTGAAAAATCATTGAGAAATCATTTTTGGAAAGAGTTGATGAACTTCAAATGATCCCGGAACAGTTTTGAGATAAGTAAAATAGAAGGTGATAAAATAAAATCACGCGTAAATAAATTATTAGGCAATTAGCATTGTGATTAATTAATTACATTAAGAGATGGAAAGTAGCACCTTGAAGATTTTGGTTAAATTCTAATTCTGATTGTCGTAAAAAATACCATTAAAAAGATTACAAATGAGTATATTATTTTTAAAAAAAATCCTAATGTGAATTTACTCATTAGGCCGCAATATATAAAAAAAGAAAAATATATGAAACTTCGATTTTGTTGGGATCACTTTTTGACCGGTATTATATTTGTTTTTTACTAAAAGAATAAAAATGTAAAAAAATGCAGACATCTGTAAGCTCTTTATACAATGTATTTGAAATTTTATTACAAAGCAAATTCATTCCTTTATAATGAAGTACTCTTATACTCAATTTTCATTAGGTGAACATGCAATATTTTCATACGAATTTTTTTAAGAGTGATGAAAATAATCTCTGTACCTAAGATAATTATTTCATTTTTCTAAATAATTTAAGCATCTTTTAAAGAAAAAAGCATTTTAAATCTGGGAAAATAAATAAATTGATTATTTTGTAAGTGAGCACATGAATATGTACAAAAACTATCGATTCAAAGAAACAAAATCACTCACCAAAAGAACTTCCAATCGTCTTTTCCTTTTCTCATCTCTTCCTAAAGGGAATTCTGAGAGACGTCAATAAGACTCCGCCCCACTAGGGAGTGGCTAACAGGTACTGCCACCTGAGTGGCGCCGTTAGAGGTGGGGTTACATCAGTTACCTCCCCTTCAAGTAGGGTGGTCAGATGGACTTCATTCCAAGCGTGATTCTTACAAGAGGGACAACCGGCGATCATGCTGGTTCCCCCTGATATGATGACTGCACAATCGAAGCTCTTGTATCAGTTGAATAAGTTCTATGGGGAAAGAGTTCAAACTCGTAAGGGAAAAGTTGCAAATACGGTGCGAGAGGTTTGCAAGGTGGTTCAAGATGTTTTAAAAGAAGTCGAGGTCCAGGAACCACGATTTATATCGTCTTTAAATGATTGCAATGGACATTTTGACGGCTTCGAAGTTATATCTCCGTGGGAATTTGAAGTTGTGCTTTACCTTAACCAAATGGGTGTCTTTAACTTCGTCGATGATGGTTCTTTACCAGGATGCGCCGTATTGAAACTTAGTGACGGCCGCAAGAGATCAATGTCCTTGTGGGTTGAATTCATTACAGCATCGGGTTATCTTTCAGCAAGAAAGATTCGATCTCGTTTTCAGACTCTCGTAGCACAGGCTTGCGACAAGTGCAGTTATCGGGAGATGGTAAAAATGGTAGCGGATACCACGGAGGTGAAGTTGCGAATTAAAGAAAGATTTGTTGTGCAAATAACGCCAGCTTTCCGTTGTAGTGGTTTATGGCCAAGATCTGCTGCTCATTGGCCTATTCCTCACATACCGTGGCCAAATCCGAATCTCGTAGCAGAAGTTAAAGCTGAAGGATTTGACTTGCTATCTAAAGAAAGCGTGACTCTGCAGGGAAAACAATCATCGATGGAAGGCGATGCTTGGGTACTAAATTTCTGTGAAGCGGAAAATAGGCTTCTTCAAGGAGGATGCCGAAAGAAATGCTTAAGCATCTTAAAGACTCTTAAAGACAAGCATCTTGATCTTCCGGGTAATCCTGTTACAGCTTATCACTTGAAGACCCTGTTATTGTATGAGTGTGAAAAACATCCCAGGGAACTTGAGTGGGATGAAACCTGCTTAGGTGATAGAATTAATGGTATTCTTCTTCAACTTATATCGTGTCTTCAATGTCGTAGATGTCCTCACTATTTTCTTCCTCAGTTAGACTTGTTTAAAGGAAAATCCGCGAGTTCTTTAGAAAATGCTGCTAAGCATGCATGGAGATTGACAAGAGAGTTGCTTACAAATCCCAGATCTCTTGAGAAACTTTGACTTTATTAGAACAACTTCCCGGTAGTGAATCTCTTCATATAAACTCATATTTTCCTCATGTAGATTTATCAACTTTTTTGCTAAATTGTTTAGAATCAATTTTGGAAGAAGGTATCGTATAGATTTTGTTATATAAAATTTATCTACGCAATTTTATTTTAATAAGATACTTTTATTTACTTGTGAAACATCTAGTCTTTTTTCAGACGAAAACTCGAAATTATTATCAAAACCTTATGTTGTTTAATTTTAAAAAAATCTAAACATTGGCATTGAATTATATAGGTAATTTAAAAAAAGTGTATTTATATAAATGTAAAAATATTTGTTGTAAAATAAAATATTGTTGTTTAAGCTTGAATTAGAGTATTAATGATTAGAGATTTTCTAGATTATTTTAGATAGTTAACGATGGTTTGCACTATATTTGAAATTTCCCCGAATGTATTTTGCATGCACAAATACGTTTCTTTTTGCGTATTAGAAGTAGACGCTGTATTGATTAGTCGCAATATTGTACTAAATAAATTTTTAAGATTAAGAAAACCGCGTGACAAAACTATTATCATTAAATAATTACCAATGCTAGGAAGATATCTTATTGGATATGTGATAGTCTTCAATCATTTAAAAAACGTCAAATGTTTTTTTTAGATTAATTATGTTTTGAATAACAATTTTCCTGTTTTCATATAAGATTAGCTTTAATGTAAGCATTGTTATTAATGCATAGCAGCCAACTTATATACACGCTTTTAACAGAAGGTTTCTTTCTATTGATACGTTATTGCTCGATTTAAAGTGATTTTGAACATCCCAATGCAAAACTATTTAAATGTACCGATGAAGTACCTGATAAAATTGTGACATTTTTTCTTTTTTAAGTACTGACATAATTAAACAGGTAATGAATTATGCAAAGTAATTCATTAACACTAGAAAAAAATCTTCTCAAAAATCTTGGCTGCTATGATCAATATAAGCATTGTTACACTTTTCATTTTGTACTTTGGTCTTTGTACAATACTGCTCAAGCTGATAAAATTTATTTCTTTTTCGTTTTTAAGTACTGACATAATTAAACAGGTAATGAATTACGCAAAGTAATTAATTGCCATTAGAAAAAAAAATTCTTCCTAAAAATCTAGGATGCTATGAACAATGTAAGTATTGTACACTTTCCATTTTGTACTTCGGTCTTTGTACTATACTGCACGAGCGGATAATTTTTTTAAGTACTCACATATTCAAACAGTTAATGAATTATGCAGAGTAATTCATTAAAACTAGTAAAAAATCTTTAAAAAAAACTTGGTAATGTAAGTATTGTTACAATCAATTGTTATAATCAATGTAAGTATTGTTACACTTTTCATTTTGTACTTGGTCTTTGTACAATATTGCACGAGCTGTGACAGCAATGCATATTCCTTATTTCAAGAAAGGCATTAACAATTTTTAGTCTAGCAAAGTGGCTGGTGTTTCAAAAAAGGATTTGAGAATTATGATTTAAATTTTCTTTTAACGTACCTAAAGGCGTTTTAAAAATTGGTAACTTTTTCAATAAATCATAAAATAGTTTGAAATTAGTCAGTATGATAATGTTTACATCTTGATTTATTTTTAATAATTATAAAAGATAACGATAGTAAATAATCAAAATATAATAATTTCTAATAAATTCAAAAATGCGTCACTTTTTCAATGACTCTACAAGTTGGCAGTTTTGATACTGAGAAAATATATGTTTCATTCAATTTTTTAATCTGAGAATCTATCGTTTAAGCTTAAAGTGTGTTATTGTTTTGTTATTTCTTATAATTTAGATACCACTTTTAAATATTTCGCAGAATTATGGTCACTGGATTACTTAGAAACCTTGTGAAAAATCTTCCGTTAAGATTGGGAGAAGTGAGCAACTAAGCACTAGAAAATGAAATTTTTTCATAATTTGACTAAGCGATTTTCTTCTTTTTTTTCAAACTGCTGTTATAAATTATTTTTACTATCTCATTCTTAATTGTTGATTTCAGCGCCTTTAGCCCTCTTCACTGAAAGAATAGTAATTATTTCAACCAATTTACATACTTGCCAACTCTTCCGGTTTTCCCGGAGGATTTTATTTTTATGCTTAATGTGGTGTTAAAATTTATAGAATCACATTTTATTCTTCATTAAATAAATGCGATTTAAACTGATTTTGACTACCATTACATTTGGATAATTTAAACACATATATGATAATTGAGATAGGTACCAAAGGCGAGGCTCTGGGAGAGTGTTTTTGATGGTTGGCTAAATTTTTACGATATTTCAGACATGCAATTTCAATTTCATTGGCTATGCCCTACCATTAAGAACACATATTTTTGAAAAGCATAAAAGTTGGCAAGAATTGTCAAAGCTGCAATGAAATTTAATTCTGAAATTTATCTTAGGACATTCGTCCCCATCAAGAAATATTAATAATATTTTAAACTGGAATAAAACTGAAGTGGTAGATAAAACTAAAAATTATCAGCCTAACTTAAGTTCAAACACTTCATGCGTTAATTGGGTTTCACAAAGTCAGTGGTTTACAGGTTCAAATATTTATTGTGAAAACAGGGTTTTGTCTACTTTTCGATGTTTCTTGAAATTTAGTGAGGACCAATTTTAGTTAGTTTCGAATGAAATACATGAAGAGGGACAAAGGTTTTATGTCCATTTTTCACAAAACTAATGATTGGATCGCCATCTGTTGTCCCAAGTATTAACAAATCAATAACTTAAAAACTGGGTTTTCCTTGAGAGTTATTACGAAATGATCCTTTATTTGCAAAATTATTTTTTCTCTGAATCAGATTTCATGGGCATAAACCGTTCTTTCTCCGTGGTCTTCATATATGCTAAGTATTTATAATAATTTTTATGTAATACTAATTTAATGTTTTTCAATTAAAATACTATTTTTTTTCTTTCAAAACGACTATAGGTAAAAGTATCATAGGTAAAGGAAGTTTTTTTGCTGTTTAACATATTCTCTGCAAAGTAGGGTGTAAACACGCAAAATTTTGTAATGAAATAATAAGTATAAACTTTTTTTTAGCGCAAAAGTTAGATTAATCATTGAATAACAATGGCATATTTTTAGAACCAAATTTTTTCAACAAACAAACCAACGAATTTCAACGAATCAACCAATTTTTTTCTGAAATTTATCTTAGTTTCACAAAGATGAATGTATGCGAATATCTTGGTTTCACAAAGATAAATTTCAAAAGTGAAATTTTATTTTACTTGGAAAGAAAAACAGGAAAATAAGGCAGAGTTGTTAACCTAAAATGTAAGTCATGAAAGCAAATGAAAATTTTTCCTTATTAGAAACTACTTGAGATAAAATACTTTTTATCGTGTCGGATTTGGGTACTTATAAATTACTGTGGAAATCAGAAATGTTTTTCGAAAAGTTTATTAAAACTAGAAGCACATTGCATGTTACCACTTAAATTATTTTGACGATTATTGAGAGCCTTGATTAGGCCGAATAGGTTCTTGAAAAAGTTTTCAAAATTGTTTAAAATAAGTGCTAAAGTAGGTAGAGTGAAATATTTCCTACATCGATTAACCCTTTAATAGGACATTTATTTCTAGCAAATGTGATTTAAGGTATTTTTGGAATTGAAATTAATATAAGAATAGTGATTCATATAAGAAAAAAAACTCATTTTGCTTATAAAAAATTAATATAAATTTTAAAGTATATTTACCACGACCTATTAGGAACTTATTCACTTTATTTTTCATTATTTAGAAATATATTTTAGAAATGCTACAAACTTCAAAAGGAATTATGTATTTTATAACTTTTACACGTTTTCTTAAGCTAACAAATGTTTACCAATTTTATTCAAACGCACTTCAAGAAAGCTGAAGCTATTAGCAAAGGGACACCTATATTAAAAGTGGTAAAAAAGTTCACAATGGGCTTTAAAAATTGGTGGTAAGTATACTTACCACGGTCTTAGAAAGGGTTAACCCTTTGCACTCCGATGTCCTCACGGAGGCACCATCAACAGTCACCACTCTAAAATTAAGAAATTTTATAGCTTAATAATTAGTAACCACATTATTTTAAGAATTTTAAAATTGTTTAATAATACTAAATTGTATATTTTCAATGTTATAGTGCTGATATTAGATCAAACAGCTTTTAAAAGTACTCGGAGTGCAAAGGGTTAATATACTTATATTTTTTTAAAAGACATTTCTTTTATTGAGTAACATGTCATCAATAGTGTTCCTGTAGTCAACCTGGATTTTCAATGTGCTTCTCTTTTCAGGTAATTATTTTTAATGTAATAAAAAGCGTTAATTTGAAAGCTTATATTTTTACATATTGTCGTTTTTTAATACTAATGATTCTTGTATATCCTCTTCACAACTGAAGTATAAAGGAATAAAGCATATATATATATATATATATATATATATATATATATATATATATATATATATATATATATATATATATATATATATATCAGAGGGCTATTAATTTCAAGTCCTCATACATAGACCTTAGGTTTTAACTAAGTAAAATAATATGAATATTTTAAGTGTTACATTGCACACCAAGGTGGGAACAAACATACATAATGATGCATATTATAGTCTATTTAAATACAATGATGAATAAATTTGTTAATTATTCAGAAAAAAATATTTAAATATACGAAGTTTTGTTATGCAACATATGATATACAATACTAAATGCAATGCAAATGCTTGCTAATGCATTACTGCATGATATCTCACTTTCAAAGCTATTTTAATTATGGAAACGAAGCTAAATAAATAATTATTGAAAGGAGTCTAACATTAAATGTGAAAAAATATTTATTCCTTGGGGGTTAAATTTCAACGTTTTTGTGCCTGATTTCGTAACTTTAAATATCGTCTACACTAATTAATTAGCATATTTGAAGTCATCCCTTCGAACCATTAAGATTGAGTTAGAGAAAGTGAAGATCCGATCATTAGATCAAAAGCTATTCAGGGTGGTTCGATTTTATTGCACACTGTACATTAATGTAAAACAATTAAACAATTAAAATATACATAAAAATGTTACTAAATAGATATAAAATTGAATACTTATAATAGCTCGAGATTTCACTTTGCGACGTTGTCATAAATTGTCATTATGTACCAAGGTACGCATACGTGGACCTGCATGTTATCGACTAGTTACTTTAAAATATTCAGTAAATACAAATTTAAAAGCTTCATACTATCACAAAACCACAATAAAAAAAAATTATTTTGAGAAAAACTAAATTTTATAATATTTCAAATTAGTTATCTTTTCGAGCATGTGGATTTAGCGTCATTTTTCGAAAATCACTTCTGTTTATGTGAATTTCTACCCAAATAACTTACATGTTCTGCTTCTATTGAAATCCCCTGAAAGCTTAAACGTCCACGAATGTTTCAGTGAAGGTAAAACTACAAATTTTCTTACAGCGTGCTTTTAGAAGCTAAGAAATGAAGGTTCACATGTGTGGATTGAGGTAATGAAGAGATTAAACTAACAATTTTGTACATTTTAGATTTATATAAAGAAGAGCAATAAGCAGTTTTGGAAATTTTATTAATTTCAAATCTATTTATACATAATAGATTAAAACTCAGCTTTGTTTTTATGCTAAAACGATGAAAAAGGATGAAAGGATAGATAAAAAAAGTTCTAAAATTAGAAATAAATTGATGGTAAGTAGAAGTTATTATTACAAATATTTTTTTTTTTTTAAATAGCTGCTAAAGCTAATAAAACAGTTATAGTAAAGCAAAATATCAAGTTTATCTTTTAAATTTTTTAACAGATTTTTTTTAAATGTTTTTCTTAACTATTTGGCTGCTTCTGGAACCGGTTGAGGAAAGTGGCAAGTGTAAGTTTTTATAAGCTGTAAGTTGTTACAATTTTTATATATATTTCACAGTTAATATACGTTTTTAGAACTGACTACTGAGAGAAAAAGTTTAATTTTTATTTCAATAGATTTTATTTTATTTTATAACCGTCGTTGTGAACAGCCGACCCAGTTTTGAATTTAGGACTACTAATGTTCAACTCTGTAGTCCAGTAATTTTGAACCCATTCCAGAAGACAAGAAAACTCTTGGATCAAGTATTGGGAGAAATTTGCCTTTGTGGAGAACTTTTTGATAGAACTAACCAGCTTTTGAGTACATGGAAAGGAAAACCATGAAAACCTTCCATGGTAAGCCTGGCTGCAAGGGGACTCTAATACATGATCCGTCTAACCCTGAGAATATTTCACGTTAGCACTGTGCACGGTGCAAGTCAGGTGCGGAATTTAAATCGATCAGCCATTGCTGGGATTCGCACCCGGGTTATCTTATTGGAAGGTGAAAGCTCCATCCCATGGTTCTACTCCCATAGATTAACTACAATTCCAAAATATGAGCACTTTTAAATTAAATGTTGAATAAAACTTACAAAGGCATTATATTTATTTTATTTCATTTTATTTTATTTTCATTTTTTTTCTGCCTAAATATTTTGCCGACACTCTAGGACTTGAACGAATAAAATTCTTTTAAGGGCTAGTACCGTCATGTGGGGCTACTTTGTGCAGGATTTCGCAGTTTTTGAACTTTGACATGTAAAAAAACTATGTTAATTCAAACTTTAGTAAAATTTATCGATATTATATTCATAACTGGACTCAGACGAGTGAATGTGATCAATATTGGCATTATTTGTATGTAATATTTACAAATAATAAGTCAAAACATACCTTGCACAAAGTAGCCCCCAAGTGTGGCTACTTTGTGCAGCGATAGGAATTCAGTTTAATAATCATGTTTTTAGTAAAATATTGATATAAAATTTTTAAAAAAGTTAATTGTTGACATTTTTAACAACAAAAACATCAAGATATGTAAAGATATTAGTTTGAAGATAATTTTCAGCGTTAAAAAACCATTTTTTATAGAGAATTTTTTTCTTAAAAAGAATGTTTATTTCAAAACATTTGAGTTTCAACAAAAGGAAACCATATACATTTTTGAACATTGAAATGGATGAAATTTAAAAAATAATAATTATTACATATTTATTAATATTTATAGTATTGATAAATTTGAGTATAACATGCTTGAATGAACATGACGGAACTTGCTCTTCAATTTCTGTCAAAATCACCTGATGTCCTATAAAATTTATTTTTATGTGTTAAATTATTTGATTAATTCATTCGAAAAATCTTTGTTGTAGAAAAATAATAGTTTACCAGCACGTTTCACGTGTTTCTTGTGAATTTTATTAGAGATAGTATTTCTGTGGATTTTGTAATTCCGAGAAGCTTCTGCAATCGACATACCACCAGCAACTGCTAGAAAACATTGTTGCAGATTTTCTAAAGTGTAATCACGATAGTTTCTCGTTCCAGGTATTTTTTTTATAACCTCTGACAATTTTTATGTCGAAAAGAAAAACGAATGAAACTTTGCACAAAGTAGCCCCACAGTGCATTTTTTTTCATTTTCCATTTATTTGTTATTAATTTTCACATTTTTTTTAACGCTAACATGATATAATTGCTTATTAATACATGAAAGAAAAATTTTGCACTTATGGCAATTGTTTTATCAACGTCTTTGCATTTCACAGCTAAAGTTTCCACCCACACTTTTCGACATCCGACGTTTTCGGAAAGTTGTTGACATTGGATAAAAAAAACATACTCTGAGATTGTTTTAAAATTCGAAAAAATGTTTGCAGTAGTAGAGGAGACTTCTATCTTCAAATTCTACACATTTTTAACTTGAAAAAAAACATAATACTGAATAGCAGCACTTGAAAAGTGCCTATTTCAAATTTGCACAAAGTAACCCCCGTTGCACAAAGTAGCCCCACATGACAGTAGTAGTTTTTATCATAAATTTTTTATTTTAATTTTTTATTTTGAACTTATGCTTTAGATTTACCAATAGCAGTTTTTACATCTTAAATATGTTAAATATAGTTTGTCGAATCATTACTAATTACCAATTCTTTAAATTTTCAATTTGATCACCACTTCTTAAAAAGGTTCTTAAAATCCTTGTTACTGACAGCGTTAAAAATAAATATTAGAATGCTTGAAAAACATGAAAAGAGTTTGCAGAGCTTTTTCGTTGTTTTTCGTTACTTCTATGATCATTCCGGACAGCGGATAAGTTTTCTTGGTGGCTGGGATAGCCTGGTCGGTAGGGTGCTGGCCCATGTCCGAGAGTTCGTGGGTTCGAACCCCTCCGGGTGAAGACTCCCCGTGTAGTAAATGGTGACTGATGCACGTTAAATTTGGCGAGTCGCAAAGTCCTCCTTGTTCCCATAACAAATCAATACCTCTGGGGGTACTGGATTGGAGATCGATCGTTCTCTGATTCAGGTCAAAATTACGATCTGTGGATGAAGGAATGGGTCCACCCTATATATGGGTGAGGCAGAAGTCGAATTCTTGTCTATAGATGGCGCCACTGGATAACAAGAACAATCGCAACCTTCCGCCTAAACAGGCATACGAAAGAGAGAATGTTTAATAAATTTGATTTATAGAGTTTTTACTCACCACTACTTCTAAATAATTCAAAGGCTCACGTGATACGTTGCAATTAAGCCTTTGGTAAAATTAGCTAACAATCTGCAACTTTTAGTTAGTAATTCCTTCGTAAAATATTTTGTCGTATCCGGAGCATCTCTTTGAGAAAATATTCTAGTGGAACATTTATGTTATAATCCTTTAAGTGACGTCAGTTTGTGAATTCAAAAACAGGCCACTGGAAATGTATAGCTAATTGCTTTCAAATGTTTAGCAACAATTATTCTTTTAGCAACTAAGAGTTAAAAAAGAACCGTTTCATTAATAATACAGGTATGCTTTCTGCATACGTTTAAATAAATTATCGGTGAATTAAAATGTTGTAGAATATGGCTAGCTACGCCTACTTTTTTTT
Organism: Parasteatoda tepidariorum; assembly: GCF_982258835.1. NCBI lineage: Eukaryota > Metazoa > Arthropoda > Arachnida > Araneae > Theridiidae > Parasteatoda > Parasteatoda tepidariorum. Next base: position 7,296,194 of record NC_141766.1, read on the forward strand.
TCTTTGGACGTGTAATGCCAGATAACTGAGTTGCATTTCTAATGCCGCTTTCTGCAGAATTTTTAATAAATTGGCGCGATAGCTCAGGGGATAGAGAGTTCGCCTTCCAATGAGGCGAACCGGGTTCGAATCCCAGTCGATACGCATTCCGCATCCGGCTTGCACCGACCACAGTGTTGACGTAAAATATTCTCAGTGATAGACTGATCATGGGTTAGAGTCCCCTTGCCGCCAGGCTAACCGTGGGAGGTTCTCGTGATCTTCGTCTCCATGTAACACAAATGCGTGTTAGCTCCATCAAAAAGTCCTCCACGAAGGCTAGTTTCTCCCATTACTCGATCCAAGAGTTCTCTTGTCTTCTGGATTGGGTTCAAAACTACAAGGCTACGGAGTTGAACATTAGTAGTCTTAAACCCATAAAATTGGGTCGACTGTTCAACGACGGTTATAAAATTAAAAAAATAATTATTTGGCTGCGAATTAAATTGTTGTAGAATATAGAGAACTACCTCATTTTTTGAAAGTGCCATTACGACATAATTGAGTAGCATTCCATATGCAGGGATGTCCGCTTTCTGCAAAAGTTTTAAAAAATTGGTAGCGAATTAAATAGTAAAAATTATGCAATAAGGATAATTACTCTTTAATAGAGCTACCAGGAGACAATAAAGTTATCTTTCATAGGGTAAACCAACCAGTGAAGGAACATTTCATACATATTGATTAAAAATAAGAATTTTAAAGTTTTTCTTTAGATTGATTGGTAACAATAGCTTACTGCCAAACAATAGGAAGTCGTCTAGCAATGTTTTGTATTACTTGGTCAAATAGACTTCCCTGGAAAAAATTTTGAATTTGTTATTATCTCTGCAACACCTTGTTTCTTTGAAAAATTATAAGGTGAGTATTTGTATTTATATGTTTGAAGTAAAATTAATTGCATGTAATAGTTTTATTTTTCTCACTGTGAAAAAGAGAATTCAAAATATAGTTATTGAAGTTACGTTTTATTTTTTTTAGGCATCATAGCATAATAAAGTACTGAGATAAGGGGGTGTTTATTCACTGGATCACCAAACGATGAAAAACCAGTGAAGGAACAAGTGTTCCTTTAAATTTTTTTTTCTAAGTTAATGAAAATAAAAGATAAACTTTAATTTTCTTGTACCTTTAATGATGTTCCGCATCAAAAATATGTTAAAAATACGAAAAACAGTGAGGGAACAGGCATGTTCCTTTACTGGGCATAGATTTCCCAATGAATGAACAGTATGTGTTAATATGTTGACACTTTAATTTTCAATTTATGATTACAAAAAAAAAGTTACAATTTTCCAAGTATTTATATGTTGTAATTTCAAGAATAGGCTTGGTTTTAAATATTTGTATGGCTTATAAATTCATAAAGAGCATTAAAAAACAACCAAAATTAAGTGTTCCTTTTACTGGGTGTTCATTCACTGGTAAGAGCTGTTCTTTCACTTGGTCTTCTTACTGCTTGCTATTTGAACCTCCAAAACTTTAAAACAATAAGTTCTCTACTTTTTTTTTTTACATAATTTGCAATTAGTAACAAATATGTTGACACTGTCATTTAACTAAAATTACGAATTTTGAAATTTATATGATTTTTTAAAAGACAAGCGAAGCTTAAGTGTTCCTTCACTGGTTAGTTTACCCTATAATACTTAGAATGTTCAATGTGTAGTAGTGCGAACTCCATTTTGTTCCCCAAACTTTATTTTTGTCATGTATGTTTCTTAGTCTAATTTCAAGATGAATGGGAAAAGAACCATAAGGCCTCAGACGTCCAGTTCCACTACAGCGAGCGAACGAACGAACGGTGTGTAGTAGTGGAAAAATTATTTAAAATGAAATATACTAAATTAAAAATAATTTTGTTACTACTGAAAAATACTTTTTCAGAAAGCGGGGCAATTTGGAATTTGTGCATATGATTCTTTATGATGGGGAAAAAAAGACGTAGAACGAAAAATAGTAAAATAAAAATAACTTGAACTAGAAATTATTTTTTTACAACATGGAGCATCTCTGATAATATGAGTTTTGATTGCTTCAGTACGACAACAAGCTATTGGCATCGCCGACTTTTCGTTCATGTTAAAAGGGTTGACTTTTCTAGTTTTAGAATATTGTCTGATTTGAATTTAAGATAAATATTTTTTATTCCAAGATAAATCTTATACAAAAATCTTTTTAATTTCATTATTATTTTATAAATTCATTATTTCTCATAATAAAGTCCATTAAATAATTGGTAGTTAGGACGCAAACTGCACTTTAAGCCTTTCTAAGGCCGTGGTAAGTATACTTACCACCGATTTTTAAAGTCTATTAAGAACCTTTTTACCACTTTTAATTTAGGTTTCCATTCGTTAATAACTTCAGCTTTCTTGAAGTGTGTTTGAATAAAATTGGTAACCATTTGATAGTTTAAGAAAACTTATAAAAGTTATAAAATACATAATTCCTTTTGAAGTTTGTAGCATTCATAAAATTTATATTATAAATAACGAGAAATAAAAGTCAATAAGTTTCTGATTGGTCGTGGCAAATATACTTACCACCAGAAAAAAAATGGAATTAAAATTTAGATAAATTTTTTATAAGCTAAATTTCCTTTTTTTTTTTAATAACAATTACTATTCTTATATCAATTTCAATTCCAAAAATACTTTAATTTATCTTTACTGGAAATAAATGGCCCATTAAAGGGCTAAAGATTTCTAATTTAATTTACAATGTAATCTCTTTTTCAGCCATTTCTATAATTTTCATGAATTTTTGTTGGGGAAGAAATATGACTAGAACATTTATTTTTGCTTTAGAAGCATCTTGCAGTTCATCGGAATAATAAAGAAGTTAATGAAAAAGAAGAAAAAGAAATTACTACTTAACGAGTTGTTTAGTGTAACGTTCTTTAAATGATTGAATAATTCCAATATCTTCTAATTTTGACTCAAGGGCCTCTCACAGACAATAATAATGTCAGAACAGCTAATAAACAAGTCTTTTTAAAAATAAAAGAAAACTCAGAAAAAAGTTTGTGTAAGCTTTGTAGAGAAAAAATATTTTTGATCAGAAAAAAACGTACGAAGCGGGATTTTGTTAAAGAAAACTAACATCGGTATAGGCTATTTTCGCAGATCAGCAGAAAATGACATGTAAAAATGACTGTACATATATATATATATATCTTTTTTTTTTAGTGCTCCTCACTCTATTGTATTTATATATTTTGCTTTGGCTATATTGATTACAATATTAGAAAGCACTCCTTTTTGCGGATATAATCGTGTGAGCTGATGAAAAGATTATATCTTTTATTTTTCGAATTTTTCTTCCTTTTTTTCGGAATTATTATTTTTTTTCCTCGGATTTTTATTATTTTTCATCTTCTTCTTATTATTTTTACCTTTTTTCATTGTTTTGTAATTTTTTTCATGCTTTCTCCACATTTTGAATATATATATATATATATATATATATATATATATATATATATATATATATATATATATATATATATATATATATATATATATATATATATATATATATATATATATATATATATATATATATATATATATATATATATATATATATCAAGGGAAAAGTACTCACAGTCATTAAAGGGAAAACTATAAATTGTAAATTAATGAAGCCAAAAATAGATTATGAGACAGGATGTGAATATTAAAGTGTGAGAAAGCGCATTATGTTGAATAATAATTTAAGAAGGAGAATTTAAAAAAATAAATAACATAAAAAATATTATTTGAAGCTTTCTATGTTGCATCCCCCTTCCCAAATTTTTTTTTATTACCATCTAAAAGTTCTAACTATTTGCAATACTTTCCCTATGATAAAAGCCCACTTAACATGAAAAAAATAAAATTTATTAATCTAAACATACAATATATAAAAATCATATCAATATATAAAAATAATATGAAGAATTAAAAAAAATTCTTTTTCAAACAAGATAAAAATTTAAAACAATGCTACAAATTTAACACCCAATTCACTGCAGATAAATGTTTGTAGGCCTGCTTTATAGTTAAATGAATTTCTTAAAAAATTTTAATAGTTTTTCTGATTCTCTGTCAATTTAGTTCAAAATCATTTGTTTACATTTCTTGGTGACAGTCTTTCCCAAACAAATATTCCTCGTCTTCAACACAACTTTCAAATCTTTCATTAAAAATTGTTTCCACATGCACTTTAAACATGCAAATATTCAAAAACGTGACACATAAAAATCTGAAAATAGAAGTTGACATTTTTTGTAAAAGGATAAAACTGAATCTGAAGTTTTAGTATTGCTTATTTTGTTTGAATGAAAAATGACACTTTGGTTGCTATTCTGAAGTTCAGAACTTTTGTATTTATAGGGGCATTTTTGCTGGATAAGGGTTGTGATCCCCAAAAGGAGGAAAACACTCCCAAATCTCACCAATGTTGTACTGGAAAACCCTAGTTTCAAATATAAGCTATATTAGAATTTTTTTTTTTGTCTGTTTGTAGTTTGACAGCAAACAGAAGAAAAAGAATTAAACACATATTTTTGTCTGATATTGGTAAACGCTGAATTCCGAAGAAAGTTTGAAGAGTCTGATCTTCCAGAAAAAGGAGACAAGTTTGTTTTAACATGACATATTCAGTATTTTTATTTTATAAATTTAATTTTGCATTTAACAAAGAAAAAGCATTAAAGCATTAAATTTGATATAAAATATACGTTAAAAATTAAATTTTAAAGTAATTCCATTATTAAATCACATTTTTATTTAAATTAATACATTTGTTTATTATTCGTGTGATAATTTCAGTTTATCAGGCTGGTGGTACCTTCGCAGTTTTGATACATGAACTATTTCAGTATTTTCTTTATTATGACTATTCTTTTTATTTACTTTGTAATTTACATTAGAAATGTTTTCAAGAATTATGTATGGACCATACAAAGTTGGGTTAAGTTTCCGAGTATTGGATTATTTAAAATCTTCATACATTACAGTATCGTTAAAAGAAAAATTCGATATCAGTAAATCTTGCATAATAGTAAATTTTATTTTTATCTTGGTATTGTTTTGTTCCTTGAACATCAATTTTTCTAACTCCTTCTATTGGTGGAAAAATTTCTGCTGATAAAGGTATAGTAAATGTGACAGTGCCAAACATTAAATAAACTGGTGGAAATTTAGTTACCGAATGTGGAGTTAAATTATATTTTTCCGTTATTTCTTATAATAATTTAAGCCAAGGAATTTTTTTAGAAGAATCATTCATTTTACATCTTAAACACGTTGCAATGGTTCGTCCTAAATGTTCAACTTTACCATTAGTTTCTGCTCTGTGAGCTGTATTTAATAATTGCTTAATTTTACAATGTTTGAGGATAATTTTAAAATGAGATGAAGTAAATGCTGCTTTTCTGTCTCTTAAAATACTTTTAGGAGTTTGAAAAATTTGATGCAAAAAATTAATGTAACTTTCTGTTGCTACTGATTTAGATGCAAAATACCACATATATCGAGTGCGACGATCATTTATTAAAGTTAAATATTTCTAAGTAGAATTATAATAATTAAAACCACCAACACTATCTATTGCAATTATTTCAAAAGGTTTGTCTTTTGCCTGAAGTAAACCGAATTGTTTCTGTCTAGGTTTTTTATTTATTTGACAAATATGACACTGCTTATTAAAATTTGTAATATCTAAAGTAATATTTTCCCTATAATAAACAGGAATAACTAAATTAATTGTTTTTAGGATCTCAGGATGACCGAATTTTCTATGAGTAATTTCAAGTTATTTATGCTTTAAAGAACAACAATTCTGGTAAAACCCTTTTTATCTAAACATTATCAATTTCAATAAAATTTCCCATTAAATTATTACTCTCTTTCTCAAATTTCGCCTAAGTGCAAAAGAAGCAAAAAATTACATTATTATATTAATTACATTATTTATATCAATATTATTACTATTATAAGGGGATAGAACGTTCGCCTCCCAAAGAGGTGAACCAGGTTCGAATTCCGGTGAAGGCTGATTGATTCGAATTTCGCACTCGGCTCGCACCGACCACAGTGTTGACGTAAAATATCCTCAGTGATAGACGGTTAATGGGTTAGAGTCCCCTTGACGTCAGGTGGCTTTAGTGGTTTTCCTTTCCATGTAACGAAAATACGGGTTAGCTCCATCAAAAATTCGGAGGCAAATACCTTCCAATACTTGATCCAAGAGTTCCCTTGTCGTCTGAATTGGGTTCAAAATTACAATGATACGGAGTTGAGCATTATTAGTCGTAAACTAAAACTGCGGTCAGCTGTTCAACGCCGGTAATATATAATGTATTACTATTATCAGGCATATCTCGAGACAGCATGTCATTTTCAAAGTTGAAGGTGCCTTTTGTGTATTATTTTATATCATAATCCTGCATACTTGATTGTAAAGACCAGGGGAGCAGTCTTACTTTTAAATTTTTTTACAATTTTTTTGTCAAATTAATGCTGCATGGTCAGTATGTATGGTGAATTTATTGCCAAATAAATAATGAGTGCATCAACAATAGCAAGACATTCGAATTCTGTGATAGGATAATTTTTTTCATAGTCTCTTAAGGAGTACTACTGGATGTAAGACACCTGAAACATCTGGCTATTTCAAAATTTCCCCAGCATCTACTGTTGACAACAAAAATATGACATCGTAATTTAGGAATAAATATTTTCAAAACAGGTTAACAAATTAAAGCATTTTTCAAAATTTCTAATGCTTGTGAGCATTTGGGAGTCCAACACTAAGTTGTATCTTTCTTTAATAGATTATTTAAAGGTGCTATAATTTTAGCATAATTATTTATTAAATTGAACTTAATAAACGTTGAAGAGATTTATCATTAGCAGGAGCTTTTAAATTTTTAATTCTTTCGATAGTGTTGTTATCAGGAGTTACTATACTATTACATATTTCATGACCTAAAAATTGAATTTTAGTTTGTAAAAAAGAGCATTTAGAAGTTTTTAATTTTAAGTTTTAAAATCTATATATTTCAAAAAATTTTTAAGGTGATTTAAGTGTTCTCCAAAATTATTAGAAACAATAATATCATCAGAAATAAATAGCTGCAAATAAAACTTCATGTTGAGTGAATATTTGGCGTTCTTTGGAAGATACTTGGGACGTTCTTCCACCCAAATGGCAATTTTAACCATTCATATTACCCGTTATTAGTGACAAATTCAAGTTTTTCACTAATCATCAGGGTTCAGTATCATCAGGGTGAATTTGGACATTCCAAAAACCAGAAACCAATCCTGAGTACTAAAATAAACACTATTGCCTAATTCACCTGTGAGAGTTTTTATAACAGGTAATGCCTCTGCATCCAATTTAGTAATTTGATTTAATTTTCTAAAGTCTATACACAATCTACTTTTTTTTATTTTCATCTTTTTTAAAAGTTAAAGTTACTGGAGCGGAATATGGAGAAGAGCTTTCTTTAATTATGTTATGCTTTAATAATTCTTCAATTTGTTTATTGCATTTTTGTTATCTGTTATTTGTTATCTGTTTATTTGTTATCATTGTTTATTTGTTATCTGTTATTCACATTATCATAATCAATCTCAAGAATATTTGAAATTTCAAGATTATTTTCAGTTTTGCTATTTAAATCATTATTTTTAAGTCCACTTTTTGCTTTATTTTTCTTTAAGTATACTTAGTTTACATTTTTGATATTCTTATTATTGTTTATTTTCATGTCCAAAATTTTATTTTCTTCAATATTTTCTCAAATATTTTCATTATTTTGTATATTTGTATTTGATTTAGCATTCTTTCTTTTACTTTTACAAGCTTTATTTTCATTTATAACTTTTAACTTTATTCTGTTTATGGTTACTAGTACTGTAACCATTAACTTGGATATCAGATGAAATGAGTAAGGTTAAGTTGCTTTTTAATAAGAAAAAGTTATAAGTTTTTTTTCGATTTTGCATTACAACCTGTTTAATACAATCAATCACTAATTGTAATCCCATATAAGCTTTTAAACGCAAAATGGAATAAGGTAAATCAGTATATAAAGCATAAAATTCAACTGACCTGGCTGTAATTCCAATTTTTAAGTTTTAAGTACAAGTGTGGTCAAGATGCAAATTACCATTTTTTTTTTTTTTTTTTAGTCTTGCAAAGCTTTGTATTTCATTTCGGACAGTTAATTTTTCAAAAATTTTAGTTGGGATTATGCTTAAAGTACTACCCGTGTCAATAGCTAACAAAATAGTTTTATCATTTAAAATTGGATGTTTGTCATTCTTAATGCTTTCATTTTTATTTTGAACGCATCCGGATACTATTAATTGACAACTGGTCATTTTCTCATTTATGCTGGCTTTAATTCTCAGCAGTAAAGGAATAAGGTTGGTTTATACAATTTTGGTTCCAATACTAAGTATTAGTAGTTCTTAGCGTATCACAATATTTATATGGCATAAGAAGTATCTCTTGAGAAATCTGGTCGAAATGACTTGTTTGTAGTTTATTTTTAGTAATTTATCACTTTCTTTATGAAATCTAGGTCTAAATTGGAATTGTTGGTTGAAATTTTGACTTGACCGGGAAAAGTTTTGATTTTGTCACGAATTACTATAATAATAGCTGAATGAACTGGCTGAATTATTGCTGAATGGCTGCCTTGGTACCCAGACTTGAAATTGTTGTCCATACCCACTAAATTTTGATTTTGGCATTTTTTGCTTATTTTCATTTCTGGGTAAGACAGTGGGAGAATCATGAATTATTTTAGAAACAATTGTGAGCCACTCAATTGGGGTTCTTTTAGAATCAAAAGTGTCTGAATTTCTGGGGGCTATCCTATAGACTAATCCTCAATTATATGCTGATTTCTTAAATTTATTTTACCTAGATATTTACACTCTTACTGCAATGAGAATTACTCAAAATCTATTTTGCTGTCTGTTATAAATGGTAAATTTCGACTCGTTTTATAATTGACAGTGACTTGTCATATTTCAATGGGTCATCCACACATTCTCAGGAAATTATTAAAAAAAGTCCAAAAACTATATTATTTTTGTTTTTTAATAATCATGTATTTCAAAAAACATTTTCCTCATAATATATTTAACTTCACATCACTTTTTTTCCTACATCAAAAAAAGTGAGTTTATATTTGTGACACTAAACGTTATTTTATTACATTGATTAGCTTCTGCGTCTTTCAAAGCAATGAATTATATAAAAAATTATTTTATAGTTATAGCTTTGGTCTTACTGTTATTACACTGTCTATTAAAAAGCACAACAAAGGAAAAAAATAACCGTAAATCCTCATTAATGAGCTTTATAAATTATGGGACTCTTTATTTGTCACAGAAAATGCTTCATTCAAATGAATACTGCATTTTAAAGGATACATATTGGGAGAAGTTGCCAACTCCTCCGAAAAAATTGTATTGATTTATACTAAACTTAATAAGCTAAATTGTAAAAATGAAAGATATTTGAATTATGAACCATCCACTATTTTTTCTCAGATAAGAAACAGCTCTGTTATACAAAGTCTAGGGGTATGCGAACTGATTTTATCAACAGTTTATTCTCTTTTCAAGGCTGAGTGCATCGAACCGTGAAAATTAGTTTATAAATTTGATTTCTCTCTGTTATGAGCACACGAGCCTGCATATTTATTTGAAAATCTTTAAATTTATTAAGTGTTTTAGTTAAAACAATTCCAACTTGTAATTGTGAAATCAATTGCTATGTAACTGAAAAAGAAACTTAATAAGTCTTAACCAAGAATTAGATAATAGATTAATAGCCAAGTGACTGTGCAACTAATTTTTATTTTCATGAAAAGTGACATGTCCTTTTAATTGCTACTAAGTAAAAATAATTGTTTCCAGAATATAATCCATTCCTTAATCAATATCTAATAAATTATTTTACAAAGGATTCAATTTACTTACGTTTAAATGATAAAAGACAATCTTCAGACATTTATCAGTTATATATATATAGCAGACTATAAATTTCCCTCTATCGATTTATATCAGTAATAAATGGTGTGGGAATGAATAGTAAAAAGCAGAATCTAAAGTAAAACCATTTAGTTATGTGGTCATTATTGGTTCCTATAATTTAAATGTAACTCGATTCTTTACTTTACCTTATTTACTTTTAAATGATAAAAGCAATCTTTATACATTTATCAGTTATATATATAGTAGACATAAATTTCCCTCTATCGACTTATATCAGCAATAAATGGTGTGGGAATGAATAGTAAAAAGCAGAATCTAAAGTAAAACCATTTAATTATGTGGTCATTATTGGTTCCTATAATTTAAATGTAACTCGATTCTTTACTTTACTTTATTTACTTTTAAATGATAAAAGCAATCTTTATACATTTATCAGTTATATATATAGTAGACATAAATTTCCCTCTATCGACTTATATCAGCAATAAATGGTGTGGGAATGAATAGTAAAAAGTAGAATCTAAAGTAAAACCATTTAATTATGTGGTCATTATTGGTTCCTATAATTTAAATGTAACTCGATTCTTTACTTTTCTTTATTTACTTTTAAATGATAAAAGTAATCTTTATACATTTATCAGTTATATATATAGTAGACATAAATTTCCCTCTATCGACTTATGTCAGCAATAAATGGGGTGGGAATGAATAGTAAAAAGCAGAATCTAAAGTAAAACCATTTAATTATGTGGTCATTATTGGTTCCTATAATTTAAATGTAACTCGATACTTAACTCATAGCGAGCACAATAAAAAGCAAAAAATAATTACTTTAACTGGTAAAGTAATTGGAAAATATTCCATAAAAAACAAACGTGAAAAATTAATTTCGCTCTGTACGATAAAAGCCCTAATTGCCTCATTTAACAATACGATTTTTCGATTAAGCTAGAAGTTGAAACGATAGCATGGAAAATTCTTCTGTGATCCGTAAAACAAGCAATAATTCATGTAACAGGTTCCGTTCCCCGATGAAACTCGTAAAAGCCCATCCCCGTATTAATAGAGCTATGAATCAAATAGAAATTTATCACATTAGGAGAGTTTTTGTCTTATATCATCAACTAGTGTAACGAGGAAGATCGAGTGCTATTATAAAACGTCGTCAGGTACCGCCTGGGAATAATCCACTAAGAATTGCAGAAACTTCACCTTCTGTAGCTTATTAGGGGTCAGCGCCTGTCATGACCTCTTTCAGATACCAACCTAGGTGGTCGAGAAGTCTATACTTTTCCTTTTAAGACTAACTTATTTGTTTAGTTTTCTTCTTTAAAGCTTAAGCTTTGAAAAATGAAATATTGTTTTTTTCATAGAAGGAAAAAAAAAGACTTTGATGGTTTCCGTGTTTAGCGTGACTTTGAGAGATGGTTGGGTAGATAGTTTAAAAATCCACCCCTACTGTAAATATTTGAGTTATGGTGAAACCATGGGCGAAACTCGTAATATATTTATGTTATGAAAAACCTTCGCAAATAAATATCGTCGTTTTCCGTTGTTTTATGCTTTTGAATACTACAAGCTCAAGGATAAAAGTTTTTTTTAAAATTTATTTATTTATTTATTTTTATTTTTTATTTTCAAAAAATAACTGAAGAAGCAGACATTCGTGTCACCATGTCATGAATATGCCCTTAATATAAATAAATGTAATTTGTATATTATATTAGAATATATATTATATATAATATTAGTATATTATATATAATATACTAATATTATATATAATTTTTTGTATTAGTATAAATACGTGTATTTCAGTATAAATAAATAAGCATACTTCAAAATTTAATTGGTAGAAAATACTACGGAATAGCAAATTTGTACAGGCATACCACTTTTTTCCTATTTACGCCATTACAAAATATTGCGTTTTCGCAACAATCGTCTGCAATTGTCTTAAGTGGTTTGCTAAATTTTTAATAAGCTTTATAGATTCTTAGCTATATCGTTGCTAGCTATATTCTTATCTAAATAGTTGCAAAATATGCCGATAGATTGCGCTGTCTGGAGAAAGACCAAAAATGGATTCGTTACACGCAGGAATGTTGTTAGCCAACGGGAAACAATACAGCTCAGGGGTACACTAAAAATGTAATACTGAAAAGACAAGAATACGTGTTTACAGCGACAACAGTGATAATGCCAAAAACAAAAGAAAAAAAGAGCTTGATGGAACAAACATCTTACTTATGACTGAGGCATAGGTTGTTCGGTGTGCTCTCCGCCTTGTTCCACTACCAATTGGAAGCGCAAAACAGCATGCTTCACAACAGATTGGAGGGTATCTGCACTGATGCAACGGATGTGATGTGTGATGCTTGACTTCAAGTCGGCTAGATTTTCAATTCATCCGCTGTAAACAGCATTCTTCAGGTACCTCTAAAGACAGAAATTACATGGGCTTAAGTCGGGAGAACGTGGCGGCCATGCTGAAAAGTAGCAGCTTATGATCCCATCATCTCCGAAATGAGCACTCAGCAGCTACTTCACATTTGTAGTAATGTGCGGAGGAGCGCCATGTTGTATGAATATTGTGTGATTCACAAGTGCCGAAAAGGCATGGCTACGCAAAAGTGTTTCATACCGCTTACCAGTAACGGTGCAGGTAACAGGACCCGCAGGTGTAATCTCCTGGAAGAAAAACAGACCGACGATAAACGCTGCCTTTATTCTGCACCACACAGTGATCTTTTCAGAGTGAAGACGTAATGGCTGTACCTGGAATGGATTCTCGGTAGCCCATGTCCTGCAATTTAGCGTATTTACAGAGCCTGGCAAAAGGAAGTGGGCTTCGTCAGGCCACAAAATGTTCCATGGTCATTCGTTGTCAACTTTTATCCGGGGGCGAGCAATCGTAGAGCAAAAGATTCTCATGATTCCAGGTCAGCAGGTAGCAACTGCTGCACATAAGTTATCTTGTACGGGTTACAGCTCTAGATGTTCCGTTGGACTTTACTCACCGTGATGATCGGCATATCTAACATTCTGCCAATTCCCCGTGCTCTGCTGATTTCAGCATCACTGTTCGTCTATTCTAGTAATGTTGTAGTCACAACATTCCACTGCAGCAGCCGAAACTGATTTCCTTCCTCTACCCCATTTCACATCAAATGAACCGGTTTCTTCAAATTTAGCAATCATTTTTAGAAGACCATTTGTAGCTAGTGGACCCAATTTTAAGGATTTTAATGTCGGAAACTTCCTAATAGCTGTAAGTGCACACTCGTCGTTTTTCATCATGATGAAGCATTCAGGCAAAGAGCTGGTGCTCTGCATTTTCATGGCAGAGCAATTCACATATCTCCCAGACAAAGTGAACCCCAACAGTGCCATCTATCGGCAGATTTTGTAACTATTTCTCCTTTACCAAACAAAATTCCATTGCCTGAAGATTGATCTGCTGAAATATCAGGTTATTCTAACAAGTAGTTTTAAAATAATCGATTTTTGAAATCGTAACTTTAATTATAATTTAATAATAACTTCAATTATACACGCAACACTTTTTTTAAAGGTACTTTTTACAACATTACAGTATTCGTGACTGAATATTGACATATTTGAGTCGATGAACGATAATTCTCTTTTTCCGGAGAAATTTGCACTAATTTTCAGTGATCATAGAAAACATTTTAAAATTGGTATGAAAACTATATATTTTACTATTCAATTTTGGTAAAAATAATTCATTCATGAATTTCTTTAATGGAAATAATTTATAAGATCTGGATTCAATTCAATGACTCTTCAAAAGTAAGTAAATAAATAAATAAAAATATAATAAAACAAAAAATAAATAAAAAATAAGCAAAATTTAAAAAAAAATATTTAAAAAAATATAAAAAAATAAAAATTAAATCCTGAGATGCCAACTGTTCCGGATTCGACAAAATGCTTTAAAAAACGCAGATTTTTGGTTAATTTCATTTTTTTAAAGGCTCAACACGACCTAACTGCAACAAAGTGGCGTATCACATAAGTCTGAATTATTTAGAAGTAGTGGTGAATGAAAACTCTATAAATCGAATTTACTAAACGCAGAAACATATATAAAAGACTACTACTCGAAAGTATTTATCCGCTGCCCGGAGCTCGTTGGCATCACTGTAAATGAAATAAAATACAAAATAAAAATTAAGTGAAATGAAAAAATTTAAATTGAATAAAATAAAAAGAAAAAAAAAAGAAAATTGAAGCTTCAGCAATAGCCACAAGTTTGTCTTCCGCTTGTTATAATTTAAATCTGTAAGAGCTGAATTAGGCATAGTTTTAAAAAATAGTTTTGTAAATGAAAGAAGTTATTTCTTGTAAAATTTTTGAAAATATTTTCCCCTCACCAAAATTTTGTCATTTTAGATATACATTTGAAAAAAAAATTGCTGTCACCAAAGTTTCAATAAAAGCTTTTTGTGATCTGAGGAAAAAAATTGGTTGTAAACACATCCCAATTTTAGCTTATTTTCAGAAACAGAAACTACTAAAAGATTCATTAAACGTTTAAACGCCAGTGTTCAATTTTTAGGCATTTTCTTTATTTTTCATTCTTAGCATTAATCTTGTAATCTTGCAACACCAGGATACTTGTACCCATCAATATATATATATATATATATATATATATATATATATATATATATATATATATATATATATATATATATATATATATATATATATATATATATATATATATATATATATATATATATATATATATATATATATATATATATATATATATATATATATATATATATATATATATATATATTATTGCTTGAAGTAAATAAAACAACCATTTAATTAAAACTCAAACGCTTCGCTTCATAAATGCGCTTTTCTCAATGTGACTTTGTTAGGTAAACCATTATATGGTATTAAATGGTGGAATAGAATATCTGATTTATTTGAGAAGAGAGGCTATAATTATAAAGCTTTTCCTAATTTTCTACCACTATTTGCTCGGATTAGTAACAGGTATTCATAGCTTTTAACACTTCCGGTTTTTCCGGACGATTTTATTTTCATATTTTTAAGTTTTAGCGAAACTCATGTTATTCGATCTAACTTTTTGAGTTATAATAATAGTTATAAATGAATTTGACTAACTCTACACATAAATAATTACATTAAGTATATAAAAGCTTAATAGTCTTTACGATAGCGAATTTCAGCTTGGTCGAAATATAAATATACTTTTGAATATGATTTGCTTTTCCGTAATTGTTTTACTACCACTTGGAAAATTCCTTCTCGGAAGGATTGAAAGTTAGCAGGCTTGTATTAACTGTTAAAAATTCTTGTGAGTGAAGGACTCAGTCTCGAAAGTAAGTTTTTCCCTTCTCTTTATTTTCAACTTGGTTATAAAAAATCACTCTTTACAACTGTGCTAAGCAAATTATTGAACACGCAAATTTTGCTCGATTAAGTTTCCCTGAGGATTTATCTTAAAATACAGTCTTGACCACACCTATTCTTTCTTTCACCCACAAACTCATAAGCTTTCGAATATTTATTACTCACTCTAAGAGAAAAGACCTAAATACAATGTTTACATCAACAAAGAGTAATAATATTTTATCGCTTCAGCTCACTTTCTATATGTACCCCTACACTCGGTTCTTTTGCGTGCTGTGTTTCTGTAGACACGCGATATTTACATAATAATGAAACTTTTACTGCATAAATAAAATGTGTAGTTGACTGATGGCACCTTTCTCTATTCAGAATAAATTATTATGTATTTGATTAGATTAAATAAAAAGTGTTTATTTTAAGAATCTAAACAGTAAAGAATCTCTCAATAATACATGCAGGATCGAAATCATGCAAACAATTTTGTTTTAGTGGCAAATGTTATGGAAGATTCTACTTGGCAAAACAATTTGAAGGATCTTGCTTTTAGAAATGGTGTCATCTTTAACCATGCATAGACTAAAATGAGCGTTAAAAGCTGATTTTCTTTTTTAATACTACTGTCATTCAAATACCATTCTTGGATATTTATTACTATAGTTATCGAATGATTTCAAAATTGCTGGTTAAAAGAAGTTACTACTCTCATTTTAGTCAATTGCATTGTTAAAAATGACATCTACAAGCTTTAAATAAGCCAAAAGTTTCTTCCGAAGAGCTATTGTAATGTTACAATCGTATTAAGTAAGCAGAAATATTGATATAATAGTTTGTTTCAAAGGTTTTCAACAGTCAAAAAATGATTTTACGGATTTCAAACTATCTGCGAGACGTGAAAATATTAAGAGAGCTTGGCCTAACGTAGATTCAATAGATTCACTACTACGTTCAATAATTGCGAAACCAAATGTTTGTTAAGTTTACTTTTTATTAGACGCCACTCTTTAAATTTTTTAATTAGCATTTATTTTTTAGAAACAAGATAGCTCTTTTATACTACATAATAATAGGTGGAACAGAAAGTAATGTCGTTTCGGTGCATTTGATATTTTTTATCAAGATTTTACTTTCAATCTATAATATATTCACTTTTGTTAGCAGCAACCTTTCAATGCCAGATCAAAACTGAATAAAAAAAAATGAATTGATTTTTAAGATTAACGAATATTTAATGAGCCGAAACGACATTACTTTCCGGTCCCCCTAATATTTATATTTGGATCTCATATCGCCGTACAATCCATTTTCGAAGTGGAAATAAATTTCCACTTGGTTCAAATATATGTGTACTACCACGTTTTTAGTAAATGACTTCTGGTTTAGCATTTATGGATATAAAATATTTCTTTTTTGAAAAATCAATTTCTCAATTTGAGCAATAACTTTTTCCCCGCCGTGGGAGATGCAACATTTTGAATTGTTGAGTAAACTGACTTTATAAAATCATTTGTGCTTACAGAATACTTTCTATTGCTACCTTTTGTTTAAAAAGTTATATAATCAATATTTAAAAAAATTCGCAGTCAAATAAATTCCGATATATGTAAAATATTTTTTTTAAGAAATCTCTCTCACCCTGTAATAATGAGAAAAGTTACTGCATAGAAAAATACACATGTAGCACACGTTCCGTTTGGGTATCATATTTTTATATTATTAATATTTTTTATTGGACATGAGTTTATTAAAGAATAGTAAAGTAACTGTTCAAAAAAATCCACCTTGAAAATGGTAGCAAAACTGTTTCACAAATCATTACTGTAATTCTAAACAATTCTGTAGATATGCACAAAAACCGTAAAAGTTTTTTAAAATTGAACAAGTGACAAATAGACAAATTAAATTTCTATCCGTAACAGCAGCATTATATATTTTGGAAAAATTTGCAATATGTTAATCTTGCAAAATAGGAAGGAAATAATTGAGTTACCACTCGTAATCTCTAAAAATTTGGTCGGTCAATAGGTTAATTTAGAGTCGTGAATTGAATCTATGTTTTAATAAGTTAGAGTTTTGTCCATCACTAAGCACAACTAATTAAATCATATGCATATAAGGTCATATAGACGAATATTTTTCATTTAAAATTATTATCTATATTTTAATAAATTCGAATTTTGTCATCACTAAGCAAAAGTAATTTAAACACATGCATATAAGGTCATATAGACAAATATTTTTTTTTAAAATTTATTCTGCTTAAGTTTACTACCACTGAAAAAATTAATTCGCATTAGTTGGAGTTCCTTTCCGTTTGCATCACTTCTAGAGAAGGTTATTAGAAAAAAATTCTTCAGAACTTATACGATCCGAAATCTCAATATTGATTTTTCATATTGCAAAGGTTAAATGCAATTTATTGTTGCAGCAAGGTATCATGGATTTTCTTGCATTTGAAAAGTTGAAAGAGGACAAAAATCTGAAGCCAATGGCTGATTAATTTTGTACTGATGCATCTTTATCTAAAATGCAAAATATGAAATGTTTCTTTTCACTCCTAGTTGCATTCGAAAAAGTACCCCCCCTAGAGACATTATCTTCAAGATGGCTATGGCCTCAGTCGCCCAGATAAATTTTAATGATACTAGAGTTGCTGGAAAAGACAAAACTGTAAAATATCTCCCTCGAAAAGAAGGTTAAATATTGTAAGTTCAGAGATAATGCTATGTTCTTGTTGCTATGGCGATAATCCCAGTCATCCCTGATACCTTGGAAACGCACCTTTCGATTCTAAAAGGAAAAGAAAAAGAAAAAAAAGATCTCTTACGTCATTGATTTCTTCCTTTCTTCTACTCTTAGTGTTTCTGCGAATAGTATTTCTGTAAAAATATTACCATAGTTGCTAACATATACGCTTTTTGTAGAAGATTTTTGCAGACACGTTTCTGCAAAACTCATTTACAACTAGCTTTCATTTACCTTTCAGATTTGATAAATCTTAAAAAAACTTATGAAAACAATAGCTAAATTTTGTAAAAATTTACAGATTTGTATCTGCAAAATATTTTATTAATTTGGTGCAACGATATAAATAATCTTTCTTAACTCAGTATCAGCCCAATTTATCTGATTTATAATAGCATTATTAGGAGATTTGATATTGGTAGAATATCAATTTTACTATGTACCAAATTACTGAAGTCTTGGCTCCTCAGTGCTAGCGATTGCGGTTATGATAAATTTTGCTTGCATTTAAAAATTTTCAATTCACGTTTATTTGGTCTCATTTGCTTAAATTGATTATATATAGTGACAATAATTACAAATCTGATGTATTGAATCAAAAATGAGGAGGGAAATTATAAAATTTACTAACACTTTCAAGTCTTCAACCTAATTGTGCTTAGCAACCTTTTCAAATAGGAAAAAATAGGTATGGTCTGTCTATATAAAGAACTCCCCTCTTGACTCGTCTAGAGAAGGAGTGGTGACTATGGTTACGAGGTTTGATTATCTAAATTAGGGTTGTCGGGTCAATATTTAAGACAAGATGTGACTGGGTTTGGCGAAAGAGATCATGTAGGGGGAGGGTGAAACTCCCCTCTTTTAAATTTCTTGTTTCCATAGCAATAGAGAGCCATAGACTTTATGTCTATAGGAGTTCTTTCTATTGACAGACTATAGCCCGAATGTTTTATTATTGAGATTTCTTTTGTTGAAAAAAATGTCTATCATAATATATTGACAATAATAGTCCATGTGCCAACAAAGTGAAAAAGACTGTTCGTAAACTGAAGAAGAAAAGAACCGGTAATAGAACCAGTTTGTAACTTCTGAAGAGTTAAATATCCTTGAATATACCAAAACTTATTACAAGTAAGACATATAATTTGAATGTTATAATGGAAAAATTAAATAATGATCAACTGTTCATAATTAGAAATAGTAAAAGCTATTACTTCAAGAAATCTAGAAATAAAATGGTTTTTCGAGGAGCCGTCGACGAAAATATTTTCTTAAACGAAAACGTGATGAAAATTCAAGACAGAGATTTTAAAACAAGAAATGAAAGCAAGAATTTGAGAAGATTTATCCGATCTTTTTTGTAAAATCGATGTTGTTTTTCTTCTATAAATATACCTTTCAAATTTTTATAATTTGTGTTGGCCATATCTATCAATTCCTTAAGCAGTAGACAAATCATGGTCTCAATAATATGCTCAGAGGGCTATTTTTATTATACAAAAAGTCTCTTAAGAACTCATGTTTAATTTATCATGATGAAGTAGAAGCTATTTTTCAAACTTGTAATGGAGTCTCTAAAAATTCGATTTCTATTCGAACATTTAGGTTTTCCTGTCACGTGTGTCACGAGAGCTCATTAACGAATTTGTTTTGATTCTGTGGAAAAGCAATTTAAAATACTCACTAATCATCTACCTTTGTTAATATTTTAATTAACGGTAACCCAGTTAAAATATTTCTAAACCAGTTACATTTGTCCTGTTAAAGCATTAATGTAACAAACCCATACTTGAGGGTAATTTCGTTACTTTTGTTTGTATTATAAAATACCTCTAATTTGTAATTAAAAATATTTTTTGTTTTAAAGATCGTTGATTCCTTCAGAGTTTTTAAAAAGCGGTTTTAACCAAAGATGTATTTTATTTGTTTCGCAAAGCTTTTATAACCGTCGTTGAACAGCCGACCCAAATTCGGGTTTACAACTACTAGTGTTCAACTCCATAGCCTTGTAAGTTTGAACCCAATCCAGAAGACAAGGAAACTCCTGGGTCAAATATTGGGAGAAATTTGCCTTCGTGGAGTACTTTTTTGATGGAACTAACCAGCATTTGCGTTACATGGAGAGGAAGACCACAAGAACTTCCCACGGTTAGCCTGACGGCAAAGGGACTCTAATCCATGATCACTCTACCACTAATGATATTTCACGTCTGCACTGGGGTCGGTGCAAGCCGGATGTGGAATTCGTATCGACCAGCCATCGCTGGGATTCGAACCCGGTTCATTTCATCGGATGGCGAACGCTCTATCCCCTGAGTCATTGTGGCTCAAATAATTGGAAAGGATTTGTTGGTTCACAAAATTGATTCATAATGACTTTGCATAAATAAATACAAGAAAGTCCTAAGAACGTCCTTTGAATCTAGGTCTTGCCTGCGCGGTCTCACTGGTTTGCTCAACATTTTGTAGCTTGGTGGTAGCAGGTTCGAATCTCATCGTTACCCTAGTTGTTGTATTTTTCAACTTGTAGAGGGCCACATTTTGTAATGAGCAGAGAGATCTTAACAATTCTTTAAAAATATGCCGCGTTTGTATAGTAAAAATAACTCTGGTTTGTTGTTAAATAACCACTACAAAGAATGTGTAAATCAATTCATCAATTCATTCAAATTAAATCATCAATTTTTTCTGTTTCGCAATAGAAATGGTAACTTTGAAAGATAAAAAATGGTAACATTGGTGTAACAAATATAATCATATTCACTAATTATATTTTGATCCGAAATAAATTTTTTGGCTGGGATAGCCTAGTTTGCTGGGCGCTGGACTCAAGTTCGTGAGAACGGGAATTCGAATCCAGCCAACCATGTAGCAAATGGTGACTGGTGCACGTTAAATCTTTCGAGTCACAAAATCCTCCACGTTCCCATAACAAATTATACCTCTGAAGATACTGAATTGGAAATTGATGGTTCTCTGGTTCAGATCAAAATTACGATCCGTGAATGAATGAATGGATATATAAATGGGTCCACTCTTTAAACGGGTGTGACGTATGGGTGAGGTAGAAGTCATGACCGTAGATGGCGCCTCTGAAAAATAAGAACAATCGCACCCCTTGCCTTCATGGCCTAAGACAATAACAACAATTAATTTTTAAAATTAAAGTAGTATTCAGATTGCCTCATTCTTTATTTTCAAAAATGTACATCATTACATAGCTTTGAGGGATACATTTTTAATTTGTAACCGCAAAAATATCCAAGTGTTACCCATCAAAGCAATTTGATGTATCGCTTCAATTCGGATAATATTCATATATCAAACTCCTTCCAAACTTTTGTGGTGACCAAGAAAAATTTAATGATTAATTTAATGATTAATTTTGAAAAACAAAGTGTATGTTTTAAGGCGTAAATTTTGCTACTAATTTAGAAGTTTTGGCGGACCTTTTTGAATTGCATAAAATATAAAAAAATGCTATTACAAAGTGAGTTCATTAATGTTTCAATTATGTGGAAATTATTTTGCGTTCGCTGCTTTATTTGAGATCGCTAATTACTTTTAAAATATCATGCCATGTTTTGTTTTTCTAAGATAAAACTAAGAATATAATAATTTGTGTTTTTAGAACTGGTGAATTTCCTTGCCAAGCGGATGTAATAGGTTAAAATGATTCGTTTACATAAGCATTAGGTTTGTCCTCATTTTAGAGTAATGCAAAAGATTCTTTTATAAATGAAAGGATATTTAACTAATGCTCTAGCTTAAAAAACATATATGGAAAGCAAGCGCATACATATTCAAACTTGTAATGAATCCTAGTATTCGACAGACATCTGAATCCTTCAATAATGGTTCTTTTGTAGACAAAATTTTCCGGTAGTCCCAATAGTGCAATAATTACCACTTTTTACATTTCTGAAGACAGGGAGGTGATCCGGGTTCGAATCCCATCAATGGCTGGTCGCACACGGCATGCACTAATATCCTCAGGGGTAGATGGATCATGGGTTAGAGCCCCTCTACCGTCAGGTCAACTGTTGGAGCTTTTCGTGGTTTTCTTCTCCATGCAATATGAATACGGGTTAGTTCCATTAAAAAGTCCTCCACGAAGGCAAATTTCTCTTAATATTTAATCCAGGAGTTCTCTTGTCTTCTGTATTGGGTTCAAAATTACAAGGCTACGGAGTTGAAAATTGGTAGTCGTTAACTCAGAATTGGGTAAAAAAATATCATGGAGAAATAAGAGTACATTAATAACACGTGGGAAAAAAAACATATGATCTTGACATATCACATCATAGGCCGAAATGCATTATCGTCTTCTTCCAACCACGCCCTACGTACCAGAGAAGTGGAGACAGTAAGTATCCACTCGAGTGAACTTTAAAAACTCCTATTCCAGACTATGTTATTAAATTGAATAAAAACTGATCTGGCAGAGATAAACCGACTGCAGACTTGAAATAAAGATGCGAAAGTATCTATGATGTGTTAAAAAATCTTAAGCAACAGAAAACATCCTCTGCAGAGGAGATGGCTCTCCTGCTTTGGTAGCCCGATGACCTGCGCGTGAAGTCGAGCACTTTACGGTAGAACAGTTTAACGAGGACCGATTCCGCGCCCCCTCGGTCCCTATGTAGGCTGATCAAAGTGGTCACCCATCCGCTTACAGACCGCAGCCAGTGATGCTTGAGTTCGGTGTTCTACTGGGAACCGTATCTTTACGATCAGTCCACTGCCGGACACATACAATTTTCATGTCACAGGAGATAAAACGAGCAGTAATTTTACTCTCCAACTCAGTTTGCACGAACCAGTGAAAATTTTCGCCTCTCATTAGTCTCTCAGCCAATGAGGTCTATTTATTGCAACACATAGATATTCAGTCTTGTGTGCTCGTTGCAAGAGTCAGAACAAGGGACAAGACCACTCGGCCAGGGAGGCCTCGAAACAACCTAGTTTTTATGACCGCAATGCTTGTTGTGGTATCCCAGTGGCTAGAGATTCAGGTCTGGAGGGTCCGAGGCTCGATCCTTGACTCCACTAAGACCCACCGAGTAGATGCGATATGCGTGCGATAAAGTCCTGTGGTCGGTCACTGAGGGGTGCTATGGATACAGAGATCTGGAGAAAATTTTCTTCCTCTCAGATCTGTGTCGAAATTGAGAAAGTGGCCTCACAAATGAGATCTCAATTGCAGAGGATCAAAACCGTGATGGCTTTATTATTGGTTTATTGGCATACATTTTCAGGTCTGTGTGCTCAATTTAGGCTTATAAACGTTTGTCAAATAGAATGACAGATAGCACTATACAGGGAAGGACAAGACGTAGATAACCCCAGAGTAACAGTAGGATTCGAACCTGCTACCTCCACGCTTTGAACATCGCTTGGCCTGGGAGTGATCCGTGACAGCGTCATCCTCAGGGATGCTTCCCAGATCGTCACCAAAGGCTCATTGCGCAGCTCTAGTGCGACCTATTTAAAACGATCACCGTAAACTAAAAATTAAAAACAAAATTTTTCTTTCTTTCTAATCACATAGTTTTGACGTGGCGTAATCATATTGGTTTTCAGTAGCACAACTTTAACGTCATTTAGAGTATTTTACTATTAAGCATTCTGTGAAGTTCAAAAGTGTATTCGCTTCATTTAGAGAATTCCAACATGTCTGGTAAAGGTACAACTAAAAAATCTGTCTCTTCTAAAACTGGGAGCAAAATAAAAGGTAGAAATCTGGACAAAAACAAAAGACGTAGCAAAAGAAAAGAATCATTCAGGTATGAATTTTGTCCTTTCAATGTTTAATTAGAGCGTAGTTTTTTTCAACAGTGCATAAATGAATATGTTATTGCTTAGTTTCTCTTTTAATTACTAAAATTCAGCTACAAGAATAATATTTAAATAGCATTTTCTTGATAATAAATGCAAATAAAATATGTATTTCATAAATATAATAGCCTCTTTTTTAGATAAACATATACGTATAAAATTTATAATTTTTCTCTTAACTTTTCAAATGTAGTTTATAAAGAACAGCTAATCACGAATGCATTATTTAATTTTTACTCAATCTACCTTTTTGCTAATATTTTACATTTTAACAGACTTTGCAATATTATAAAAATGCCACCTCTACTATCAATTATCAAATGTTTTAGTTCACTTCTACTGGTGTTTAAAGCTTACGTATTGCTCTTAAGAGGACTCTATACCGCGGAAGAAAATTTTCCTAGCAAAATCTTTCTCCTTCTTTACTAATTTAAAGTTTAGAAAAGTGAGTTTAGACGAACTTAGAGTAAGTCATGAATTTTCAAATACTGAAACAAGAATTTTAAAATATACAAATGAGAATAAATTATGAGATGGTTAACTTAAGATTAAGCAACGGAAAAGTTCTCTTCTAACAATTTGTTTGCATTTTGATATTTTGAAGTTTTTTTTCTTAGCAGTTGAAACTTCATGACTTTACGTTTGCCTGAACTTACTTTTTCCTTTAAATTTTAATTAAGGAAAGAGAAGGAATTTGCGACGAAAATTTTCTTCCTCAGTATGGCGTCCTCTTAATCGAAACTACATTATATCCAATTGTGAATCCAAACACTTTCGAAATAATTTTTCAAATAATTTTTGAGGTAACATAATGTTATAAAATTATCAAGATTATTATTTACCTGACACTTTTATATCATTAAAGTGGAGACAAAATTATTCTAATTTCTCTATTAGCAAAATATATTCTGTGGAAATTCCACAGTAGCTAGAGGGTGCAATCAAGATATACGATTTTATTAGTGAAAACCAAAACACAGAAAGAAACTTTATAAGCAATTAAGATAATCTTACTTCTTGTATTTAAAAAATATTTTCTCTTTATGTTGAAAATCTAATTTTGATTATTGAGTTTTTAAGTACTCAATCGAAAACTATTTTTTATTCATTAGGTAAGATGTTCGTAATTTGTGACAGCTAAGCATCTACACATCACAATATCTAGTTTTAATTGTATTATATATAAACAGCATCGAATTTTCTGTAATAAAATTAACTGTTGGGTTTTCTAGACATAAAAGCTGAAATTTTCATATTTTTTAGTGTGATATAATAAACCTCAGTCCAGCTTACTCAGCACGAAATATCCTTTTAATATATTTATTTCAAGTCCCTTTAAAAATAATTAAGACTATCTACACATTTTGAGGATCATCAAGCATTATTATAGTGAACGGAAACTAATTCTGATAATTGAAAAAGGGAAATGTATGAACCATCAAAACTTGTTTATATGCCTATTAAAAATTGATGTTCAAAGAAATCTCCCATCACCTACTTTCTATTCCTTCTAGCAATCTAACAGGTTTAGAAGTTTCTTACTTTCCTCAATAGTGATTTGTCAGATTTTGACTCATTTTTTTCCTTTGCTGAAATTTTTGTAAGTTTAATGTGTATCCTTAGTTTCATTTTTGACACATACTAAATTATATAAAAGACAACCTGTAAAAAAAGAACATAATTTTTCTTATATTTTATAAGCTGTATTCTAATAAATTCTAAGATTTGTTTTCACCTGAAACAAATTTTAATCATTTCAGATTTCTATAGCTTAATTTCAGATGGCCAGATTGGAAATTTACCATTTCTACGAAAGCTAATTTTTCAGGTTATCTTTTGAAGATTTTCATTAAAAATATTTCAAAAACTAGTTTTTAATATGCATTTTTTTTAAATAAGAAAAGTTAGTTTGGTGTATTAAAACAGGGGTATTCAACCAGTTCACGTTGGGGAACTTTCTGAGCTTTTTCTTGATCAAAGAGCAAAAAAGTAGCACATTCAATTCACAAAATTATTTCTTTTACCACAATAAAAATTATGGTAAAATTACAGTAGCAACTTATGAATCTGTTTTATGTGGTAAACTCAATTTTATGCGATTGCTACGCAAATAATTCTAACGTCCGTCCATGTAAAACACATTGTTCCAGTCACCTCGTTACTTTGCAATATTAAGTTTTTAAAACTCTATAAAATGTTTTGAAGAAAGCACTCATTTAGACGTATCTTAATTTTACACGCATCTGTGTTTATTGTTACTGTGTTGGGGCAACACGGAATTAAAGTATTTTTAAACTAAATATTTGCAATCAGGTTGATCGGAATTGTTGGTGTACTGATGTCAGCACCCAGATAATCTGATTAAAATGCAATCCCTTAATCTAAATATAAATTTAATATTAGATTCAATTTTATGTATTTTTGAAGACAGTTTATAGCTGTAATGTGAGTTAAAAATCAGTGAACACTGATATGTGTAGGATATTTCGTAAATCACAATTATTGAAGATAGGATACACAAAAGATCTGTTTGATTTCAGAATGTGTTTTCAGTAAATCCTAATTTCGAGCAATCAAGCTAGTTCCCCCACTTTTTTCCACCGTATTTCGATGTAGCACATCAAGTCTAAGTTTCTAAGTGAGGAGAAAATGGGGTAAAATATTTTTGAAAAAACTAGTCATTAAGTTATAAAAATTTATAACGCATAATTTAAAATTGTCTACACATTTCAAGGTTATTTTTATAGTTTGCATTTTCATTATAAGATGAAATAAATTTGTCTCTAAGATATGCAATTGCCCTATTCAAAAAAGATTACATAACTAATTTCTGACAAATTAAAAACTGACCAAGTTCAATATATTTTGATAAATATATTCAGTCTAATGAGATTATCTATTTACACGTCAATATAAAACATGCTTTCTGATTTCTAAGAGTTTTAACTGTAAAGTAAAGTTTGTCTATGGTAAGGACTCCCCCCGCCATAAAGTCTAAGGTTGTCTATTGCTATGGAAAGAAGAACAGCGCATTTCAGGTAGAATAACTTATCTTCATGCTAGGTCTAACACAATAGACCGGGAAAAAAAGGTCCAATTTCTCTTTCCGAGCCGAGCCAAAAAAACCTGTCCTAAACAATGAGCCCACATACCTACTTGAAACAGTTTACCTCGTTATCACAGTCACCGCCAAAGATCCACATGAATGCATTCGGGAGTTCCTACTTTAGACAAACTCTAAATGCAAAAATATTTTTACTTTTACCGTTTCTCTATTTCTTCTAGTTTATTAATTGTAACATTTTCTTTTAAAGTTCTTACATCTACAAAGTGCTGAAACAAGTTCATCCAGATACTGGGATATCTAGTAAAGCCATGTCTATTATGAACAGTTTTGTAAATGACATTTTTGAACGATTAGCAGCTGAGGCAAGTCGCTTGACTAATTATAATCAACGCAGCACAATTACTAGCAGAGAAATTCAGACTGCTGTAAGATTGCTTTTACCCGGAGAACTTGCTCGTCATGCCATCAGTGAAGGCACAAAAGCTGTCACAAAATACACAAACTCAACTGGTGATAAATAATGACTGTTTATTCAAATCTATAGTTTCTATTCATTTTTGTTAATGCTAATTGTGTATATTCAAATGATTAATAAATTTCTATTTTTCTGTACTCGGAACTTTTTTAAATTACCTATTCTATCGCCAAGAAAGCTCAATGTTACAAAGACCCCACTCGGCTTGAAAATTTAGTCAGGCATACGTAAAATGCTAAATATTTGAGCAGTAACTTACAAAATTTACAGTATTGAACTACAAAGTTACTAATTTTTTAATTTCAACCCTCTAGCATGTGATAAATTTTCGAAAAACTTAAATGATAAATTACTTAAACTAAATACAAACTCAGATTTTCCATATGATCAAATTCAGTTAGGGCATTTCATATTTATCACGGTTGAGTTGACCAAACTGTATTTGTGTGAGAGTGGAAAGTCATGAGTTTTGATTTAAAACAGGGCACCTTTCATAAAATGCGAATTTGAATCTTATCTATTTTATAGTTCTGCATTCGACCTATCAAACAATTGGCGATTAACGCCGAACTGGAGGTAATACACGGATTGTCTATTTGCGACGATCTTGGATTCCTTATTAATCCTAGGTAACTTAAATTATTGTTAATCTGTTATTAATCATTCGAGTTATTAGACTATGAATTAAATTAAACTTTATTTTTATATTTCCTTTTTATTTAAACAAAAAATAGCGTAATTTAAAATATCATAATATTTCAATCAAATAGAAGTGGGTAAAAATTATCGTTTGGACTCTTGGTAGATGTGTGTTCTCAACAAATAGCCCTCCTTGAGCCGTGATAACTCAGGGGATAGAGCATTCACTTTCCAGTAAGGTGAACCGGGTTCGAATCCCAGCGATGGGTGGTAGATTCGAATTCCGCACCTGGCTTGCACCGACCATGTCTCTAACTTTTTAAGCGAATTTTAAAAAAAATGTTTTGCACCCAATTATAAAGTTAGTTTACCCAAAGATAATTAAATGCAAAAAGTAACTTTTAGTAAATATTTTTTTTCTATTTTGTGTCATAGTCTAAAAATTTGAATTGTAAGAAATACAAAATTTGTATATAATTTCTTAAGAATGTAATTTTACATGGCAAAATACAAACTTTCAGCAAAATCTATTGATTAGTTCTTGAATAATTAAAATATTTTTTTAAAATTCCAATTTCTCAGGAACTAATACAGATTTTACTCAAATTTTGTAATGTAAAATTATATTCTTTAAAATTTTGCGAAAAATTTAATAATTTACAATTCGAAATTTTTTCGATTATTATGAAATAATAAATCTTTGAAGTTATTTTTCTGCATTGAATATTTTGAAATCAAATTATGCAAATATGCTGTCAAAAACAATTTAAAAGTTTCTTAAAAGAACAAGTTTGGCAGAAATTTAATTCGTGCTATCATTTACGATATATGTCCTAGAATTATTAAAAATAATGGTTATAGCTTAATAGACTTGCTGGATTCCTAGACTTTGCGACGTATTTTGATAAATAAGGACAACATTCGTTTTTGAAAAAGAAACACTATGAGGTAACAAGAGTATTGGATTTGATTGGACCACTAAAACGGCAGCATCTTATGCTGACATGCTCTTAACACGTCAAATGCGAGATAAAGAATTTTTACTTTTGTTTCGCTGTTAAAGAAAATTGTCTGCAAGAAACAATATTTATTATTCTTTCAACAGTTTCTTTTGATGCGAACACGAAAGGCGTATATTTGTTACGATTTTTAGATATTTTTATTAATCCTTATTGCTTGTTAATTGATTATTCAACAAGTTCTGTTTTCATCATTTCACACGATTTAAGAAAGCAAGCGAAAAGAAGGCTGTGCATCGTAGTTTCAAGAGTTTGCGACGACGTTGTTCGAGCTGGGAGCTTGGCATCTATTTGGCGCCCACTAAGATGTAAACTGCAACAGAATATAGAAAATTCTAATTATCAATATGTAGAGCCAATGTGTCAATATGTTAAATGTCTTGAATTTCTGGCAACAATATCAGACTACCAATGTTTGTAACATTTAAAAATTGAAAATGATTGAGAACCTGAGTATGTTCTTTGGCTTTTCCTCATATTTTTTTACGAAAAAACTTTCTCATTAGCAGGAGTATTTAGTTGTGTGGCCTGTTGAACCATTAAGTACTGTTTACATTCAGAAAACTGTGTTCAAAGCATACGACTGTTATGAAATTCCTACATTAAGGTTTAACTTATTCCGACCACTATAAATACAATAATTATGACTTGTCAGACTTTAGTTTGGAGACAATCTTCAATCAAAATTAAAACATAAAATAATTTTTGTTACATTTTTTTCTAAATGTATTTAAATTTTCAATTTTCATGTATCTTTATCTTATTGTTGAGCATTTTAATTTTATGTGTTAAGAAAATTGTGTGATGCAAATCGTGTTTTTTACTGAAATGAACGGAACTTATTCTTTGAGAAAGGAATTACTTTACACATTTCCCAAGCAATAAGTTATGCTGTGCATTATAATATTTTTAGCCTTGTATAAACTGTACTTTATTTAGATAACTTCAGTTTAATTTTTAAAACTAATTCTGAAATTAAATTAGAACTAAATGACAACAAAGCAAAATATATCTTGTTAAATATCTTTGATTCTGTTTATGCAAATAATAATATGCATAATAATTAAGCATTTAAATAAAAGTAATTTTTTAAAAAAAATGTTACTGTTTATGTCTTTTCATAATTGTTTATTCAGAAAAAATTCATTAAAGTGATTTTAAGAATTAAACATTTTTAATAAATAAAAAAAATATTACTTTAATATCCTTTGAGAAATCTTGAATACTTAATTATTATGCACTTTATATATGCCTAGACCATATTTGCCTACTGTTGTATCAAATTATATCCCAAAAAATCTGATAAACTAATCATGTTATTAGTTTTAGAACAGCAAGCCTCTATTTAAATATATTTCACGAAATTAGATAAAAATTTTGTTTTTAAGAGACTTAAATAATATTTTGAAAATTTTTACTATATTATTAACAAAGCAAACTTATAAAAAAAAAATTTCCACATTTTTAAATTAGCATTTATATTTTATTTCACAAAATATTGCGTTGCCTATATAAATTAAAGCATTAATACTTAACTCATTGACAAGTTTCACATATTGCAGGGAAAATGGATTCCTACAAGAACTGAAGAGAAATTTGGTAATAACTATTATCAAATGTAATAAAAATTTGCATCTCCATTTTCTTTCAAAGTCTGCATGTGCTGCGCAAAACAGACTTGTGTGCTTTCTTGCTAAGAGCATTTGAATCTATATTTGTGCAAAATGCTTTTCAGTTTTTTAGAAAATATTTCTTCTGATCTCTATTATAAAATTAGCTGAAACACCTCCGGTATTTTTCATTTAGAATCTAGCATCAATTTTGAATTCCAATTTTGATAGCTTTTGTGGGTTAGCTCCAAGAATAGATCAGTTCGGGAACAAAGAATGGAAGCTTCTATCTAAGGTTGGTTTAGAGACCATGTACTGATTTTGCCTTATAATATTGGATGTTAACTTACTTCTTGCATAATTTTTAAAAAAATCATCCGTTTTCTGATATGTTCAAATAGTTTTCAGAAATAGTTGCAAATTACCAGAGCAACACTTTCTTTCAAAACAAAGGGATCTCCTTCCTAATTCTGAAGCAAATGTAAATTATTTACTTGACCCTTCGATTTCTTCTAATAACATTCATCCTCTGAACGTGAATCCAAAAGAGATACTGTGACCCCCCGTTACTAGCAGCACATTGCAATGAAACAATATTTTCATCTTAAAGGATGTTTATGTACCGTCTGCAGTACTCACTTTTCACTTGGACATCAGGGGTGAAAGCGAGACGGAAAAGAGGAAAGGCTGGTAGTAAAACCATTTCAGTTATAGCTAGTTTTGGGGAGGAGTTTACGTATTCTTTTTTTTTTTAATTTTTCAACAATATCTACTTTATCTTGGAAAAGAAGCAGTTTCATTTATATGCCAGAATTATCTGTAACTATCAAGATTTCTTTTATATTTCATTTTTTTTTTTAAATGCTGGAATGAAATGTTTTACGTACCAGGTTTTTCTCTTATCTGTCTTGCTATATAAGGGCTTTCACCCACGTTGGACATATCCCACAGCATTGTCAGCATAGGAATCTCTTGTTTTCCTATAATAAAATTTCTTGATTTATTTAGCAGAAGAATTGGGAAAATTTAAAAATTTTGAATGATTTCTTTTTTGTACATGTAAAAATACTAAAATTCTACTTTAACGAGAAAACGTCAAGTAAGTTATGTTTCTTTTTTGAATAAATAACTACGAAAAAACTTAAGAAATAAATACTTAAAAAACTTGTATTGTATAAAATAATATATAAAGTACTTGTATAATGTAATGTAATGAATTATTTTAAAAATTTATTCTTTTTTTCTGCAATATGTGAATTATTATTTTGTAAAAATATTAGAAGCTATGATTTTTACGTGAACAACTTCTGCCCATTTTCCGTTAAATTTTATTTTTTGATTTAAAACAGGAAGCATAACTTTTATATTTTATTCTTGGATTTGACGATGTACAAGTTTTAAATAAATTTATATAAAGTTTTTTTTTAAAAAAAAAAATCCGGTTTCAAATGAGGATGTTGATCTAACGACTTACACACTGTGGTAAACCTGTGATAAACTTGGTTTTTAGACCTTGCGTAAAAGTAAGTTTTTGGCACTTCTGTTGGTTATAATAAAGTAGTGGCAAAATGTGGAAATTAATTACCATAAATATAAATTATTTTGCGTATTCAGTACTACTATCTGTTTTAAAAATTTGAATTTGTCGATAAAATCTTAGCCACCATTTTTTATAATTTTCAAAAATCTGTTCATTTCTTGAACACTGTCATTGCCAGTAAGTGGATAACTATCATTGAAGAGAGGTTATCTATAAAGATAAAAGTTGAATTTTCTTATTTTAGCAACAATTTTAGTTTTTACAATAAATTTACTTTAAAAGCAATGCTATTTCCATAAGAGAACAGCTTATTTAATGCAATAATAATAATGGTCATATTTCTGCCACTTGAATCAGTTACATTGATACAAAACAGTAAGAAAGAATTTCATCACGCTCTATCGCGTGATCGGCAGAGAAAGTGTTAACGATGTGAAGGCATTACATGTGCTCATCATTTGAAACTAATGAAAAGTAGTGGCAAAAGTATGTAGCTACCAATCTTTTTCAGAAAGAGCATTTTTAATTAAATGATAATGTAGATAGGTATCAATTTTGTTTTGGTAACTAATTGACTAAATAAAAAAAAATCATATTTAATAAAAAATTTACTACCAGTTTTTGTCTGTTTCTTATTTAAATAAATCTGATTCCTATGGGTTGAATAGTGCACAGTCCCATCCTAACTTATGCTTCTCCAGCTAGGTGCAACATCTCCACATCACTCCTTAAAAAACTCAAAATATGCCAGAATAAAAACTTCAGGAAAATAACAAAAGCAAGATGGTTTATCCGCAATAAAAACATACATCGCGACCTCAACATAGATTTTTTAGATCACCATATTGCAAAGTTAAATTTCAGATTTTTCGAAAAGACCATAAATTGTGACACCGCAGGATTCAACGAAATTTTTACTTTTGAAAACTTAAGAGAAGACATACACTTCAGACCGATGACAGCTCATTTTTGTAGTGACGTAATTTTAACTAAAATACAAAATATTTAATTTCCTTTTATTCCGATTACCAGAAAGAACCACCTTAAAGACCACAATACAAGACGAATGGGAAAAAGGCCGCTAACGGTCCCAGGTGCCTAGATATATTTCGATGATGATGATGATGATGAATAGTGCAGAAAAAATATTAGTTCAACCTGGTTCCCACGTCTGGAAACTTTTTAAAGTGGTAGCATTTGTAAGATAAATCTAGAGGTTTTAAGGAACAAATAAAATTTTAATATACAGGAAATATTTAAGGGTGCAAAAAATGCCTTGGAGGAAAAATATTTCGTAATTCTCAAATAATAGCCAAATTTAAACATTTTCCAATAGTTTTAAGAAATCTTAGCTACCACTAATTAATTTTTTCCAGGTCTTAGAAACCCTGTTTAGATAAAATACATCATCCAGTATTGTTCAATGGCTTCCATTCTTATGGCTTTGTTATAAGGTTTAGCTAAAAAACACTCTGCATAAATTATGAAGTTTTAAGCCATGCAAGCAAATTGAGAGAACACCTGCTCGAGTACACATTAAATTGATCTTCCCTTAAAGAATGTGAGTACCATTAGTCACGTCACTAGTTCATTGAATTAATTATGATAGGACAAAACGTGTTTTAATTATACTTGAATGCGTGCACATTTTATCAATACATAATTCCTTCTTTTCTTAATAAAAAAACTTACTGTTATCTAAATTTTTTCGGTAAGATAAATTATTTTCTTGTACCAGTAAAGGAAAAAAAAATAATCATGGTCGATTTTACTTAAAGCAAACAATTTAATTTCACTTTAGTTTAAAATTAATGTCCATCCCAAGTTTCAAAGCTAAATATTTACTTAAAGTACTTATTTACTTTATTTATAAATAAATATTTACTTAAGTCGGCCTGTCTAATTCAGGGGCTCTAATTTATCATTTATTGTTGGAGCAAAGAGCTAACATAGGCACAGCGAATAAATATTTTCAAGTGGTAGTTTATTAATAATAATTCTTGGTTTAATAAGTTTGATTTAGTAGATTTTAATCCACCACTATTTCTAAACAATGCGTAGGCTTATATAATTCACCACTTTATAGTACTTATGACATGCTTTACATTTTTAAAAGCAAGCAAATATTGTCAACTATTTGCAAAATTTACTTTGTAGTTATTTACCGCTTTTTAAGTTATTTTGGCGTGTTCACAGCAGTTGACATCTCTGTAATAACGTAACTAATACTAACATAACGTTAACTTGCGAACTTGTTTGCTCCAATATTGCTTCATGGGTCAGCTCTGATAGTATAGGAGCCTTAACTTAAGTAATATTTACTTATAAATTTTACTTAAATTGTTAAAATGACGTGATAGTTAAAATATTTTGGTAAATCTAAAAAAAATGGTGAGAAATTTTCATAATTCTTCCGAAGTTCAAAAAAATTTCATAATCGATGGAGGAAATCATAACATTTCAAATTTAAGTTTTATTATCACTATGTTAGTGGCAACAGTAATAAAATAGATATTCGTACGGGTATTCAAATTATAGTAAATGTGTAGTATAGATTTCATTTTTTTCCTTTTTTTTTATGTTTAGAGACAATTTCTAAGGACTGTTTGTATTCCGAAAAAGAGGAGCTGTAGTAAAACTTTGTTTTCGCGTGATTACCAATAGTTATCACAAGCTATGTTCAATCATAGATAAATCCTGTATGTGGGGAAAGCGAGGCTAGTGTGGACATGTGGCTGCTGTCAGTAAGAGGTTGGAGGACCACTTGGATCAGTCTGCGTAGGGACCGAGGGTGCGCGATATGGGTCTCGATAAACTGTTCTACAGTAAAGTGCTCGACTTCACGTGCAGGTCGTCGGGCTACCGAAGCGGGGGTGCCATCCCCTCTGCAGAGGATCAAAAGTGTGATGGCATGTCTTCGGATCATCCTCAGGGATGTTTCCCAGACCGTCGCCAATAGCCCATTGTGCAGCTCTAGTGCGATGTAAATGAACTACAACTACAACAACAACGTTGGAAATAGTAGCGGGAAAAATACTAAGAAGAAAAGAAAACAAATCGAGGAGGAAACACAAATAATTAAACACAACATTAAATCATCTTCATCATACAAGCTGTATTTTCATTCAATATGAAAATTATATTGAAGCAGAACTTTATTTGATTTATTACTCTATGGTTTTATCGCTAAAATGTGTATAACTACATAGTTATAATTTAACGCTCATCTGTCATCAGAATACTCTATTTACATTCCCAACACCTCATAGATTCACCTCATCTATTAAAATTAGGATGAATGAGTAAAGGGTGGCACATTCTTATACAGTTTAGTTTAAATTTTTATATTTTGATATCAAGTTTATGAAAACTCAATTAGTTTTAAAAACTACTTATTTTAGGTTATTGCAGATGGATAAGATACTTTGGAAAGATGAAGATATAAATTTAACATTTAAAGATCGGAAGTAATTTAATTGTAGAAAATAATTTGTATTTATTTCCGCGAAAGATACAATACGGTTTTTTTTCTTGTGAAAGCAAGTTAATATTGTCATGTCATATGATTGCATCCAACACATCAGGTCCAGACATTTTTAAAACAAATTGAGTTTTATTAGAATTTTATGTGTCTCAATTATTTATAGGTAGTAATAGACGAAAGTCTTTCATTTCTGAATTAATGTAATATTAATAATTAACTTTAACCAATTGGAATATTTTCTTAAAATTGTAAAATACCTTGAAGAAAATTGCTTCCAACTTTTTCCCCAAATTCTTACTTTTTTTTTCAAAATTAACATTTAATTAAATTATGTTTTTAATAATTTTGTATTAAGAAATTAATAGTGTAGGAATTACAATGTCTTGCGTAAGTATTGCTTATACTCCTCATCAATTGCCAGCCAAAATAAGAAAGCAACGAACCCTCTTTAGGCGCTTACATAATATGGCGATGCTGTAAGTAGAAAAACTGGTGCTGAAACAATTTCATTTCTAGATAGTTTTGGAAGGAATAAAACACTTATGACTATCACAACTTAATAACTATTATAACATAGCTAACAGTTATTACATATGAGCTGTGAGACAGTAATTTTTGAAAAGTAAAGTGATATCTAAAGTTGCTAAATTTTTAAGATTCTGTTCTTTTTTCTGCATACGAAACAGTCTCATACGCATGTTGTAATTGTTAATAAGTCACGGTAGCCATGAATATTTTGCTCTTTCAGAAAATAAAATAAAAGTAAAAGAGCTTTTATTTTTTTCGGGTAAGGTAATATGGCGTAGTGATATTTATTTTAAAAGAATAAGCGAGTGTGTTCTTTAAAGAGGAGGAGTTAAAATATAACACATTTAAAAAAAAATTAAATTTCAAAAAACTAAATTTCCAAAGAACTTTTCAAAGACATGAAATATTGAGATATTTTGTATATGAAGGTTTTATAGTTAATATACCGTTTATTAAAGCACTCTTGCTCACGAATTATCGGTAAATAATGTATATGCGTG
This sequence comes from Parasteatoda tepidariorum, assembly GCF_982258835.1. Taxonomy (NCBI): domain Eukaryota; kingdom Metazoa; phylum Arthropoda; class Arachnida; order Araneae; family Theridiidae; genus Parasteatoda; species Parasteatoda tepidariorum. Next base: position 7,333,103 of record NC_141766.1, read on the forward strand.
AGTCGGTGGCAATGATGAACGACCTTTTAAGCGGGTCCCATCTTCGCTCTAATTTCATCTAACGACCAAAGGCCGATAAATAATTGATAAGTGAGGGAAACGCCTTGATGGAGTGAAGCCGTATACCGAACAGCCATCACTCTAGAGATAAATAGCTTAGGGAATTATTGTGTATTCACGCACATACTAAATTCCCTAAAACTTCGATAAAAGTGTAGAAAATAAAAAAAAGAAGGAAAAAAAATAGGATTTGGTTGGCACTTAGCGAAATTGGGTTCTCCTTTGGCCTTATAAGGTGTACAAAGTCAAAAAGGGGAGGTTATGTTTCACTTTCAACCTGGTTGAGTACGGTAATCACAGAGTTTTAGCAACTATTTCGGTTCTATTAATAAGAAAATAAGTTAGTATCGATAACCTTCTTTAGTTGTCTGAATTGAATGCAAATATCACGTTCCAGACGGAAAAGGGGAAAATAGAGCTCAATATTAAGTGGATCTTCGAAGGTTTTTTTCGTATAAAATAATGCTTTTAACGTTACTCTGGTGAGTTTGTAATAGTTATTCACGGCTGTTGGATGAAGTTTCCTCTCACTCCAGCCAACATCTTCAAAGCTATTAAAGAAAATGGCGCAAAAGAAAAATCACGATTTGGTTAACAAAAAAGAAAATTAGCCAGTATCGATAGCCTTCTTTTGTACTCAACATTGAATGCGAATAATTCCCGTTCCAGAATCAAAGAAAAAATACCAAATTAGGTTGTTCTTCGAAAGCTTTGCTATCATAAGAATTGCTATTTCTGTTGCCGTTGTGAGTTTGCAACAGTTATTCATGGCTCTTAGGTTAAATTATGCCCATCTCGATCCAGCATCTTCTACACTGCTTATGAAAATGGCGCAAATTGAAATATAAATGAAAACCACTATTCCTTTAGCACTTAGATCAATTAGGTTCCCGTTTCGCTTTATAAAGTTCATTTTCTATCTGGTTCACCATGGTAATCACATGGTTTTAGCAACTGTTTTAGTTCTATTAATAAGAAAAAAAGTGGGATTTGATGTTCTTGAATTCTTTAGTTGTCTGAATTGAATATAAATGAGCCCTTTTTTTAAATGGCGAGGAATTTTGAAAATTTTTTATCTTAAAAAAGATATTCAAATTACAACTTATAAAAGTTTCAGCCGCCGTTGAAATGTTTCTTGTCCGTATTAACTTGAAGCAACAGCGTACTTTTTGATTTAGATCATAAAAAGAAATTAACTTAGTTTCCGATCTGTTAACAATGTTCAAAAGCGTTTAAATAAAAATAATTTACATGAAACAGTACACTATTACCAGATTTGCATTGCAAATAGCTAAAATTACTTTTTGTCAAATTATTTGAAGAAATAAAGCTTAATAAATGGTTGTAAATGGAATGAAAACAATGTAACAAGGCTACTAGTAGAGCTAAGGTTCTTGAATTGCAAATTAGTGAAGTTTAGTCATACAAATGCCTATATAGCTTTTAATAAAATTAATATGTAATGAAATAGTAAATTGGCATTAATTAAATAAAATTCAATGAATAAAGTTTCCATTAACAGAGTAATAAAAAAGTGAATTTAATAGTACAGATTCAATTGAAGAAAAGAAATGTTTAAGAAAAACTGAAAGTGTAATTTGAACTTATTATAAAAAATCAAAAGAGCAATGAATTTAGAACAATTATTCTAGCAACAGAGGGGAAAAACATCCTTTCATTGAAAACCGAAATCATCCTTTCATCATCCTTTCCTAGAAAACCGAAAATGTAATGACAATTTTTAAAATGTCTACCTCATCTAGAAATCCAGGAAGCGATGGGACCCATTTTCGCCCACTCAACAAAAATAATTTAATATCATAATTATGGCAACAGAGTGGAAAAAAATCCTAGTACAGCATTAAAATGTTTGAAATTAATTTTAAATATGTATATTAAATAAGCGCTATGCTGTATGCGACATACACATACCCTCCAACTTATGAGGATTTTGAAAATAATTCTTTCTAGTGGTAGCGAACCAAAGTAGAAATTTTTAAAGCAAATGGATCTCTCATAAAACTTTTATCAGAACTTAAGAATCTAGCCATATTACCTGCACTTTTATAAGTAATAGTGGACAAGTTACGCTAAAATTAATTTTTTTTAAATATTAAGACATTAATTTTGCTACCGTCTGAAAAGAAGATTTCTGAAACTACGGAAATTCCGTAGCAGTTGGAGGGTATGCATACAGCATAATTTTCACATTATTTTCGATTAACAGTTGGTTTAATTGCAATTAAATAAGAGGCTAAAAAGGTTGGGACAATTTGGCTGTATCTGACGCATTGAACAGGTATTGCATAGGCATTATTTTTAAAATAGTACTATGAATACACAGTTACTAAAAATGTATAGTAAATTAACTTGAATGCTTAAGAATGTTATTTGGAAGTTTATTTCAGATAGTTAAATTACTTATAGTCATGGGACATTAAAAGTGTCTTAAATATCACATTCCGGTATAAATGTCAAGTTCCACATTAGGTTAACTTTTTCGAAGACTTTGTTGGGCATATTAAGTAACGCTTTTTGGCGAAAAATGTGCGATGTTAATTCATAACAATTATTTATTACTGTTAAGTCAAGTTTTGCTTATTATGAAATTTTATAAAATATTTATACTCCATTTTAAAATCTATTTCTTTTTTAACATAATACACATGGTTTAAAAATTGAAACTCTACTTCAGGTATCTCAAACTGTTCTTTTTTTATTTTATTTAACGAAAATGCTTAAAAAACGCCATATAAGCTTTTAGTTCAAGTTATTATAGTCTGCAAATTTTTTAAAATGATGTTTATTTGAATTATTTTTACTTTTGATTAAAATACTATCTTTAATGCTTTACGAGTTAAGCTCCATTCATGTGCAATTCAGCTTGATTTTTTAAACACAGTTTCCTATTACTGAGCATTGTGTTTCTAGAGTTGAAAAAAAAAATTAGAATTCCTAGAATATCTTATGGTGGAGCCTTAAAAGAAATGGTTTTCAGAGGCCAGTTTTGTATGAAATTTAGAAATCAGTGAGAAGCAACTTTTGAAAATCAAGAACAATACATATAAATTTGGCTACCACTAGAAAAATAAATTTCTATAATAGGGAGCAAGTTGGCATCTCTGTAGAATTTTTAAAAATGTTCTGTTTGAGTACTCTCTCCTAACATTCCATACGAAAGTTCTGCGAAAACTATATAGAGGTTATTTTGTAGTAACTGCTCTGCGCATATTTTCCACGCGTGAACGTTATAAGCGTAACTTTATAAGTTTAATAAGCTTTGTTTTTTTATTGTCTTTAAAATATTTTGCAAAAGGTTGGCAAACACTCTGAACTGGCTCTAATAACTGTGCTCTACGTGCCTTTTCCATCCATCTTGAATTTGAGATCTTTGTGTTGTTACGATATATAGAAGGAATGCAAATGTTATTTTGGAGAAGGGGGAAATATCCCAATAAAAAAAAACTTTAGCTTGAAATATTATTCGTAGGCTTACCCTCAGGCCTAATATAAAATTGGGTACCTAGGGCCGCGGCCTTCATCCCATTCATCATAATGCTATGAAAACGATCGGGTTAGCAGACGTTGATGTAGCTGAATATGAAGAGTAAGCACCTTGTTTTGTAGAAAGTAAATAAAAATGAAAAGGCACGCTTGTTCTATAATGTCCAGTTCGCGTTGAAATGATGACTGGTGGATATGAACCGTGAGTAGGCGTTTAAGTCATAGTCTAAAGATTTCTGAAGGAGACCCCGAAGGGACCTTTTACCTTTTCATCATGATTTGTGAAGAAAAATTAAAGGGAAAAGAATATTTTTTGATTCTGAAGTAAAAATAAATTGTTAAAGTTCCGCGACTACAGCGCCAATCGCTTGTAATGTTATAAATGCTTAGATGAGGGCAAATATTGAACCATTCATATTTCTTTTAAAGTGGTAATATTAATAATAACCAGTATATCATCACCAATTCTACCGAATGTTTTAAGGTATTATTTTTTATTTAAAGTGGTAGCAAAATGTAAACTGTAAATTTTATAGGGCGGCCGTAAATTTTTTCCAAATTTAGAAAGTGGTAGATAACGATCGAAGAAAGAAATTGATTTTACTAATTCTAATCAATTTCCAATCGTCGCATGAGAGATTCGATCGTGGACAACCTGTTAAAATTTGATACGAATAAATCAAAACAGCCATATTTTTCTCTTTTTTTTTGTTACTACACATTAAAATTTTTTCCAGATCGTAGCAACCAAGATGAGCGGATCGTTCGAGTGTCTTTTAACCTGGTCCGGCGCTTTTGCACAAGATTATGTAACCGGACCGTCTGTAACGCTGTAACGGTTAAGTGCTGACAAAATTTAAAAACATTAACATTGTTATTTCACCAGCACTAAAAATATTGGGAAACTCACAGCTCTAAAAATGTTTTTCTACGAAAAATTAGAGTCGAGTCGTGTGATTGGGGTCTGATAAGTAAAAAATGGTATTATTAATGACATATTACAAATATGGAGCCGTGATGGCTAAAGGGATAGAGCGCTCGCCTTCCAATGAGGGGAACCGGGTTCGAATTCCAGCGATGGTTGGTCAATACGAATTCCGCATCCGGCTTGCATCAACCACAGTGCTGACATAAAATATCCTCAGTAGTAGATGGATCATGGGTTAGAGTTCCCTTGCCTTTGGGCTAACAGCGGGAGATTTCCGTGGTTCTCCATGTAACGCAAATACTAGTTAGTTCCGTCAAAAAGTCCTCCACGTAGGTAAATTTCTGCCACTACTTGATCCAGGAGTTCCCTTATCTTCTGGATTGGGTTCAAAATTAAAAGGCTACGGAGTTGAACCTTACTATTCGTAAACCCAAAAAATTGAGTCTGTTGTTCAGCTACGGTTATAAAATAAAATAAAATATTATAAACGTGATAATTTATATGACGCGATAGATAACGCATAAAATAATTTACAGAGAAAATTATTTTTATTTTGAAATGTTTCTCGCTCAAAATAATATGAAACAGTTATGTTTATAACACTTGAAATTTTATATGCATTCGACGGTGCCTATTCAATTGCTAAACATTACAATACACCAGAATAAAATATGCATATTATTTCAGAATACATAGACTCAAAAATATTTAACACAAGAGTTTTCTAGCCAGCAATTCAAAAATAAAAAAGTTTTAGAGATTATAAATCAGTTACTTTATCGTAAATATTTTTTAGACCAAGAATACATTATAAAGGGCTGCTCAAAGAAGCACCAAATGTTGGGTTTGTAATTTGCTTCTGACAATGGAGGAGGATAGGTATGATTTTAACTACGACATCTCCTTAATTTCGAACTTTTCTTAAAACTCAAAACAAAAATTGTAATAAGAAAAGTTACTCGAAAAAATCTCAAATTTAGGAAAAAAGTCGAGAGCGGGAAAAAATTTCGAATACAAGTTTTGAATAAAAAAAAAATTCTTCAACATTTTATAAAATGACAAAAATTTTGTTTTTAATTTAATCGTAAAATCAGACAGCAAATGTTTTTACGCAAGCATAGTTTGGAATAAACTTATTTTTGCTAACAAAAATACATATTTTGTGAATGGCCCCTAAGCATAACTTCCTTATGAGTTCTTTTTTTTTTACTTCATTTTTAGTTTAAAAGAAGCATTTTTTTTTTTCAGTTTTGAGCCTAACAAGCAAGAAAGAAAATAAGTTACATCAACAAAGAAGTTTAGATAGTATTAATCTTTTGAGTGCATTAGGACGATGCCATAAAACACTTTAAAAGTGTTTGAAAGTCGAGTTTCAGAAATTCGATCTGTAGTTCCAGGCAAGAGCTGAAGAATTATTGTCTATCAAGTTTCACATAAAATTACTTAAGATATAAGAGTAGGCAAAAAGAAAAAAAAATAATAGTTGGCGGCCTTTTTAATCATTCCTTTTCGAAAATTATTCACTTGTACTTATAAGAATTATTTACTGACAAACATTGAGAGATTTTCACCCACGCAAACTTGAAATTTCGTTGAATTGTTTTATTTATAACGATTACTTTTTATCAAGGTTTGCCAACTTTAAAAGGCAATTTGTGGGACAATTTGTCGGAGCGACACTTCGCCGAGGACGCAATTCGTTGCAAAAACAATTAGTCATCAGCATAATTTGTCGAGACGACAATTCATCGTAAGCACAATTCGTCGTGAGTACAATTCGTTGCAAACACATCTCGTCGTGGACACAATTCGTTGGGAGCACAATTCGTCGCGAGCACAAATTGTCACTGGCAGTTTCTTACTATTTTGATTGAAATACAATGAAACCTCTTGGGAGCGACCACTCCACAGTAAAATGATCATTAATGGAGGTTGGTCGTTTTTAGAGGTTACCTCCATTGAATTCAAAATGTTATGGAAGGTACGTGATTTTTCGCAAGCAATTTTAATTTTACTCAGTGTTATTTTTTGGTGAGAAAACGCCCTTTGAGTCTGCGTCATGAAGGTCGGATCAATGAATATAATTTAGCGTCAATAGAAATTATCCCTACTGATATGTGAAAAAAAAACACTACCTATTATGAATTATAGAACTATTTTAAATAAATAAACAATTACGTGTTTTGTTTAATTTTATATCATAAAAATGAGTTTAAAAATTGAGAAGAAGTTTGTTCGTTTGCTGAAGATAATTCCCAGCATTAAATTTAAGATAGAGTAAATAAATTTTACAAAAATGATAATGACTTAAAATCTAAAACTATTTTTATAAAAATCTGTTCAACATTTTTTTTAGCATGAAAATGAATCTAGAAAATGAATTTGAAATATACTTTAAAATCATGATTAACATGGCTTAAAAATGAACGAAGGAAATTATTTTTTATTTATAACGCATTACTTCAATAAGTATTATCAGGACTACATAACTCATGCTAACACCTTTTTTACTGCACTGAAAAATCTTACATATTCAGAACTAGAAAATTTCGTCAACTATTGACAATTTTTCAGTGGATACCATTGAAATTTAAAATATAAAAATACGCTATATTAAGCCCACATTAGGGCACAATTTATTATACATGTCTTTGTTCTCACATAGTTATTTACCATCTAAATTAGTTGAATTTAATTACAAAAATTCAAACGAAAGCAAGAACATAATGGCTTTCACAGCACAGCGATTGTAAACGGACGTCAGATACGCACGAGTAACGTCAATTCATGAATAATCACGTAACTCCCCGTTTCAGACCAAAACGAAAGTAAGCGTTTTTTGCTTAAAAATAACTATAATTAGTGCTCTTAAAAAAGAAATAGAGTTTTCTGGGGGTTTTGAGGGATTCTGAATACGTTAAGAATTTTTTCAAAACTGACTGTAATCGTCCATTCTGCCTGAGATCCCGAACAAACTGAATTCTTCAGTTTTTCATCTTTTGTTGGGTAGTTAGCAGTAAAAATTTGCAATTCTGTTAAGTTTCTCATAAAGAATCTGTTCTTCAAATATAATTTAAATGAATCATAATATTAACACTCTAAAACTATGCACATTTATTGTAAACTTTCATAATTTAGCAAACAATTATCACAATGTGAGACAAAAAGCTGTTTAAATTAATTGGTTCAAAAAAAGGAGCTTACATAAGCTTTTATTAGCCATCATAATATGAAAGAACAACTTTATGAAGAACAATATTTTGAATTATCTAAAATTACGTATTCAATTTTAATGCACAAACAATTAAGCAAGCAAAAATCACCTGCATAATATACCGTTTAGTTATCGTTGATAAATACCAACGATGATCAGATTTTTCATGTTTTTTACTCCATTTAAAATTATAGTGATTAGATGTTATTTTTAGAAAAATCTTTTCTATTCAGATTTTTCGGTTTAAATAAATGTTAAATTTTAAGAAAATATTTGGCCCCAGTTAATGTTTTTTAAGTATCATGATGATCGGGATTTCTAGAGACACAGTGTCATTAAAACTGTAAAAGAAATTTTTAAAAAAATTCTAAATTTTCAAACAAAATTAATAATAGGAGCCGCGGCGGCTCAGGAGATAGAGCACTTACCTTTCAATTAAGTGACCCAGGTTTTAATCGTAGGGATGACTGGTATTGACCACAGTGTCGACATGATATTCTCAACGGTTCATGGATCAGAATACCTTTGCCGTCGGTCCAACCCTGGGAGGTTTCCGTAGTTTTCTTCTCCATGTAAAACAAATATGGGTTAGTTCCATCTAAAAGTCTTCTCCGACGGCTAGTTATTCCCAATGCTTGATCCAGGAGCTCCATCGTCTTTTGGGTTGGGTTCAAAGTTACAAGGCTACGGAGTTGAGCATTGTTTGTCGCAAACTCGAAAATGGGGCGGCTGCTCAACGCTGATTATGAAATAAATTATCAGGTGATACTATACAGCTGTATTGTTTTTACTCGGATGAAACCGGTTTGCATTTGTTTACGGTCCTGTATCAATTGGTTAACATTGTAATGCAATACGTTAAAAATAAATACAAATAGGAGGCATATAAGTATATAAAAAATCTTCTGAATAAAAACCCATTACATGTACGTTTAAATATAAAAGTATCGCATGTAAACTAGTGCAAGTCATGTAATTATTAAAAAACTACAGTGCGTCTAATAATTTGATCTAGTTATTATAATATACTAATATAATATAATACCTAATATAATAAATATTCTATATTTATATAATATATCGTCTAATTGATCCAATCGTCAAATTTATATTATCTATCGTCTAATTTAACCAATTGATACACTAACGAAAACAAGTGCAAACCGGTTTCAGTCACATAAAAACAATAAAGCTGTGTAGTACCACCTGGTAATTAAGATTTTACATAGAATCTATATATATATATATATATATATATATATATATATATATATATATATATATATATATATATATATATATATATATATATATATATATATATATATATATATATATATGATTATAAAAAAAAATGTACACCCCTCATGAAAATATCAAACCAAACAGTAAAAATGTTTTAATTTATGTTTTAACTTATTTGAATTTTCAAAGTGCATAAAAAAATCCACAACAATCCTTTCTTTCTTTGTATAAATATTTTAAGAGATTAAGTTCTCTCTTTATTATCGACTTTACTGTAGTGGTCAAAAAGAAATGTGGACATTACTTATTCGCCGCATGATTTTAAAAAATCTCCCATTTCCCGCACGTGTGTTTCTTTCGTGATGAATTACTCTCGATGCGCGAGTAAAATTATTAATGGCGTTGATTTAACCTCCCATTTTCCTAATTGAGGAGATCGATAAATATACGTATTAATTAACATAAGTATTTTTAGGCTTGTAATAAAATGCTTGTCACTGAATAGGAAAAGACAATAGAGGAATCATTTATTTTGCAATTACACAGACTTACGAGAATTGATTTTGAGATGGCTTTCACTTTGCGTTAGAGAAAATGCGTTTTGAATGCATGAGAGTAAATATTTTTTCACTTGTTTTTCACTAAGATATCCATTTTTTTACCTTATTTTTTTTAATTTTGTCAACTTGTGTTTTTTTTTACTCTATTTGCAATTAAAAGTAATCCTTTGACGAAAAACAATAAATGAATTAAGCAAGGAGACAAAACGAAGTGAGGAAAATATATATAATTAAAAGTTTTAAAAATCATCATCCATCATGTACGTTTTGAAATAAGACGTGACACATTGTGGTCAGCTGACCTTTTCGTTGTTGATTTAACATTTGTAATGATATAAGTTAAAATAAAAAGAAGCAGTTTACCCAAGATTTTAAATTTTTTTTTTTGTCGTGTCTATGACATAGCCGAATCAAATGCTTCCATGCATCTTGATTACTGCTTCTGCGATTTGATTGATGTTATCGTCATAAAGGTCTATCAATGACGGCAAGACTCCTATTTCTCTCAGATTAGCACTCATTGCTGGACACTCAAAGATGTGGCATGGTGTCAGTTGCGTATCTGGGCAGTTTCCACAATTCCTATATACTTTCCTACCCTCTCAGTCGATCTTCATGCCTCTGTGGTGGTTGGTTCTCAGCCTGGCTATAGTTTTTGTTGTAGATCTATCTGCATTTATATTACAAATCATTGTTTCTTTGGAATTGGTTTTTCTCTTAGTTTAGATTTAGCAAAATCGCATTTGCATCTTGGATGGAGACGTTACAGTCATTAAAGTTAAGGTTTCTGGCATCCTTGGCTAATTTATCTGCGCTTTCATTGCCTGTTATGTCAACGTGTGCTGGTATCCACTGAAGAGTACAGGTTCTGTTTAAGTCCTGAAGATCATGAAGATTTGAAATGATTTCTTGGATGATAGAAGAGTCCCATTTTAAAATTGCTTGGAGGGCAGCCTTCGAGTCGCAGAATATAACAAGGCCCTCTGCTTTCTCAGAGGTGGGAAGGGCTATATACATATTAAGGGCCTCCAAAATTGCGCGTAGCTCGCAGGTGAAGTTAGAGGCTATAGTTAGAGGCTCAATTTATTATTGGTTTTATAAATTTAATGTAAGCAATTGTGACCCACATTTCATAAAAATTAATCAAGTATAGATATTAATACACAGTGCGTTTAAGCTCTAGCATAATATTCTTGCTCCATAACTACCTTCGTTTATATATCTATGAAAATCATCCTCTGATCGGAGATAATATGCTTCTAAGGATGATTTTCCGAAGTGGGTACATATGCAATGATATTTCCTAGCGTTTAAATATGAACTAAAAGAACTATAGATGCTTATTTAAATCTATTTCACCCAATATTTACTTTTTATTGGTCTCCGTATTTTTCGCATGTACCTTTATACATACAGTCTGCAAAGAAATTAGAAATACAATCCCATTTATTACTAAAAAATTAAAAAGAATAAATGTGAATAAGTATTTTTTTATTTACATTTTATATTTACATTTTAAATGTTAATTTAAGTATCATTTTTTGAAAATGAGTGCAATCCAAACAATTTTTCATAACAAATATGCGTAAATGCATATTATCTAATTATACACTCGTAAAGAAATTATAAATATACCTTTGCATTTTAACATTAAAAACATTTTAATTGTAGTTAATATTTAATGGAACCGCCATTTGCTTTAATAATAGAAAATATTCTATTTGGTATACTGTTAATTAAAGGTTGAATGAATACTTTATCAATTTTGTCCCCATTGTTACTTGCGATTCATAAAATGAAGAATATTGATTTTATTGGGCTAAAACATTATTTGCAAGTTGACCCTAGAAGTTTTCCATTGATTTGAGGCCTGGGTTATATGATGGCTAGTTCATGACATCAATCTTTTCTGTCTCAAACTACATTTTTGGTAATGTTGCAGTGTGGTAAGAAGCGTTATTTTTCATAAATATCCAATTATGTCCTCCTAATAAAGACCCAAACGGTATTACATTGCCATATAACATAGATTAATAAGTTTTTGCATTCATATGTTGGTTTATTATGGCTAAATTAGATTTTTCACCAATTAATGACCATAACATCACTGCACTTGCTTGTCTACTAAAAAGCAGTTTGTGACCCAAATCTTCCCATCGCCATCAAAGCTATCCAGATTTTTTTTTTTTTTTTTTTTTTTTTTTTTTTTTTTTTTTTTTTACAGACAGAGGAAACAACAGTTTCAGAATTGTCGGCTCAAGATATCACTATTTTACCCCAAGATAACAGAGTATTTTATGCTTTTGAATTGACAATGGTTTCGCCTTTAATTTCACATATTTAGCATTCCTATTTTACCTCAGAGTTTTGGCAACTGTTGTATGGGATACATTAATATCCATTGTTCAAGAAATTATTTTCTGTGTTTTACAACAACTAAGTGAAAAACAATTCTTTTTTGTCCATCAGTTAGTACTGATTTATAACCAGCTCTTTCAATCTTATTGAAATTAAATTGTTTTTTTTTTAATACATTTTGCATAGCACCGACAAATCTACCAACTAGATCAGCAATAGTTCTATGGGATTTCTTTTGATCAAGAAAAAACAAATATGATTCACCTGTTCTTTATAATGTTTTTCTCGGTATTTTAACTCAGCGTTCCGCTTTTGTTGACCGTTAATTTTGTAAACTTAACTTCCTGAAACTCAAAAGATTGCTTTATTTATCCATGATCCGCCCCATCCTTACATATGCTTCACCAGTCTTGATAAGTATAACACGAACTCAGCTAAATAAATTAATAGACTGCAGAATTAAATATTAAGAAGGATAACAAAAGCCAGGTGGTTCGTAAGAAATGATACAATACACCATGACCTCAAAATAAAAGCAATGGACAAACATATAGCTAAATTAAATAACAAATTCTACGAAAAAGCCACCTCTTGCTCTGCAGCAAATTTTAATGAAATATTCCTATTTGAAAATTTAACTGGAAGCAAGAACATCAGATCAATAGCAGCATACTATCATCATATCAGCTTATCAGCATACTTTCATCATATGAGCTTAGCTAAAGTTCATACTTTTACAATATAGTCTTATCACCCTACAGCATATACTTACTCAGTCAGAACTTGAATGATCCACACGAATACTCCTTTACTTCATTTGCATTCCACAACCTCATCGAAGCACCATAAAGATCAAGCTAAAGATGAATGGGAAAAAGGCCGCCAGCAGCCTCAGGTACCCAGATGTTTTATACAGTTTAAGTTAAAACTTAACTTCGTTTGTATGAATCTTGACAACCACAACGTATGTATAATTTAAGCATATGTAAAGTAACGGTACATGTTGAAAAAAGTGGTAACTAATAAAAAGCAAATATTGGGTAAAATAGATTTAAATGAGCAATACGTTTTAATATATTTCTTTCAGTATATTTGCAGAAAAGCAAGAAAATTTCAGTTTAAAATAAATGTAACTGTATAAATGCCCACTTTTTATTTTCTCTTAGAGGATGATTTTCCCAATTGGTAGTTTCGGGACAAAAAAGAAAAAATCACAATTGAAGGCAGGAATATTTCTGTATTATGTTAGAACTTCGCACCATAAATATGGCTGTGTGTTAACTTATGTAAACTTAATTAATTTTTAGGACATGGTAGTCAAAATTGTTTTAGACTAAATTTGCAAAGCCAATAATTAAATAGAGAAACATAAAATTACTTTAAATATAAAATGCTCCGGAAGAGTTTTCACTGATAATACAATACATGCTGATACTTACAAATGAATAGTCAAATTCAAACATTGAACAATGATAAATTTTATTTCACCATTCAATTGCGCTTCGACGATTTATTATGCATTCCCACTGAGATGAATTAGAGCCCCTCGCGGGGCTGATGCTAAGATAACTACCACATATGAGTATGAGTAACTTCACTACTACTTTAAAATGTTCTGGAAGAGTTGGCACTGATAATACAATACATGTTGGTTTTTACAAATGAATAGTAAAATTGAAAAATTAACTAATGATAAATTTTTCTACCAATTTTACCCTTTGTTAGGCATTTCTTTCGTAATTATAAATTTATGAAAAAAAGTTAATTTTAAAAAGCTTTATTTTACTACCACTGGAAGATATCTTGCGGTGATATCTTCCAAGGAAGATAAATTTTTCTACCAATTTTTTTCCTTTTTTACGCACATCTTTCGTAATTATAAATTTATGAAAAAAAAATTAGTTTTAAAAAGCTTTATTTTACTACCACTGGTAGATATCTTCCATAAACAACTAAATTCAGCAAAATTTTAAACTTTACTACTACTTTAAAATGTTCCGGAAGAACTGGCACTGATAATAGAACACATGCTGATACTTACAAATGAATAGTAAAATTGAGATATTACCTAATGTTAAATTTTTCTACCAAAATTTATCTTTTTTAGGCATATCTTTCGTAATTATAAAATTATGAAGAAAAGTTAGTTTTAAAAAGCTTTATTTTACTACCACTGGAAGATATCTTCCATAACAAATAAAGTTCTGCAAAATTTTAAACAGTGTCTGAAACGCGCCTCCATTTTTTTAAACGCACAGTTTGAGCTTTATTTCAAACGCCTATTTTTCTAAGTTATATCCTAAATAAAAAATTCACTAGCGTGTTAGAGCGAGTATTTTACATCATTAGCTATTTTTGGCATATTTATTCACTTCATTCAAAAACTACCTCGTTAACGCATTCGTGCACGGAAGCGATTACCTCTAAAACAGTCTTATTAACTCTAAGTGTCAGAATCTAAAAATCGATATGGCGGGGGAAAAAATTGCATAACGGTGAATAATAATACTCTCAAAGCGAACGTTTTAAGCCCCTGTGATTTTCTCAGATCGGTGGGGCTGAGAGGATCCGCCCTTTTCTCTCCTCCTATCCGAAACCACCTGCTCCTGTAGCATCACTTGCTTCAATGCACATGCGCAAATGTAGCATCAATGCGGCGGAAAACATTGATGGAGGGCATAATGGGGAAGCAGGCGTTTATTCGATTTCTTATTATTATTGACATTAAATGTGAAATAAATACGATAGTTCATGGCTCTTTGGTGATTCTGATGTAGTTTAAACATGGTTAACTTCCTTTAATCCTTTATTTAATATATATATATATATATATATATATATATATATATATATATATATATATATATATATATATATATATATATATATATATATATATATATATATATATATATATATATATATATATATATATATATATATATATATATATATATATATATGTAAGTTCAAAATGTAGAGATAGAGAAAACATGGAAAAATTACAGAACAATGAAAAAAGGGAGAAAGAGAAAAAGGAAAAAGAATCCGGAAGAAAAATTCCGGAAAATAAAAGATATAATCCTTTCAACAGCTCACACGATTATATCCGCAAACAGGAGTGCTTTCTAACATTGTATCAATATAGCCAAAGAAAAATATATCAATACAATAGTGTGAGGAGCACTCAAAAAAATTTTACAAAAAATTTACAATAAATAAGTAAGTAAAAATATCACGTAAAAACAGAAAATAAAATATAAGAAAAAAAATAGCAAAAAACATAAAACGAAATCTATAAAGCGAGTAGTGAATTCAAATAAACTTACATGAACGGGAAATTTTTCAAAAATGATTTAAAAGATTTTCGTAGCAAGATAGCCAGATTACAAAATATGAAAACAGAAGCTCAAATTGAGGTAAAATAGTAAAAAGAGGGGTTTTGTTTTATAGTGCATTTTTACTGCAATACTGAAGTGCTTTGGATTTGTAAGTTACCAAGGAGGGGCCCGAAATTGGATGTGCGCAAGGTGGACACTGGATAATTTAAAGAAGTTGACAATTCATAATTTTAGAAAATTAACTCTTATTTAAGAAAAAATAAAGTAAAATAGAAAAGAGAAGGAATTGTCTAATTTGCACATAACTTTAGTCATGGATTTTCCAGAAATGGATTTGCACATGGTAAAATTATATAAATTAACAGAGAAGTTTTTAGTAAATTTATTTACAATAATATAAACTGCTGTTTGTAGAAAATGCAACACCATGAAGGAATCATCAGAATCAAATGAAATTCGCAGCAAATGTCAATTATAGGATATTATGCAAATTAATAAAGTTTCAGAGCCATCGCGCGTGCGTGGCGCGCGCAGCGCCCTCTGAATTGATGCTGAAAGCGTATAAATAAAGTGCTGTAGCGGGACGTTGAAAATAGTCTATGATTATTTGTTAGTGGCAAACGTTTAGTGAGACCTGAGTATGCCTCCACGACGGAAGAATAAGAAATTCAAGCAACTTACGGAGTTTGAACGAGGGAGGATAATCGGCCTTCGAGAAGGAGGATTTTCCTATCGCGCAATAGCAGCTCGTATGCAGCGGAACAGTTCCACAGTGATGCGAGTTTGGAAGCAGTGGACCGACGAGCACCGAACAACTCGAAAAACAGGCACTGGACGACAGAAGGTGACGTCAGAGCGCGATGATCGACACCTGCTCCGCATGGCGGTGAATGATCGCACAGCTTCCTCCAGGCAGCTGGCAGCACATTGGTCTACTGCTACAGGTGTACAATTGTCGGCTTCGTCAATTCGTCGTCGTCTGCTGCGCCGTGGATTGCGTGCAAGGGTGCCATTATACAGGATTCCCCTCACGGCGGATCATCGACGGCTGCGTCGGCAGTGGGCTCTTGAGCACAGAGACTGGCGAGCTGATTGGCACCAAGTTGTCTTTTCAGATGAATCACGCTTCAATTTGTGGACCCATGATGGCCGTGTTCGTGTTAGACGTTATGCCGGTCAACGCTGCCTTCCTGAGTGTATTATTGAACGACATAGTGGTCGAACACCCGGAGTTATGGTCTGGGGTGCGATTTCGTATCATGGACGATCCAATTTGATACGAATTGAGGGTAATCTCAATAGCAACAGATACGTCCGTGAAGTGCTACAGCCCGAAGTCGTTCCTTTCCTTCAAGGCATCCCTGGAGCTATCTTTCAGCAGGATAATGCACGCCCACATGTTGCGCGGACTGTTAGAGACTTCTGTTCAGCACAACGCATGCAACTTCTTCCTTGGCCTGCTTATTCGCCGGATATGTCGCCTATTGAGCACGTGTGGGATATGGTTGGTCGGCGTCTCACTCGTGATCCGCGTCCTGCAGTTTCCAAAGACGAACTTTGGTTGCGCATACAAGCGATATGGAATTCTCTTCCTCAAGCAGATATTCAACATCTGTTTGACTCCATGCCACGTCGTATAGCAGCACTTATTGCAGCGCGTGGTGGCTGCACCAAATACTGATTTCGGACGCTTAATTTGTTTCTTTTGTTTTGAAAATTTCATCATTTATTTGTATCAGTACAAGTCGTTTCTGCATTAAATTTCATTTGATTCTGATGATTCTTTCATGGTGTTGCATTTTCTACAAACAGCAGTTTACAATTAACTCAATGATTTAATATAGAATTTAATTACTTCAGTTAGGTATCAATTTTTTTTTATTTTTTATCAAATTTTGAAAGAATTTGTCTATTTGTTTTTTGGGTAAATAAACATTAATACATATTCTTTTAATTATATTCATTTGATTAAAATTGTTATTTAAATAGATGTTATTAGAAGCATTATAATTAGTTCATTAGTTATCGTATAAATCAGCAAAGCAGATATTTTCTTCTTTTATAATACCCAAATCCAAAAAATTGTAATTAATATTATCATCAAAGTAATTAATGTTATCATATATTACAAAGCAAGATTAATTCCTCTCGTTAAATATTATTTACTAAAATAGTATAATCTTGAAAATTAAACATAATTAAATCATCAATAAATCTAAAACCAAATTTAATATTAAGAGTGTTTTTTTCATAATAATGCAAAAATAAGTTGGCTTAGAGAAATGAAAAATGAGGTCCTTGTGGTATTCCATCAATTTGAAGAAAAATATTTTTTCCATTGTAAAGATTATTATTAAAAATCATCGTTTCGGATGCACCAGGGTGCAGCAGTCATATTTCTTAAGAATTTTTTTTTACAAATTTATAATTTTTTAATGAAGATTTTATGTTCAGTTCCCCAAGCAATTGACCCGTAGGTAATAACTGATGCTCTCAAATGAAGCACTTTAAATTTAAAAGAATCATAGGATAACACTACGACCCACTTAGAAGAATTTCGTCAACGACTACACAAGTTGGCAGTTATAGAAATCTATGAACAATGAAAAACATTTTTAAAAAAAGTACTTCAGATGATTTGCTATGAAACGAGGAGCCTTTTATTTTTACAACGGAGATTATTAAACAAATAAAGTTACAACTAGGGATACTAAAAATTTTAAAATTTTCTGGCTCTGAGGGTTGTAATTCTATACTCAATTATATCACTTCCAAAGCATGGGGGACTTGTCAACACTATGAACGTAGCATAAAAGAAACATTATTGTAAGGTTGGCCGCATAACAACCTTCTGTTGTCCCACCTCCTCTCAAGGGACCCGGGGTCCCTACAAAGTATTGAAGAGGGGATTAACATCTGTCATAATGGCTTTAGTTCATGAACCTGTCTAGTTTATTTAATGGATGAAAGGAGAGGAGAATAAATATTCTGCACGGATTTCAAACGGTAGTAAAATTTTTTTTTACAAAAATGGTTACATTAACACGTTGAATGCCACGCTAATTTTTCATGGCTTGCCCGTCTGGCCAAACGTTAAATAACTACGAACTAAATTTGCAAATATTATACAGATTTTGCTAGTTTTTTAAAAGGTTTAGTAGGACATATCTGAAAAAAGTGGTGCATTCTATAAGCCTACGATTTGTTTAGAAATAGTGATGGATAAAAATCTACTAAATTAAATTTAATCAATCAAGAATCACAATTAATAAGCTACCACTTGAAAATATATATTCGCTGTCGGGAGCAAGTTAGCATCTCTGTGTATATAAATAAAACTATTTTTGTGTATTTTATATTACATTAATTTCTGCAAACCATTTTAGTAACGATAATAATCTTAAAAAATTAAAAATTTACTCGAATTATGTGTTTCTAATAACCTTGGCTTCGCCGGTCACCCGTGACCCCCGTGACGTTACGAATTAACTCAGTGCCGGTCACTGGTGACCCCCATGGCATTCAGCATGTTAATTATTGAAGTATGCGTTAAGTAATATTTGGATCCTTTTCAAAATGCTACAGATAATAAAACCTATGCAAAGTGTGCAGAATAAAACACCTTTTGATATAGCCCGGAAGTCCTCCGAATATTTACGAACGATTTCATTTTACCTTCACAATTAATAGGTTTTATTAATATATTTAAGTTATTTGTGTGTTGTGGTGGAAAAAAAATTAATCTTAGTTATTAAATCAATAGCTTACTACTACTCAAAAAATATTCGAATAAAAATGTCCCGAATAAGTTGGCAAGAATCAGATAGTGGCGGTACTTAAAAACAATTTCAAAAGTGGTAGTAAAATTAGGAAAGTAGAATGTATTTTAATAAGTCCCCACTTTTTCCAAATAAATATATTTAGTAGCGTAATGTGATGTATAGAATTTTAAGAAGAAAACCAATAAAAAATTGTAACTACTTTCCTAGACATTAAATTTGACCCTTGTATACTAAGATACCAAATTTACTTATTGGTTATTTTTACTGGGCAGGTAGTGTTACACTGAATGTACCTTTTTGTCTCTTAAAACAGGAACAGTTGAAATTTCGGTTTTTGGGATTTTGCGGGAACAATTTATGAAAACCAAAATATATTTCAACATAAAATTCATGTATCATTACCCTTTCTTTAAATTTATTTCATTAGTTATTCATTAGTATCATTAGTTATTTTGTAAAATGTCGTGCAATTTTTTTTTAAAAATAAATAATGGAAGATTTTACATCATAGCAAAATCGGCCATCAATGAATTAGCCTCGGAATGGTCAAAGGCGATTTATTTTTAACAATCTAGTTTTAACGAAGTTTCTTTGTATTCTTGTATCTAGATGAGCCCGTTTTCTTTTTACATAGAAAGTGCCTTTATGGATATCCTCTCCTATATATTTAATATATATCAGTGATTACGAATCCTATTGATCATTTTGAAAAAAGTACTTTATATAAAGTGTTTTTCGACCACTTTCTGTGGCCGAATTCAGTGATCATGCCAACTTGCCTCTCTTTCTTAGCAATATCTTTCTTGTAGCAAAATTTATGTATGATATTTAATAAACTATTTCATCCACTATTATCAATACAAAAATTTATATAAAATGACGTTGAAATTATAGTAGTGGTTGCAATTTTGGCACCTGGGCAGTGTCCCTCATCCCATCCATCACGCACTTTTTTTAGAAATTGAGGTAGCACATTGTGGTCAGCTGAATCTCTGGTTGCTGATATTAAAAGCACGAGAATCTTGCTCGAGGTAATAATATAAGTTTAGAACAAAAAGAAGCATCTTGTTCAAGAATTTTCCAATTGTTGACTGTAAACGAGGGTGAAGTATCATTGTGAAAAAACGGCGTGATTGTTGTTTTATCGTTTGCAGTTGAGCGGTTGCAGTTATTGAAGCTACGTTGTTTGCTATATTGAAGTTGATGCTGGAGTTGAAATTTGAAGTTGAGATTTGAGGTTAAGCTTGAAACTAAGAGCTGAAGCTAAGATTGATGTTTTAAATTGAGAGTTGAGGGTTTCTATCTTATTTAATAACCGTCGTTGAATAGTTGACCCAATATTTGGGTTTACGACTACTATTGTTCAACTCCGTAGCCTTGTAATTTTGAACCCAATCCGGAAGACAAAGGAACTTCTGGATTAAGTATTGGGAGAAATTTGCCTTCGTGGGGGACTTCTTGATGGAACTAACCTGTATTTGCGTTACATGGAGAGGAAGACCACGAGAACCTCCCACGGTTAGCCTGACGGCGAAGGGACTTTAACCCATGATCCGTCAACCACTGAGGATATTTCACGTCAGCTCTGTGGTTGATGCAAGCCGGATGTGGATTCGTATCGACCAGCCGTGGCTTGGATTCGAACCCGGTTCACCTCATTGGAAGGCGAACGTTCTATCCCCTGAGCCATCGCGGCTCAGAGCTGAGGGTTGATGAGATTTATCAGATTGATCAAGTTATTATTTATTTATTTATTTATTTTGATCGAAGGATAAAACAGTGAAGTTATTTGGTCCTGGGGCAAGCCTTTTTGGAAAAATCTCTTAATCAGAGTAAAATTTATTCTAAAATTGATTTGAGGGAATTGCATCATTTGTGAAAATTGAACTAGGAGTCTACTCTTTAAATCATTTTAGAGCATTTCAGCATCAATGATTTTATTGTAATTATCAGTAGTACATTTGAGAGCCTTTTTATAAAATAAAGTATATCATTCTTCTTAACATTTTATTTTGGAAAGTATTGAAATTTTATGTTTGCGATTTATTTATGTTGCACCAGGCGGGGGATGCATACGTAATCATGGGTCGTATCTAAATTATGTAAATGTAATGTTTGTTTTTAAGATACATCTTTGAGTAAGAGCCCAGTAGATATTTTAATTTATTTTAAGCCCCAGAAGCAATGATTTTAAGGATATGGTCATTCCAGTTTAAATCTTTATTGATAGTAAGACTAAGATATGTGGAAGCATCATGGAATGTTAAGTAACTATATTTAGTTTTGAAATCGATAACAGTGTTATTTTTAGTGAAATTTATTTATCGAATTTTTTGATAGCTTTCAATTAAATTGAAAATTTTTTGTTTCTTTAAAAACCGCATTTAACTACTTTATAAGGGCTGCAACCACTGGCGAGAATGGTTTAAATAAAAATAAATATTGAAAGTTACGCTGGAAATATTCTAAGTATAAAGGAAATTTTTTTTAAAAATATTCTAGTTACTACTGGAAAATATTTTTCTCGAAAACATTTTTTAAGTTGGCTACGATGCTTATACGTATGCATATAGAAACACAGCTTAAAAAAAAAAAATAAAAAAAAAATTAAAAAAAAAACAGATTTTAAAATTTGATAAATAATCTTAATAACTTAAGAGGAACTTTCTTTTCCATCACCCATCCTGAAGGTAAATCCTGTAATTGAAAGCAAATTTTTTTAAAAAAAATATTCTAATTACATTACTACTGGGAAATATTTTCTCGAAAGCATTTTTAAGTCGGCTATTATACTTGTACGCATGCAAATAGAAACACAGCAAAAAAAAAAAAAAAAAAAAAAATCAGATTAAAATTCGATAAATAATCTTAATAACTTAACATGAACTTTTTTTTTCCTCACCCATTTTAATGGCAAATCCTGTAATTGAAAGAAAATTTTTTTTAAAAAATATTCTAGTTACATCACGACTGGGAAATATTTTTCTCAAAAAAACTTTTTAAGTTGGTTACTATACTTGTACGTATGCAAATAGAAACCCAGCGAGAAAAAAAATAAATTGAGATTAAAATTGGATAAATAATCTTAATAACTTAAGAGAAACTTTCTTTTCCATCACCCATCCTAAAGGCAAATCCTGTAATTGAAAGCAAAATGAATTCTTATCCAACCTAATTGGGTAGCTTTCATTAACCCTCAAAGAGATGAGAGCATAGGGTTAATCGTTGGGCCCACCCAGGTTAGTTTCAGGATATTAAAGTGAATAATGATGTTGTTTGGGATGGCGAAGTACAAGCATTCAGTCACTCCACGAGACTGGACCACCCCTAGCACACGACTTCAGTCTTACCTGCTGGTTTCACTTTTATCAGATCAAATCCGCGCATTTAGCGAATTTCGTTGTCACGCTGTGACTATAAATAAACTAATGAATTGGCGAATTATTTTGTACGGCCGATTGGAGAGGCCTATAATTTCGCCAGACACATTAGTCTTCATCAGTTAGCGAGCAAAACTAGTGGAAATGAAAAAACAAAATAGATTTGTGGCGGATCTTCCATCACGATGTGAATTAGGCCATTTTGCTTTAAATGAATGACGAGAATTGAAATAAAGTCTGATAATTGTGCTGCCTTTTCTGAATTAACGGATGAATAAAAATTTTCACATTATTTTCCAAATTTACGGGTGAATTAAAATAAAAATTTCCACACAACGTTGAATTTTATGAATTCGCGGATGAATTAAAATAGAAATCTCCCATTTCGTTTAAATAGTGGTTTAATAAGTATATTATAATAAATAGTGATTTTTATTTTAATTCTTTTATGACAGAACTGCTAACCCGGAAGTTTCCGACATTATTTAAAGTGGTAGTTAAATAATAAACGAGTAGCTAAGTTTTTTAAAGACATTTGTTTGCTTAACCTTCCAACTATTTGTAAAATGGTCCTTTTTAATGGATACTTTATATATTAAGGCAGATCTGCTTTTTACAACTTTGGAGTGTTTGTCAAAATAACGTGAGTAGTAAGTTGACTGAATCACGTTGTGAGTGTTATATACATACTCGCATTTTTTTTAAAAGTATATTTAAATTCAGCTTGATACTCCATAAGATTGAGATAAAAATTTTATATTCCATAAAAATTATATTTTAAAATAGGCTATTGTTGGTATGAAATGGCAAATGTTTAACAGTCCTTTTTTTTGTCCATAAATGTTATTGTGGTGAGAGGAAATATTATTTACAATTATTATTTTTAATTTCATACAAAGAGTAGTACTGAATTGAAATGGATTAAAATTTAAACAGAAGACATCAAAAAAGAAAAAAAAAAGAAAGAAAAAGAAACGCTTTAACAATTAAAACGCAACGTACCAGAATTATTTTTTTAACTTCGGTGTGCTCTATAAATGGGGTAGATTAAGATTGTTGCTATTAGAAGGATAATTTTACGCACTCTGTATACTCAAAATTTTATTAAATTGTTATTAGTTTAATATTTCTCCAAAGCCGGTCAGGGTGCCTGACTACGAAGCCAATGGTTACGGGTTTGAACCCCACTCGGAGCATGGATCGCTCTTTGAGTACATTTTTCATCTGTTATGGGAATGCACCTCCCCTCTCTTTGGATGGATATCTCTTATATTATCAACAATTTTTTTCCGAAATAGGAAACACTCTTGTATAAAAGTTATAATCTTTAATAATTTCTTGATAGCCAAGGTTCTTAATTTTTAATGAAAACAAGTAGTTATAAATTGGTTTTCTGCAGGTTTTTCCCTTTTACGGGGTATAAACAGCCATGTTATATGCTGTATATTTTATTCAGCAGAGTGTGTATAATAAAAATCTATTATTCACATCTAAGTATTTCTCTGGCATATTTCTTTCTGTTTACTATTGATACGAGGAATATCTTAATATATCGCAAAGTAGTAGTTACTTTTATCAGAAAACATTTGTTTGTTTCACTTATTTACACATATTCTTTAAACTCGCGACGGCCTCTCCATAAATTAATCTGAACTTTAATGCTTCGTAATTACTTTATTTATTGGTCTCTAGGAGCTATATGAAAATAGTGCAGTCCTTCTGTTTTGTAAAATTTTGCGTCCGTTTTTTCAATTGTAAAAGGAATCTCGAGTTATTAAGAATACATTTCTTTACCTTTTATACTAAATCTGATCGTCATTTTAGGTGCTGACGAAATTATTAAAAAAAATATTCTGCTTAAAATTATCAATGCAATAGTCAATCACCAGAAAACAAAAAATGCAAATGTTGGCAAATATGTTTTCTTACATGAGCAAACAATTCATACAATTGTCTATCTACAGTAAAAAGTAACTGACTAAGACCGGTTAAAGGAGAAAGAAAACATGTAAAAGATATACGAAATAGGAAAAGCATGTTCTGAATATGGGGGATTTTTCTCACTGGGAGACTGATTACAGTTCTTGTTGAAAAGGTCAAGTACCCGTGTAGTAGGTAATAGTTTTAAAGGCAAATTAAATCGGGATTCCATTAATTGGTTTACTTTTTGAAAGCGATGGCATTAAAAAATGATGGAAAGGTCTTTTAAGAAGAAAAGGAAGAAAATGTAACTCAAAAGGCTTCTTTATTTGGCGAATTTTATGATGGAAGGACATTTTCCTTATTAGCTTCCTAATGGTGATTGAAGTAAAAAAGTGGAAAATTAGCGTAATAAATGTAATTTGTTTTCAATTTAGCCTTCACAACAATGTTGAAAGAGCTTCCATCATTTGTATCTCCTTAATCTATTGCAAGAAATTATTGATTAAGGCTTTTTCTTTTATAAGGATATCCCTAATTCATTGTCAGAACAAACCATTTTGAAACGACTATGTTCAACAGATGTTTCAGATACAAGCTATCTTATATTTATTTATTATTTTCACGTTATTACTATTATTAACTTTATTATTTATTTATTATTATCACGTTATTATTGTTATTAACTTTATTATTTATTAGTTATTATTACGTTATTACTATTATTAACTTTATTATTTAATTATTTATTATTATCACGTTATTACTATTATTAACTTTATTATTTATTTATTATTATCGCGTTATTACTATTATTACTTTATTATTTATTTATTATTATAACGTTATTACTATTATTAACTTTATTATTTTTTAGTTATTATTACGTTATTACTATTATTAACTTTATCATTTATTTATTATTATAACATTTTTTTTACAAATAAAAACATAACCTATTATAGTTTCGGGATACTGAACAACAACTTCTTGGTTAATAAATCTACTTAACACTTACAACGTTCAGTTACATTAAGCAGGACTAATCCGGTATCATTATATTACTACTTTGTTTTCGGGTGGTACAAAATATAATCACAACTTAACAATATTTGTAATGAGATATTTACATGCATGGCTTATTACATTTGTAATAAGCCATTTCCTACGGATGACAATTTTGTGGTGATGTAATTTTAAGAATAGTGCTTAAGCACATTAATTATGTGCTTAAGCACAAAATGAAGAATAAAACAAAGAAAAATAATAGACACATGAAAAAAAAAGGGGGAAATAATAAGTAAAGAAATAACAAACAACATTTAAAAAAAAAAAAAAAAAGGATGAAATTTTACTTAAAAAACCGGAAAAAAAAGATATGATCTTTTCTTCAGCCCACACGATTATATCCGCAAAACAGAGTGCTTTCTGATATTGTATCAATAAAGCCAAAGCAAAATATATTAATACAATAGTGTGAGGAGCACTCAAAAAAATTTTTTATAAAAATAACAACAAATAAAATTGATCACAAAAAGTAAAAATAAGTAAAAATAAAATGTAAATACAGAAAATAAAATAAAATAAAAAGAAAAAAACATTAAAAAGGGACTATAAAGCGAGTAGCAAAATCAAATCAACTTACATGGACAGAAAATTTTTCAAGAATGATTTAAAAAATTTTACGCAGAAAGATTGTCAGATTACAAAATATGAAAACAAAAGATGAAAACAAAAGCGCATATTGAGTGTAACAAGAGGGTTTTAAAGTGTCGTTCTTACTGCACTGCTGAAGTGATTTGTTTTTCTGAGCTTTGATTTGTTAGTTACCAAGGATGGGCCCGAAATGGATGTGCGCAAGGTAATATTATACTGGATAATTTTAGAAATTGATCATAAATAGTTTTAGAAGACAGATATTTATTTAAGAAAACATATAAAATAGAAAAGAGAAACATAAATTGCCTGTTTTGCAAATAATTTTAGCCGCGGATTTGCACGATATGGATTAGCACATAGAAAAATTATTTAAATTATCAAAGAAAAAAATTCTAATAGATAATTTTAACACGGATTTGCCTGAAATTGATTTGCACATGGAAAAATTAAGAAAGAAAAAAAAACTTGCAGATTACGCGCAATAAATGAAACTTATTATTTTTCTTAACTTTCTTCGCGTTTTCTTGTATTTATTTATTTATTATTATTATTATTATTATTATTATTATATATATATATATATATATATATATATATATATATATATATATATATATATATATATATATATATATATATATATATATATATATATATATATATATATATATATATATATATATATATATATATATATATATATATATATATATATATATATATATATATATATATATATACAAAAAGCAGCGTGGCCGAGCAGGAGAAATAAACCGGCATGCTGAAGCAAACTGAAAGTTTTTATTAAGTGCTCATTCTATTTGAGCAAAATAACGAACTATCTGAAATCGAAGTACTTCTGAATATTACGTCTTATAAGTGCAAAAGGCGGACAAAATAATTGCTAATGACTTTCATGCTTTTACTCTAAGATTACCACTAAAAAATATCTTTGGCGAAAATCGTAAAACTTTTGCAACTATGTACATCTGAATTTCATCCCTTTCATTTTTATTATTTATTGATATTTTTATAATTTTTTTTATTTTTTATTTTTATCTTTTTAACTCTTCAAACTTATTTAGTGACAAGCACTCCAGCATTTCAGGTTCTTGTGAGAAAAAAAATTCCTGTGGTAGTGGCCTGAAGAAGGAATTTTAAAACCAAAAAGTATTTTTTTAAAATTTAATTAGAACTTACAATAATGACCCTTTTTCCTGTCTTACGTTTTTCTGTTTAAATAATTTTTGTTCTTTTGCAAATTCTAATTTACTACAGATTGCCATTATATTAAACATATTAACTAATAATGCTAATTTTTCAAATATTGCTTCTGATACTAATACGAAAAATATTTTTTACGTAAATTCCATAGTAGTTGAGCAATTTACGTATTAAATCATGATTTTTTTCGAGAAAAATATTCCCTGTCAAAATGATTTTAAATGTAACAAAATTGTTTTATATTTTGCACAATATTATGATTTTTTCATTAAAACTTTAGTAATATTTTAAAATACTATTATAACACTATCTAAGCAACTCATCTTGTCCAATATTACCATCACCTCAAAATTAAAACCTCAAGATGGATGGCCTCACGCGCAGAGATGAATTTTGATAATCATAAAAATCAATAATGCTTATGCTAGATTTTCCTAAAGAAAAAGAATAAACGCAAAGAAAATCACAACAGTATTATTTATGCAGCAAGAATGTAAGTAGCGTTAATTTCGATTTTTGTCTTTAGCCATTAAGATTATAGAACGCCAAGTTAGACGCAGGCGAGGCTGACAAATTACATCAAAGAATGTCGGATTTTTACATCATCGATAAAAGGACATTTGTCATGATACCGTCAAGAGTAATTTTCTTTATCATTATTTATAGTAACAAGAACAACGCCATGGGATGCATTTATCAAACTTTTTTGCACTTCAAGTGCAGAAGAATTTGATTTCATAAGTGAGAAAATTTAATTAACCACTGTAATTTGTCCTTAAATAATATATTTCTTAAAATGAAATATGGTGTTTAAAGTAGGATATTTAAATTGCTATTTCATTAAATATTTTACAAATGTATTTTTTTAAAAAATTTCTTGCTATTTTAAATTAAATTAGCCACTGTAATTCGACTTAAACTGATATATTTCTTGAAATGAAATATGATCTTTAAAATAGGATATTTAAATTGCTATTTCAATAAATATTTTACAAATGTATTTTTTTAATTATTTTTTTTAAAAAAATTTCTTGCTATTTTAAATTTAATTAACCACTGTAATTCGACTTAAACTGATATATTTCTTAAAATGAAATATGATCTTTAAAATAGGATATTTAAATTGCTATTTCAATAAATATTTTACAAGTGTATTTTTTTAATTATTTTTTTAAAAAAAATTTCTTGCTATTTTAAATTTAATTAATCACTGTTATTCGTTTTAAAATGATATATTTCTTAGAATGAAATATGGTCTTTAAAATAGGATATTTAAATTGTTATTTCAATTAATATTTTACAAATGTATTTTTTCTAATAATATTTCTTTCAAAAAAAATGCTTACTATATTAATTATATGGATAGCAATAACGTCTAGGTTGGTAATTGTGCATTTGGATTAATGATGTATTACTCAGTTTGACAGAAAGAGCATTCATAATATTAGTTTCTGTGATCCTTAATAAAAAGTAAATAGTGGAATTAAAACTATTTTCTATTCACTTTGTTTTGGAAGAATTAACCTACCAGTTATTATCATAAGAAAAAATTATTAAAAGTACGTAAAAAATACAGACGATAAAAAAACAAAATAAAAGCGGATTACTTATTATGTTAAGTCAAAGAAATCTCTTAAATTATGTATGACTGATTACATGTTTCTTTCATTTTCTTTTTAATAAAAAAACGCACTTTTTTTTAAGAAACAAGCCCTTTTTAAATCCAATTCAGATTTGTCACTTTCAAACTAGGTTAGATAAAGCTTTAAAAACCTGGATTTTATAGCTTAACAGCTACAGCGGCTCAAAAATTAATACTCTAATGTTATTTTAACGTGTCATATTTCTCTTCATATCGTTTGAAAATTTCGATACATGAAAATATTTCTTTCACGAAAAGTTAAAAAGATTTTGGTCCAAAAAGAAATAGGTAAAATAATGAGGAATAAAGATAAAAAAAATATTTATTCCTTAAATTTTTAATTATGAAAAAACGTTTTTAATTGTAAGGTATAAAAATGCTAATATTCAGTATTTTCAGTTTTTTTTAACCTAAATCTAATTTTCCATGTCATTTGATTTAAAAATGTGCTAAAAATTAATAATTGTATGGCTTTGAAAGAGTTCTCAATGTTGTCCCCAAATTCTACATCATTCGTGTTATGAAAGAGATTCACTTTAAGAAACGCCCTTATTTTAAATATGAACACTGGTCAACTATATTCTTTCTAAATTTATTTTAGTTTCAAAGTACCGTCTTAAATATTAAGTACCCTTTCCGGTACTAATCAGACAATTCACTTAATTAAGAAAAAAAATAATTGTTAAGGTTTAAAATAATTAGTAAAAAAAGGATTACGTGAAAAAGGGACACGATGTGTATTTGTTTTAGTGAAATAACAATTCATTTGGAATACGTTTTAAAATGTCGAATACTCCGGCAGACAACAATTAACTGTCATACTAATTTTATCCTATTAATGCCCAAAAATTAATTTATTATAAAAAAAAGATGGTAGTACAGTGCGCCAAAAGAACGAACCAAAATGAATGACTTTTGATCAAATGATTGGATCTTCACGTTCTTTGTTCAAGGGGTTGACCTCAAATATGCTAATTAATTAGAGCAGACGATATTTTAAGTTACGAAATCAGACGCAGAAACGCAATTAATCTGAATAAACATACCTTATTTTCTGACGGATTCTGATCTCAGACCCCCAAAATATAAGGAGTAGCCGCAATCTGGGAAGTATGGTCCCAATAGTTTGGTCAGGAGAGCGATCCAAAGTTTGGACCTCATAATGCTAATTTTATTTTTAAGCGAATTGAAAACTTTTCACATACAATTATAAAATTCGTTTATCCAAAGATAATTTCATGCAAAAAAAATTTTTAGTGAATATATATTATTATTTTGTTTAATAATAGTCGAAAAATTTTGAATTGTAAGACATACAATTTTTTGCATCATTTTAAAATTAGTAATTTTCTATTAAGATTGAGTCCTAGAACGTGAAGATCCGATCATTAGGTCAAAAGTTATTCAGGAGGGGGGCGTTTTTTTTAATATTTATATGCTAAACACAGAACCTGTTCAAAGCTAAAAAGGTAGGCAAGAGAAGAAAATTTCCACTAGACTTAAATAAATAGGCACTGTTATTTTTAACTTTAAGGCACTTTTTACAACATCGAAATTTCAAAATCCAGGAATTAATGCCTTAAGCTATCATTATTTCCGTCACATTCCTTTTTCTTTTTTTTAAAGAAAAAATAGGGAATTTTTAAAAACTTTTAACAAAAAATATTAAAGGTTTTGAGAACTCAATATTTTTTTGGGGGATGGGGGGGGGAGAATACGCCAAATGCTTACCTTTATATTATACCCAAATCTTTTACAAACAAAGGATAACAAAACAGTTCAAATTGATCTTTAAGACGATAAATCATAAGATATATTATTTACAGGTAAAAATTTCTCTATCACAAAATGGCATCACTTTCTAACAACCAACCACCAAACATGATCCCAACGCACTAGAGGGAAAAGAAAAGAAAAAAAAAGGGAAAAAAAAAAAAGCGAGTTGACGAATGGATGTGACAAAACACCTGTCTCCTATAACCATAATCTTCGTCGTTTTTTTTTTTTTTCTTTTTCTTCTTTTCTTTCTTTTTTCTTTTCTTCCTCAGACAATCTGCGCGCAAAGACGTTTCATCTAAAAACGGAAGTTTTACATTGTTTATTTTTAATGCGAAAGAAGAAAAATGGCGAAGAAAGTGAAAACGGGTTCGTCGAGTGAGTGAAGGAAGATAGCTGCGCTCAATTCAAAGTCGTTGCCACTTCCCTAAAGCGTAATAAATCTTCATTCCAATGACGGTTAGAGAAAAACATGAAGCGAGCACGTATGGCACTGAAAACCATTAATAATACCATAAACATATTTTCATACGTGCTCTTCTCCCTCAAGTTAAGTTTTCAAGCTAAAACGAATTGAAGAGCAAGCTTAATTTTTAATCAGTGTTATTCGCTTAAATATTTAAGAGCATTCTAAATTAGTAATTAACGTCGCTTGCTTTATTTAATAGCTATTAATGCCAGATTGCTTGCCAGATTTTCCTACCTTCTTAGATAAATATCTGACAGAGGAATAGACACAGTTATTTTTATTTATTTGTTTTGTTTTCAGTTTTATTTATACATGGTCCAGAAGAAAAAAAACATTTTTCTTTTTTGGTAATTATTTTTTATTATCGTTTTAAAAAACAAGTATATTAGAGACTTTAACGAAAATTTAAAATCTTTTTTAATAATCCCATATCTGCAAATTTTGACTCTTTTTTAAAAAAAGGATTTTTTTCCCCTGGTAGCAAAATATATACTTTCAATGGATTCTATACTAAGTAAGTCGAAAAAAGGTATATTTATTCAGAGAAAGTACGTTTTTGTGCCTGATTTTGTAACTTAAAATATCGTCTGCACTTATTAAGTAGCATATTCGAGATCACCCCTCCGAGAAATTAAGATTGAATCCTAGAACGTGGAAATCCAAACATTAGATCAAAAAATATTCAGGGTGGTCCGTTTATTTCGCGAACTGTACGTTGTTAAATAAGTAATTACATGCACACACAGGTACGTTGAATGCACTTGCACTCGTGCACATACGTAGGGACCTGTATGCACATGCGTACACATGTAGATATGTTGAATGTACAAACGTACATGCATTATTATTACATAGTGCATGCAGACGTACGTATGTGTATATTGTATGAGCATACGTACATTCGTAAATTGTATGCATACACTGATACGTACTTTATACGAACACATATACGCACGAATTCACTATGTATATACATATGCAAATGTGAACGTACAAATACGTACTTCCGTACATACATACAAACATAACACATAGATTTTGTATACATATACGCATAATTTATAGATCAATTTTATACATACACCTACAATGTAGTACGTTTCTACACACAATATACCTATGTTAACTTATCATTTTTAATATTGTATGTGGTAAATAGAAAATATTTCAATTAGCTTGAATTAAATTAAATTTTTGTCATGAAATTTTCGAAATGATTTTTAAAAGTAATAGAATAAGTTTTCCGCCATAAACTGTAAAATAATAAATTTGTCGTCTGCTTCAACTCGAAATTATTCCGTAAAAATAAATATTTTTAGAGCTAAAGTATTTCATCAGTAAAAAAACAAATAATCGCATATATTGCTTCGTAATGCCAAAGTAAGGATTTCTAATTAATTTAATATTTGCTTTAGAGCGTGTAATTAATTAATATCTGCTTTAATGTTTCAAAAAAATTAAAAATCAGAATGTCTTGAATATTAATGGATTATACAAGGTATAATATGTATTATTTATTTTTCATAATTTTACTCGTTCAGTTGCTATAAAACATTGTACAAGGAGTTGTCTATGTATGTACACTACTACATAACTCAATTTTGAAAAATGAATATTAAATTCGAACTATTTAGAGAATACGAATATAGAAGCCTATCTGTAATATTATTACCTTTTAGGTAAAAAGATAATATAGCTTTTTACCTAAAAGGATTAATTGGGACGTCACTCCTTTGATCGGATCTTAACGTCGCAATCTTAAAAGTTCGTGGGGGTGACCTCAAATAAGCTAATTAATAAGTGCAGCCGATATTTTAAGTTATGAAATCAGACACAAAAACGCACTTTCTCTGAATAAACATACCTTTTTTCCGACGTATTCAAATTTTTAACCACCGCAATCTGGAAAATATGGTCCCAATAATTTGGTCAGGAGTTCATTCCAAAGTTTAGACCCCTTAATATCAATTTTATTTTTTGCGCATTTCGCTATCTCTCAAGAAATTTTAAAGCGAACTAAAAAAATTTGCATACAATTATAAAATTCATTTAGCCAAAGATGCAAAAATAACTTCTGGTAAGTATTTACCATTTTTTCATTATTTTATCTTCTAATAGTTGAAACAACTTTGAATTGTAAAGTATGCAATTTTTAACATCATTTTTGAGAATGTATTCTTACATGGCAGAATAAAAATATTTGAGCAAAATTGGTCGAATAATTCCTGAGAAGTTGAATTTTATTTTTTTTAAAATTTGATTTCACAAAAGCTATTCGACCGATTTCGCTCATATTTCATATTTTGCCATTTACAATTGCATTCCATAAAATAATGTGAAAAATTGTATACCTTACAATTCAAAAGTTTTTCGACAATTATTAAATAAAATAATAAAAAATAATAAATACATACTAAAAGTTACATTTTGGATGGACGAATTTTATAAATGTGTGAGAATTTTTTTTAATTCGTGTAAAAATTTCTCGAGATATAGCGAACTACGTAAAAAGTAAAATCAACATTAAGGGGACCAAACTTCGGACCGTTCTCCAGATCTAACTATTGCTACCCTATTTCACAGATTGCGACTGCCCCCTATATCTTTGAAATCAAAAATCCGAATGCGGACAAATTGATACATTCATTCATTCATCCACAGATCGTAATTTTGATCTGAAGCACAGAAAGATTAATCTCCAATTCAGTACCCCCAGAGTGTAATATGTTATGGAAACGTGGATGACTTGGTGACCAGACAGGTTTAACGCGTCACCCCGGGTTTCATGCTTATTACTATATGAAAGCGTGAGAAAAACCAAAGGAGCAGTTCATAAAAGACAAGCCATCGCTGGGATTCAAATCCGGTTCCCCTCATTGGAAGGCGAGCGCTCTATCCCCTGAGCCACGCTTAGAGGAATCGTATTGATTTGCTAAAGAAAGGAGAGGAGTCACAAAAAGTGTGTTATCCCACATTTTTGTTAAAAGAAATATTGAAAATGAGTAGTTTAAGCCATTTCATATAATTTGTTATTTATTAAAATAAGTACAAATTTAATTATTATTACTGCTACGCTCTCAAATGTCCTAAAAATAAAATTTGGAAGGTAATCTATTTTGTTTCCTAGTTGCTATCATATGTTTAGATAATATAGCGTGAAAAGAGGGATAGAAGCATCGTGACACCATCTCATAAAAGGGATTATGTCACATCACTCCTCGACTGTCTCTAAATCTGAAATGTAAGAGAAAAGTCATAACTGCAATAAAAATATAAGATAAATAAAAATATTTTTTGTGCTGTAATATTTAAAGATTGTTTAAATATCTTCAATCAATTAGATAATAATGTCGTTTAACTAAGGTAAGATTGCTGAAGATTATGAAAGAAAATAAGAATAGCCTTTCTGGAAGTATTATGCTGAATACTTCTAGAAAGGTAAACTCTCTAACAATCTTCTGAATGCTAAATTTTTTTTCACCATCTATAAGTCTTAGCAAAAGCAGTATAATATATATATATATATATATATATATATGTGCGTGTATATATAATATGCACAAAATTTTGAAATATTAACACAGCATGCCGAAGTCAGGTGTTGCACATGCACACAGAGCAATAGTATTTGCGTATCAGTATTAGTAAAATATTAGTATTTAATATTAAAAAGTAAAAGTACTTGCGGAATTGTTTTCGTTTAGAAATATTTCAAAAGGATTATCACAGAAATGTCTCTGTGAGTACTTTTTTAATATCATTTCTATTGTTGCAGAAACATGTTTATTATCACTTTTAGAATTTTGTTACGTTTCTACTTAACTGCTATGTATTTGTTACATTTCTGCGACTTTGTTTGCTGTACTGTTATATAGATTAAAACTTAGACGAGAATAATTTTCCTTTGATGTATCTGTTTGTAATAAGAAATAAATTAAATTTGAAAACTACTAATTACTTCTTCATTGGAATTATTTACTTCCAGCAAAAATATTGATATAGATATCTCAAATAAGTTTAAAAAATTTCATTCAATTGCTTTTTTTTTTTTTTTTTTTTTTTTTTTTTTTTGAAAAAGGGTCATAGAGCTAACCAATGTTAATTGAAACATGCGAGATGTTAAATTTGTAAAAATAGACATTTTGTTATTTTTTGTCTTAATGATACTAAAAATATAATCGAATGAGCAATATATAATATCTACGTAATCAAATGCATTTCTCGGATGTAATGCCTTAAACTCTGATTGTTGGAATAATTAATGGTTAAAAAGAAAGGTTATTTAGATCGGTTATAGATCTGTTTAGATTTGTTATAATAGTATGTGCTCTTATATTTGTGGAGATTTTGCCTGATTTATAAATTATTTACCACTGAGACAAATCCAGATTGAGCATTGATAGTTTTTTGGCGGAAAAAAAATATGCACAATATGTGAACTGTAAAATTAAGTAGTACTGATTAAAGCTATCGATGCAAATTTAAGGGTCAAAAACAAATTTGTTCCGATATTAAACAGGTTTCACGTGTCAAAGATATACAAAGGCTTCTTAATAAGACAAGTGATTTGGAAACCTGATAAAGAAATTGATTGACGGGAAAAATACGGTAATTCTCGGAGACACGCTCATAGACATATCCTGGTAAAGGAAAGAAGTAGTTCTGATTTATTAGAATATTGGGTCCTAAAATATCAAAAATTCAGTTGCAGGAAAAAATCATTTCGAGAATACGTTGATTCAGAGTATAGATACGAAATACCTTGGGTACTCGATTTTGTCAGATAATAAAACGTAATCCGAGTTCCATTTTAGAATCACAATTTATGATATTACATTTTAGCTTAAGAGATTGGCAAAAAAACTTTATCCAATTTACATATTAATACATTGAACGCCATGGGGGTCACCGGTGACCGGTACTGAGTTTGTTCGTAGCGCTACGGGGGTCACCGGTGACCGGCAAAGCCAAGATTATTAGAAGCTCATAATTCGAGTAAATTTTTATTTTTTTATGTTATTATCGTTACTAAAATGGTTTGAAGAAATGAATGCTATATAGAACACACAAAAATGGTTTTATATATATACACAGAGACGCCAACTTGCTCCGGACAGCGAATGAATATTTTCAAGTGGTAGTTTATGAATTGTGATTCTCGGTTTAATAAATTCAATTTAGTAGATTTGTATCCACCACTATTTCTAAGCAATTCGTAGGCTTATATGATTCACCACTTTTTTCAGATATGTCATGCTAAACCTTTTTAAAAACTAGCAAAATCTGTCTAATATTTGCAAATTGAGTGTGTAGTTATTTACCGTTTGACCAGACGGGCAAGCCATGTGTTAAGAACTCGTCTGTTTAGAAAAATGTGCCAGTTTTAGATCTTATTTGGGATACTGAAGAGGATAATTTGTCATCTAATGTTGAACTAGCTGATGAGGTAATTACGTAAAAACTAGTGTTAGTTATCAGGTATTTCATTCTATTGGATTTTCGGTAATGTCACTACTTAAATTAATTTTACAAGAGACATGGCATTTAAAGCTTAAGTGAGATGATAAACTACCGGATAATTTAAATTTTGTTATAATCTTTCCGTTATTCCACGATGGCTTAAATCTCGATTTGTCAAATGCGTTAATAAGTCTACATTTGTTTTGTGAAGGAAGCAAGCTAGCCTATGGAATCTTGTGTTTATGGAAGGGAAAAATAATGAATATTTGTTTAATCCAGTGCTAGCTAAAATTAAAGTAACTACCCTGAAACCAATGTCAATACCTAGGCTAGAGCTTCTTCTTGCTTGTCTCATTGGTTCTAGATTGTTAATAAATATAATTAAAGATAATAATGTCGATATTTACTGATGGAGAGATTCTACAACAGTTTTGAGTTGGATGAAACATGATCTCAACTGAAACGTGATCTTCTTCTTTAAACAAACACGTTTACGGAAACAAATTCTTTTCCAAAGTCATGTATGAGGACTTCCGGAAATATTTAAAGAGGTCACACTTCTGAATGTAATCATTGTGACCATTTGCGACTCTATCGGGATTAACACTTTTAATTGTAAAAGATTAGTCGCAAAAAAGCGCTTGCAAGACTTTTAAACGTTGTAAATATCTGCTTTATATAAAGTGGAATCATAACTTTAGTGAGACAAATCGCAAAAAAGTATACACGTGACTTCAAGGGAACAAATTCAATAGAAAGTTAATATAAAAACAAAGTGAGATAAACATAAAAAAATACTCGTGCAACTTTAGTAGGACAAGTCAGGAAATGGTGTTCACGTGACCTTTAAGGAATCAAAGCTGCAACAAGGTGGAAAAAAAGTTCCCAAGTGACTTTAGTCCCAGTAAAGTATATTTGCAACTACCAAGTGACAAAAGTCACAATAAATAGTCAAAGATACTTTTATTTATATTTATAATTAATAACCGTCGTTGAACAGCAAAACCAATTTTTTGGGATTACGACTACTAATGTTCAACTCCGTATCCTAGTAATTTTGAACCCAATTTAAAAGACAAGGAAACTCTTGGATCAGTACCCCCAGAGGTATTGATTTGCTATGGGAACATGGAGGACTTTGAGACTCGACAAATTTAACGTGCATCAGTCACCATTTACTACACGGGGAGTCTTCGACCGGTCCCTTGCCTCCGTGGAGGAATTTCTGATGGAACTAACCCGCATTTGCGTTACATGGAGAGGAAAACCTCCCATGGTTAGCCTGACGGCAAGTGGACTCTAACCCACGATCCGTCTACCACTGAGGATATTTTACGCCATCACTGTGGGTGATGCAAACAGAATGCGGATTTCGCATCAACCAGCCATCTTTGGGATTCGAACCCGGTTCACCTCATTGGAAGGAGAACGCTCTATCGCCAGAGCCATCGTGGCTCAGAGAAAGTCTTATGTGATATCACGAGGCAGATTAACATCAAAGTCACATTGTAACCTCCTTGAAACTATTCATAACGGTCACATCTGTGACGATGACCGCTCTAACCGTTTTCGACTTTATTATGACGTTACTCTGATAATCTGTGTTATCTGTGCAAAAGTTATTTACAATTAACGAGAACCTTTTTTCTCAAATTTTTACTTATATTAAGCGAGACTATCTTAGTATACTTTTATACATTCAGTTTTTATTTCTACGTGTGAATTTAATCGTTTTTATGATTTCTTCTTTTCTTTTAAAATAACAATAATAATAATAAAATGCTATTCCCGAAATAAAAAAGTTTAAACAATTAAAAACTGAGCATATATAATTAAACAATACATAAAAAATAGACTCAACGACTCAATAAAGACAAAAAATTTAACATATGTTGCACCGTATAATTTCCAACACAGTCAATTAATCATAAATAGATTTGCGTTGCCTACAGAGAATTCCGCAAATGATTTAAACGGCACTGAAGAATGACCATTCTCTGCAATCATTTAGAATCAAAAAAAAATAACCAAATATTACAAAATAACTAAAAGATATTCATGGAAAAATATCGATAATTCTTTTTAAAGCGCACGTTTCCAAACTGGGACAATTTACCTGATTGTGAGAGCTCCTTTCTAATAATGGTTTTCCTTGGACTTAGGTGAAGCACGTATAGAATTAATACCGGGATCACCTGTCCCATAGGCCCTATAGTTGAGCAGTAGTGCGTGAATTCCATTTGGTAGATGAAGAAGGGGTGGTGCCCCAGGGGACGGGGGCCCTAGGATGATGACTATATCAAATCTCCATCTCTATGTTGACTCATTGTCCTATGGTCTGGTCCCGCCCAATACCCTTATGCATTAAGAGGCCACATTTGATTGCTTTATCATAGTGAAGATATGTCCTTGTTGGTCTATTATAGAGCTGTTGAAATAGAAAACTTTCACTGATTTGAGGCACCTTTTTGATCCCTGCTTTATTTATACTCGAGAGGGGAGAAGAACCTTCTTTTGCAGTTCTTTATCGAACTTTTATATAAATTGTTTACTATTTTGCTTTAATTGCTTTTTATTTTAAGTTAATCTAGTTAAAAAAATCTGAAATTTTTAATTATTATATTTAAAGTTGTTCCCCTGTCTTTTATGCATAGAATATAGAAAGCATTGTATAGTGTTTATTTTTTAACAAATTGAACAATACCAATTCAGTAGAATTTTGTGTTCGATAACTTGTACTAAAAGAAGAAAGTGCATTTGCTCCACATTTTCCAGTGCAATTACTATTGCATTTAAGAAACTTGCAAAAATTAAAATAGGAAAAAAATATCTTTTTGATCACCCTGTATTACTGATACCTAA
This sequence comes from Parasteatoda tepidariorum, assembly GCF_982258835.1. Classification (NCBI taxonomy): domain Eukaryota; kingdom Metazoa; phylum Arthropoda; class Arachnida; order Araneae; family Theridiidae; genus Parasteatoda; species Parasteatoda tepidariorum. The sequence goes on from NC_141766.1 coordinate 7,372,487, forward strand.
TTATTGTAAAAATTTGCGGTTGCGTTTTTACTTGATGTGTCCGATATGCAGAGGTATTCCATAAAACTATTACAACATTTTTGTTAATTTATATCGGGTTTCTTTGACATATTCAATACTGTTCCTAAATTTTCATCAATGTTAGTAAGAATTTTCTTTTTTACAGCGCATTAAGTGATCCTTCAAATTTCTTATCGACGTCTTACCATCTAATCATCGGAAATTCACTTGTTTCAACAATCACTTAAAGGCTTCAAATTTTCCCCCAATCCATTACATAACTAAGTAATCAAATTATTTTATTTTTTAATCGACCCAATTTTGGTTTACGGCAACTAACGTTCTACTCCGTAGCCTTGCAATTTTGAACCCAATTCAGAAGACAAGGGAGCTCTTGGATCAAGTATTGAGAGAAATTTGCTTTTTGATGGAACTAACCCGCATTTGCGTTACATTGAGAGGAAAACAGCGAAAACCTCTCATAGTTCGTCCGACAGCAAGGGGACTCTAACCCATGATCCGTCTACCACTGAGGATATTTTACGTCAGCACTGTGATCGGTGCAAGCTGGATACGGATTCGTATCGATCAGCCATCGCTGGGATTCGAACCCGGTACACCTCATTGCAGGACGAACGCTCTATCCCCTGAGCCATCAGGCCTGAGGCGCAGGAATGTTTATTGCGGTGATCACGAATGTTTAATATTATTTTTTCAAAAACATGAAATACATTTTATGACAAAAATTTATATACCACTATAATAACGCCCACTGAAAGCGCTATTTATTAGGTACTTTTTTGATGTTTATATTCTTCAGACCTGATATATTTCAATAACCAAGCATGGCCTGGTTTTAGAGTGGTAGCTAAATTTTGAAAGCTATACATAAATTGAAGTACTTATATTTGCTAAAATTATTTTCATTTCATTCATCGTGGTGTGAAGACTGATTTTATTAAACTAAATGTTAAGTTAACTTAAGGAAAGCGATATTGAAAAGAAATTCGTTACCACTCTTTTCTAAGTTGTGTGTAAGCTGTGATGATGAAATGCTCTAACTTGCCTGAATAGGTCAAATTGTCTGGCATGTCAGTTTCCATACAGATGTATTTTCATTATGAAATAACGTATAGTGGTGATCCTAAATTAATGAAATAGTCGAGATTCGACTTTTTTCTTTAACGCTATTATTTTTTTCTGAGACCCATATAAACATTTTTCTCGAAAAATTTTTTCCCTGTAAGTTTGCAGAACTTTATCTAAGCGGATGCAAATGTTTCGGTATAACTAAACTTCAATAAGTTTTTTTATACCAACCGATTGCTTCTGAATGATTTACATCGGTGATTGTAATGAATGCGTTATTTCCTATGAAAAATAAATACCTTTTTTAAACAAAAAAACGAGGAAGTAGGATACAGCCAGGATCTTAAGATTTTTCCATTATGAAACGAATAAAATAGCTTCAACTTTACTTTGAATGACAAAATTGCCTTTTAATAAAAATAAAAAATTTTTTTTAAAAGAAACTTTATTTCAGTAAACTTATCGTATACTAGTTATTTTTGAAAAGTATGGTTATCAGACCTGATCGTTTATCCGACCTTATAGCAACAAATTAATACCACTTTCACTGTGAAACATACAGGAATTTAAAAATAAAGGAATTATATGCACTGCTCAAAACAATGAAAGGATATTAAGGTTGTGGGTTGATCTTGCACCTGGAGAATTGTTTGAATAATTGATACATTATCGACAGACGTACTAGGTTATATGAGATAAGAATGGCATTTGTTTGACAGAAAAAAAATGCGTTTTGAGAATTTGGGTACAAAAGGAAAGGAAGCACAATTTGCGCATATGAGAAAAACAAATAAAAAAAGATGTTTCCTTAAAAGAAAATCGGTTTCCCCGGACGGTCAGCAGCGTTGAACACCTTTGAGGCATCGAGTCAATGAGGTTGTTAATGAGGTTGAATGTGCTAATGGGGTTGAGGTATTCTGCCCCACTCCTCCAGAAGAGCTCTTTCCAGTTCTTGGAGAGTTTGTGGGGGTGGTAGGCGTCCAGCAATTCTTCTACATAGAATGTCCCAAACATTCTCGATTGGGTTCATGTCCAGAGAATGCGCTGGCCAATCCATTCGTATGATTCCTTTCTCCAAAAAGAAATCATTCATCAAGTTAGCACGATGTGGCCCGCAGTTGTCGTTCATTAACATGAAATCATCTCCAATTGCTGCAGCGTAAGGGACTACAATAGGTCTCAGGATCTCATTCCAACATTGGCGACCAGTCAGAGCTCCATTTCGAATGATATGGAGATCGGTGCGCCCATCAATGGAGATGCTAACAGACCATCACTCCCCCACCACCATATATTACTTTCGTGCATGAACGCAGAATTGTTTCTAGTGCCACGTTCCCTCCGGATGAAAATACGCCTATTATCAGGGTGAACAGAAAAACGGGACTCAGAGAAAAAAATATTGCGCTATACATTTCTCCCTCAGTTTACAGGCTCTGTTGTCTACGGTGCTTGCTCTTAACTTGACACAGACCACTGGTCGGCGAGCATATAGACGTAAACGTGGTTTCGGACAATTTATGTCGAAACTGTGATTCCAGTAATCGAGCGAAGATGTTGTTGAAGAGTGGCATTCATATTTCAGTGTCTTCGAGAGGTTAACGTTAAATAACGATCTTCATTGAGAGTTGTTGCACGTCTACGTCCTGATTTTCGGCCTGCATTTCCAGTCTCCACACACTCTGGAAAACTTATGTTTAGCCCCCTCTAACCGGCCAACAACTGCTTCTGATTATGTTAAATGACTTACTGAATGTCGATTCCGTTTTGTCTTACATTAATTCGAAGGCCAAATCAAATTCACTACAGCGTCATCTTCGATTCAAAATTTGCATACTTCAAAGTTTGAAAAAAAGGAGCATTTGTGACTCTTTTCCATTTTATACAACAGCAAAAAATATTGCCGTTATTTTATACGAGACTTTCCTTTAATTGCTTGAGTAGTGCATTTGGAATGCATCTTCATTCATGCCAAGCAGTCTGTTTTAGAAAGGAACATATTTGTTTTTCTCACCACTTAATTTTTAAAAAAAAATGTAGATACAAAATGAATATTATTACTCTATTACGGTAGACATCGGCAATATGAATGCTTATTAGGAAACACTTTTTATAAAAAAAAGCAACCATTATTTTAAAAGGACGCTAAGCGTAAAAGTTAGTTGTTGAAAAAGAAATTCCTCTGCAATACTCATGCGCTTATTATTTGCAGGGATGCAAAAGTGGGGATCGGATCAGTTTGCGTAGGGGCCGAGGGTGTGTGATATTGGTCCTCGTTAAACTGATCTACCGTAAAGTGCTCGACTTCGCGTGCAGGTCGTTGAGCTACCGAAGCGGGGGTGCCATCCCCTTTGCAGAGGATCAAAATTGTGATGGCATGTCTTCGGATCATTCTCAGGGATGTTTCCCAGACCGTCGCCAAAAGCCCATTGTGCAGCTCTAGTGCTACGTAAATGAACTACAACAAAAGTGAGGATATTTTAGGAAACAAAGTGTCATCTCATATAAATTAGTTATGATAACCAAAGAATCATTCATTAAAGTATAAATTCTGCTAGAAAATAATAGTTCAATTTTGATTAAGAAATTAAGAAGAAGTTTAAATAGATGGTAGATATACAGTCCCTGATCAAATTATTAGACGCAGTATAAGATACTATGTAAAATCTTAGTTTTCAGGTAATACTATACAGCTTTATTGTTTTTACGTGACTGAAACTGGTTTGCACTTGTTTACGTTCGTGTATCGAGTGGTTAAATTAGACGATATATAACATAAATTTGACAATTGGATAAATTAGATGACATATTATATAAATATAGAATATTTATTATATCAGGTATTATGTTAGTATATTGTAATAATTAGATCAAATTATTAGACGCATTGTAGTTTTTTAATAATTACGTGTTTTGCACAAGTTTATATGCAATACTTTCATATTTAAGCACACATGTAAAGGGGTTTTTATTTAGGGGATTTTTTATATACTTCCTATTTGCATTAATATATTATTTTTTTAGCGTATTGCATTACAATGTTAACTAATTGATACACGAACTTAAACAAATATAAACCGGTTTCAGCCACGTCAAAACAATAATGCTGTATAGTATCACCTGATCATTAAGATTATACATAGAATCTTATAGTGCGTCTAATAATATGGCAAGGGACTGTATGTATAAATTGGTTTACCGATAATATACTGATATAGTACATAGTGCTATAGCTTTTTTAAAAGTAGAAAATAATGCTGTTGATAAGATTAAAATTATTAATAATATAGATGAATGTCAGTGTAAAACTCCTGATATTATTATTTCTTCTCAATTATTATATTAATTGATAAGGAGTTGACTATAAATATTTCTATTATAAATTTATCGTTTTATTCAATCGTTTTTACTCAAATATTGGATTTTGTCTTTATATGCTTTAAAATGATGTGAAAATTTTTATGCCTTGCAATTCAAGAATGTTTTAGCCATCAATAAATTAAATATTCAGGAAACATCAGATAATTTTAAAACCTTATTCCTATGGAGAAGTTTTTAGATTCACAAGAGCAAAAAATGTTCGCATCGCTAATAGCTTAAGAAATGTGCTGAAATATGCAATCTCTTGAAAAGTATACTTGAGTCATATTTTCTAGGTATACTTTCTTTTGATATTTTTTCCTGGGTAATATTCTGGCTTCAGCCCCCTCCTCTTATATTTTGAGAGTCAAGGGGTCAATTTCGAGGGATGAGAAAAAGTCTGCTCATTCCAGGTCCTGATCTCGGAATGCGGGTTCCTTTGGTCGTTACTTTAAACCAAATTTTACTTTCGTTACTTTAAACCAAATTTTACTTTCGTTACTTTAAACCAAAGAGTTTTTTTTTTAAATTATTTACAACATAGTAAATTACGATATAATTAGAAAATTTGAGCTTATATTTATTTAAATTTTTGTTAATTCTAATAGAGAATTCCTAAGAAAAAACACAAAAATAATAGGGGGCTCCCAGAAATAGAGGAGGTCCTAGGCTTGTGCCTCTCAGGACTTATGATAAAACAGACACTGGTTCATTCAGAGAAAGTGCGTTTCGTAAGAAAAGTGTCTGATCTAGTTCAACCCTTCTGACGATTAAAATTGAGTGTGAAATTCATGTGTTACGAAGTAAAACATTCCCGCAGAACACTTATATATATACCAAATCTTAAAAGAGCAAAAACTGGCAAAAATTCATTTTATCACAACTTTTTTTCTATGACGTCTTCATATTTACCAAGAATTTTTTGACATTTAAAATAAATATAAAGAAATGATTTTTTTTACCCAGAGAAAAAGAAGATAGGTATAAATACTGTAGAATATTAAGAGCTTATTTTACACCTTTCGAAAACCAGATATAAATGATATAGGCACATAAAAGAAGAGTTTACTCCCTTCAGTTTGAATCTTTCCTTTATCTACTGAGTATATCTATATATCTGTAGTCTATATATTAGTACGTAAAAACTCAATCAGTAGATAAAAGGTTATTTAGGTGAAGGTTTTATTTAAAAATTGCTTACTTTTTTTTTTCTTTTGAAGCAAAGCAAACCTAAACCTTCGAAGACCCAAACTTTTCTTTCTGTAAATTTTACACTTGTTTAAAATAAATATTCAAAAAATTATCTTTAAAATACGATAAAAAAAATTTTGTCTCTTAATTACAGAAAAAAATATTTATATACGTTTCTTTAAAACATAACAAAAAATTTGTATTATCATCTGATATTCATAGTAAAGAAGAAAAAAATACCTTAATTTAAAAAAGAGTCGACCGGCCTGTGTTGGGGTCAGGGAACTGGCGTTGCATGAGAAAGGTTCTGGGTTCGAATCCCGGGAAAGGCATGGATGTTCTTTCATTCTCTGTACTAACTGTCCCTACTGTGGGGTTAACGTTGGCCCACCTAAAATGGTGCCTCTAAAAGAGTGGACAACAAATCTGCCCTTCAGATGCCTGAATGACTTAGGTCATTCTCCAGGTGGGCATTAAAAAAAAATTAAGAAAGGAAACTATTTATGTTTAAAACAAGACAAAATTCAGAACAAATACTTTTTTGTGTATGCTTATTTTTAAAAAAAATTTCTTCTTCTAAACGAGTTTAAGTGAACAGGATTTAATGATCTCTTAACACTTTGCTGACCGGCAACTTTTCTGAAAATTACCCCCATGTGCCCGGATATTGTTTTGAAAGTGAATGTGGAAGTAAAATAATATAAATAAACTTTAAAAACTTTTAATTTTTATTGCCGTATGATAAAAAGTATAACAATCCCCTACGTGTAATGGTACACCATACGTTTTGCAAATATATCTGGTTTCGTATAATAATAAATTGGTAGAGAATTAAATAGTAAAACTTGAAAAGTAAGGAAAATTGCACCCAATTTTTAAAATAGTCACCACGAGATGACTGCTAACGAAAACTCAAGTTAACTCGTGACCGGTCAGCAATGTGTTAAGTGCCGCTAAAAGCAAACTCACCGCATTTCTATCTTTATTGGAGGTGTCGGGAAAGGCTTTGAATCTATCGAAGGTAAATAGAAAGTTTTTCATTATCATTTGATATTTATAATAAAGAAAAAATAATAAAATACTTTGCTTTAAAAAAGAAAACTATTTCTTATATTGCCTTTAGAAATATTTTTATAAACAAAGTAAAGCATGAATTCATTTTGTATTTTTTTTTTATAAAACCAAAAAAACATAATTTTCATTAAAACAAAAAGGTTTATCAAACTAAAAAGTATTCATACAAAATTCAGATCAAACACTTTTTTTGTGTATTTTTATTTTTAAAAAAATATTCATTCATTAAAAAAAATTTTCTTCTTCTAAACGAGTTTAAGTGAAGAGGATTTAATGATCTCTTAAGTGCCGCTAAAAGCAAACTCATCGCATTTCTATCTTTATTGGAGGTGATGGGAAAGGCTTTGAATCTATTGTAGGTAAATAGAAAGCGACGCTTCTCGATTATTGGATTATTTTAGTTTGCAAAGGAGGGTTCTAAAAGCTTTTAGGTGCCGCCTTTATATTTTCCGCCTTAGGCCCTCAATGAATGATAAAAAAAAGGTTGTTTTTTATGCCATTAGCGGGCAAAATTTATCAATTGATCGATTTTACACCCATTCTTGAAATATCAAACGCATGTTTAACCTAACCACATTAATTTCTCCGTGATTAATCTGCTTTTAACTTTTCGTTTACTAAATTATTTCGTGAAGCAATTTAAACCAAGTCTTTTTTCTGTTATTAAAAAAAAGATCTGTTATTATAAAAAAATTTGGCAGTTGTAATGAAAATATTTCTTTGTCGGTATTTAATTTGCAGAAGCAAGGTTGCCTAATCTACCACACTGTTGAGAATTAAGTATTTATATAAGAATATAACATTACACCTGCAGAGATGCCAACTTGCTCCGGACAGCAAATATATATCTTAAAGTGGTAGTTTGTAAATTGTGATTCTCGGTTTAATAAATTCAATTTAGTAGATTTTTATCCACCACTATTTCTAAACAATTCGTAGACTTATATAATTCACCACTTTATCATACCTATGTCATGCTATACCATTTAAAAAACAAGCAAAGATAGACAAATATTTGCAAAATCTACTTTGTAGTTATCTACCGTTTTTTTAATTATTTTGGCGTGTCCGGAGCAGTTGGCATCTCTGCACCTGAAGTCATAAGAATATTGGGGAAGGTGGGGTGATGCCGGGTAGCTAAGATTCGAAGGACTGTTAAAACTGTCACATTTCACTAAGAGACTTATTGTTTACTGCCAGCAAAAGAAAAAACGAATCACCATTATGACTTTTGAGCGATGGGTCGGATTTTCATACCGTAAAGTGTTATGGTAATACCTGAAAAAAATCTTTTAAAATCTGTATAACAGTTAACTGTAATCGTGTAAGAATAAGCTTATTTTTTTCATAATCATTTATCCTTTTCTGAAAAAACGTATAGATTTTTTTAATGCACAAGATTTAGCGATCACATATAATCAAAATAAAGAAATTCGCCTAAAAAATGCAATGCCACCAAGTTTTGAAGCATCACTCAGAAATCGTGCTGCCATTAAGTACTTCATTGCGTTAAGTTACTGTTTCGTACCATGAAGTAAATGTGACCCCAAATTCAAAAAAAAAAATAAAAAGTGTTAGAAAGATTTTCAAAGTTATTCACTGCGTAAACTTATCAACCTGCGATTTAATCAATCTGACCCCAGATTACTGAAATAAATAAAAAGTGGTGCAAGTTTCTTTTTAATTATTCGTTGCGTAAAGCTATCATTAGGTGCGGCGAAATAAATCTGACCCCAAATTAATAAACTAAATAGAATGTAGTAGTAAGTTTCTCCTCCCTCAAAAACTAGGAAAGGAATTACTTTCTTTGCGGGGTAATTGTGTTCAGTAATTGATCGCCGTATCAAAAGTATTATTCCTGAAACTTACATTTTTTATCTTTTAATTTAACTTGTATTAAGAAAATTGTAGTCATACCTGCCAACTTTTACGCATTTGGCGTAAAATTTTATTTCTATATTTAAAGTGGTAGTAAAATGTATGCTTTCTATATATTCCTGGCATTTATAAACTTAATTTATAATTCTTTTAATCCACCACTATTTTTAAAAAAATTAAGTTTATATATTAAAATGCAATTCTGTCGATGAATGATACATAAGCAAGTTCAAATTACACAGTATTTTTCTGCATATAATTGCAATTTATATTTTATTTGACTACCACTGGCGAAAATCACTACCGCTGGCGAAAATCATCCTTTAAAGGATTAAAAGTTGGCAGGTATGAGTTATGAATGGCTTGAAAGAAATATGCTTTTAAAAACAAAAATCAAATTAACACTGTTGTTATGGTAATAGATACGATTTTGTTCTTTCATTAAAAAAAAAATTAAAAAAAATGGTAGCGCATATTTTTAGAATTTGCTTTTATCTCGTCGAAACACCACAATAGCTGAATAATTGAAAGTCACTCACTTGGGTCATCAAATCATAAATTTTTAATTACTTTGTGGCAGCTAACATAATAAAGGTTTACTTAACATACACGAGAATTTACTGTCATTCCTTCTATAATAGCACTTTCTGCATTATTGAAATCTAAAAATTTGGGTTTAATGACAACTTATAGAAAGTGTTATTTCCAGATTTTTATAGACTCGTTATAGTCCAGTTCTCCTTTCAGAGCAGGCGAACTTTTCAGTAACGTGATTTCATTATTCTTGGTTAAGCACTATGGATCTGGAGAAAATTTCCTTCCCCTTCAGATCTATGTCTAAATTGTGAAAGTGGCCTCATGAATGAATGGGTGCTCTTATCGATCCGGGGAGGTTCTAAGCTATATCATCAGGAATGTTTGACCGTTATGGTGCTCTCTTTTAAATAAAAAACATTCTTTATTCGCAAGGGCAATAACTGGCGAGCGTGGCTTGCCGAAATTTCAGTCGAAATAATGTTTTTATGCACAATAAAATTTTTCTATCACAATATTTTAAATGGAATTGAAATTACGTGGATGCTCTTTCTTTTTAACGTAAAGTGGTTACTTACCCTTAGTTTAAATGTAAATTTACAGTCCCTTTTTAAATGAAAGCATTTTTCACGGGATTTCAGTGTTGAAATTCAAGCACCAATTTGTGAAATGCAATCGAAACTTATTCTATTATTGTCTTAAATTACAAAATTGAAATAATAAAATAGCGTAGATGATTTTTAATGGTGAATAGTTTATATTTATATATATATATATATATATATATATATATATATATATATAGTATATATATTTAATGTACTTCTTTTCAAAAAAAAAAAAAAAAACAGCAGTACTAGACTGCGGTTTCCCTGTGACCTCCCGAAGATATTCCTACTTCGGAGATTTTGCATGATCATTCGGCATAGTTACGAAATTTTAAGTTATCTTTTTTTATTTAAGAGCAGAAAAACGCCAAAAACCGAATTTTTTGCTAACTTTGACATAGCATAACTCTGTTAAGCAACAATGCTACATGGAAACGAGTGCATGTCCATAACTTGGCAGCGATAGACTAATAATATAGCAAAACACAACTTAGGGGGTGTTGTTGCTTTCTTTAGATAAGCTCCTTAAAAATACTTGTATTTCACCTTCAAAGAAATGACCTTGAACTTTGAAATTTTCCACAGAGAAAGGAAATTTTTTCAGGATCTCAAACTTTCACAATATTCATTTTTAATTTTGCACTTCAACATAAAAAATTTTAAAAAATCAAGCTAATCCAAAAATACAACTATCGCTCATTGTCTGTTCAAAATAATGGCTCTTATTCACCACAGAAACATTTATAATTCAGTGAAGAATTATCTAGTTATGAGGAGATGGAGACTTGATGCCTTAAAAAATAAGTGACAGATAAAACGAGACTTAATCATAAGTGTAAAGTAATTATTATGTTTTTTTTTCTTGTTTTTTTCACCCCGAATTTGAGTGCAAGTATGTAATCAAAATTTTGTGGCATCTCTTGTTGGCTGGACGTCTCTAAATAATGCTTCCACCTTTTTTATTCAAGTTTATGAAACGAGAAAATTCTACTTGGGAGAGTTGAATCCTTTGATATTAACTCTGGATTAAGGCCTAATTCGAAGTTGACACGAGTCCCTGCAGAGCGATTATTTTGCACGTGGAGGGAGGGGGCGTGGTTTAATCAAATCAAAAACTAAAGTAGAGGAGTGCTTTTTTTTATTTTATTATTCTTTTTTTTTTTTTTTTTTTTTTTTGGCACTGCGACTCTTTAGTCTAATGATGCAAAGAATACCTTTAGGAAAAATAAGGTAAGACATTTACAATAAAACTTATTTAATATTTCTAACTTTGGCCATCATTTAAATTTTAAAATTTTTCCTAATTTTAGATCAAAATACAGATATTTATTTATTTATGCATTACTATGGCAATCAAAATTATTTCATTTTAATATTAATACTAAAATGAAGATACTTTGAGAATTATCTTTATTAGTTTGAAAAGCATTTAATGGGGATGAAGCCCATTTTAACCCATTCTGAATTACTATCGTAAAAACATATTGTAGTGCTATGAAAAAAAAAGTTCCATTAATGATATCACATATTCAATATTTCTAGTTTCTCGAATGTTCGCTAAGAAATAATTTTTAATCAAAGAATTGTTCTATTTGTTCCACTGAGATAAATAAATAATTTAGTTACCATTTTTTTTTCCTTTTAAATCAGAGCAGCTAGCTACTACGCTTTTGCAAAATAATTTATAGATAGGTGGACAATTGAAACTAAAGCTTTCAGAACTTTCGTCAATATTTTTTTTAATAATTAATAACTATAAGCTTTGCTAAGAGAGAAAAAAGTGGTGGTTCATATGAAATTTTCAATCATTTGGCGCAGAAAACAACTTTAAATCAAATATACAAATTTGCGTTCTTTTTTAAAATTGTCTTGTATTGATAAGCAAAAAGAATTCGAGTTTCTCTCTATGACTTTCTCTGAAATATGTAGTAATAGTTATAATAATAACTCATAAAATTAATATTTATATGGAACTTACAAAGTCTCACACAAAGGTGAAAATTTTACTGAATTTCATTTAGAAATACTTTTGTTTTCTTAGACAACGATCAAGAGGATTATGTTAACACAGAGATGCCAACTTGCTCCGGACAGCAAATAAATATTTTCGAGTGGTAATTTACTAATGTGTGATTCTTGGTTTAAAAAATTCAATTAATAAGGTTTTTATCCACCACTATTTCTAAATAATTCGAAAGGTTATATTATTCGCCATTTAGCTCTAGTTAAGCCGTGCTTAACTGTCTAAAAAGTAAACGAAAGTAGTCAAATATTTGTAAATTTTAATCCGGAGCAGTTGGCATCTCTGTTAACATCACTCTCATCATTATTCTCATTTTTTTATCAATTTTTCTCTTCATAGCATATCGTCTATAACAGTGGTTTCCAACTTACGTGAGGCCGGGGGCCACAATTAAAAACACCAGTCAAATGGCGGGCCGCACTTTATCAAAATTTTATATGGGACTCTTTTTATGTTAGAGGGAACATCAAATATTACTGTCAGTTTTTTATCAAGTTGTACAAAGCAAAAGAATTGAATTGCAAATTAAAATAAGAAGTAGATTTTTAAAAATATTTAATTGCATATTAAAAAATTTTGGCTACAATAACTTTAATGTGCACCTATGTATTAAGCAATTAATGTACCACAGATATCAAATTGTTAAGATATAAAACTTTAAAAAGGTTGATATTAAAACTTATATAGTAGCACACAAAATGTTTAATGAGAGAATTGTGGTTTGTCTGCTGTACTTGCATTCAAATGGAAACTTAATAAAATAAGGATTATATTTTGCTTTTAAATATAAAGTTTTTTTAATATTAAAAAGCAAAATAACAAGCATTACAAATAATTCTGTTACGTATCATTTTGAATCTTCCCTTAATCAGAAACTTAGTGACAAGATTTTGTTTTCTTCCTTTAAATTTAATTATGTGATAAATTAACATTTTTTTCCAGACCTATTAGGATTTATAGCAGAAAAGAAAAAAACTTCTCGAGCATCTGAAATTAATTTTTTTGTTCTTTTCCGCTCACGTCCTATTCGATTCAAAGAATTTAAATAAATATGATATTCATTACCTCCTTTATGCGTTTTGAAATATACAAATGTAAATAATTTCGTCCAAAGTCAGTGGTTTCAAAAAGTTAAATCGAAGAATTTCTTCGAGAAAATTTCTGATACTCACATGCTAAATTATTCACAAAATACAAAAAAAAAACGAAATAAGAAAGAGCAACATACAGGATTATTTTTGAATTTGAATAAATATTTTCTTGGATGCGAAACCTGAGAAATAAATTTTTTTTCACTGTTGGTATGTTAAATTTCACAGAAGCGAAGAGATTAGTTTTTTTTAACGAAATAAAAGTATTTTAAACCCATATAGATTTTTTTACGAAAATTGTCCGAAAAAAATGACAACTAATATAATTTAGTTCGAGGGCCACAAAAAAAGGCTTCGAGGGCCGGATGCGGCCCGCGGGCCGCCAGTTGGAAACATTTAGTCTATAACTTAAATCATTTGATGTCATTTTTCAATAAAACTTTCAATAAAATTTATAAACTTCATAGATCAAATTCAAGTAAATCAATGCGTTTATATCCTGCAAGGGATGTTATAAACACAGGGATGACTAAGTTGACTGAAAATGCAAGAAGTGGTAGAAACTCAATTAAATTTTATTTATTTATTATCTCTTTATTCAATCGTAACTACTAGTATCACTTAAAATTCAAATTATTCATATTAAAAGGAAAAAATATTTTTTGCATTATCTTTCAGAAGTGAACTGAAAAAATATGCTATAAGAAGTTGCTTATTTTAATCTCTTTTAGTTTAATTTAATTTTATTTATTTTATTAGTTGCCTCATTTCGCATTTTTAGTCGCCCGTGGGCATGAGCGGATCGTGAATTTGTGGGGCCCTGGGCTGAAACTACTTTGGGGCCCTAATAGCCATTTTGTCAAAAAACTGTTTTCTATAGTGATGTAGATAAGTATATAGAAAAAAATAGGACAATAAAATAATTTTATTTACTTTTTTATTTATTTATTTTTATTTCTCTATACAAACAGCAACTGTACAACATTATTGCAAAAGAAATTGACAGGTTATGTGTAGTTATGTTATATAAATTATAAAGCAACTTTCTGCATTTTTGTGCTGCAAATTTCTTTATTTGCTCGTCGCATTGCAAGTCCTTCGTTAAATCACAATTTATGAAAAGAACTGATAAATGATTTAGTCGATGGTTCGACATTGTTGTCCTATATTTGTTTTCTATATATGACATCCTGGAGAAAGAGCGCTCAGCTTCACAGCTAGTGATCGGCAAAGTTAAAAAAATCCTTAAGATAGTGTAGCAATTTGGGAAAACATCAACAAATTTCTTTTCATAAATTAGCATAAAAATTTCACTGCAAGAGGTGTAAGACTCTGGCTTAGACTGAAGTAAATAAGATTTTAACCGAATGCACACATTCACTAAATGCTCGTCCACGTCATCTGGATAATAATCAACAATATTACGTACACTTTCCAGATCAATGTTTTCCATATTTTTGTCTTGCAAATCCATTAAAAATTTGAATTTCTTACTATACATCTTATAGACTTGGCTCCTTTTGTTTAAATCCATAATCAGCTTATCCAACGCAACGTTTAGCGTGTCTCTTTTAAATATTTCTGCGCCGTATACTGAGAATTTATCTGTAGACTTATCTGAAAATTTTGGAGTAATGCTTCTCTTGTTTATGTCATTGTAGTCTATTCCCACACTAGTACTTAATTTTTTAGCTTTCTCTTCGTATTCCTTTAGCTTCTGATCTGATTGGTGCCTTATGTTGTTCACGAAGTCTTTTAATGATACAATTAACTTGTTGCCTTTACGTGTCAACCACACTAACATTGATTTCTTATGTTCATTAGAATTTTCATGATTTTCTAAACAAGTTCCTATGTGTTTCCAATCAGAAAATCCGGTTGTGTATTGAGAAGGGATTTTAGAAAAAAGTTTACAAGTCAAACAAAAAACAGTACCAACCCTGGTTGAATAACGTAACCAAAATCTTTCCAGTGATTGACCATTTTTCATTTTCTTAATGAAATACCTATTTGAAAATGTTCTGTTTTGTTCTTTGTATTTCTTTATTGAAGCTGAATATATATTTCTCGGATCTTTATTTTAAAAGCAGTCATTTCATGTGAGAGTATGTCATTAATAAAATCATTATTTAGCAATTCTGGCACAAGCCCACGTCAACATATTTCTAAAACTCAAACTTAATATTCTCTAAATTTCTTTCCGCCTCGGTATTACCGTCCTCTTGCTGAACACCAATGTAGTTTTCAGTGGGATCAGAGGGTTTCTGGTAATCAAGACAGTTATTAATAAACTAAACAAGTTTGTCTCTTTGACGACGAGAACAGAAGTGCGGAAAAAAAAATTACCGCGGGCGTTAAGCGGCGCTGCGGAAGTCCCCCGTAATAGACGCGAAAAAATACACTGACCAAAAACAAGTGACGGGTAATTCCCCGTTCCGATCGATAGACGCACACATGTATGGGATGATTGATCTCAGGGTTGCCAACCTTATAATATTATTATTTTTTTAATATTAGATATTTTTTTAAATTCAAAATATCACCTATTGTTTTCAGTGGGGACTGGGGCCCTTTGTTTCCACGGGGCCCTGGGCTGCAGCCCAAAAAGCCCTTAAGTAGATCCGCCCCTGCCCGTGGGTATCCCGTAAACGCCTCTTATTGTGCTGCTATCTATTGATAGTAAAGAGAACCACCGACAGGAAGGGTGATTTCAAACATACCGACTGTTGCATTTTCTGCCAAATAGCTTGAAAAGTGACAACTTCATTAAAATTCGAAATTTTTCGAGCGTTGTTTACTTTTATAAACATTTAAAAGTTCACACCACGAGATAACAGGAATAAAAAAGCATTTCTTTCTTTATTCTTTCTTTATTTCACAAAACTGGTCACTTGGGCCGCGCAGCGGCCCCTATCCCATACATCATGAAATATTATATACATTGATTTAAAGACATTTTGATTTTAGCAACAGTATGCTTGCTATTTCTAAAAGTCAAGCGTTTTGCTTGATAAATTAAAACATTTTGTACTACAATCAATTTAAAGATGGTTATTATATACAGGCATGATTTGAAAATATACATAGGTACTTATTTACAGACATAATTGGAGATAGATACATTAATCATTATTTGCAACCTTGATCAATGAAAAAGAAACATTGTATTCAAAGATAATTAGTGAAATGTGCAATAGCTTGATTTGAAAATGCAGTGTAACTTTTTTATGCTACCTTTTTAAAAAAGTCAAGCTCTTTGCTTGATAAATGAAAAACATTTTGTATTAGAAGAAATATGATAATTATATACAGGCATGATTTGAAAAATATGCGTTGGTATTTATTTACAAACATTATTTGCAAGAGAAACATGAATTCAACCAAATTTGAGAAATGTGTAATAGTAATTAAATGCAGCTTGATATGAATATTATGCATAGAAATATGAAAGGTGAAATGGAAATTAGGCAATTGAAAATTATTGAACGAGATGATACATAGATAAAAACATAAGTCGAGCTGTATAAATCTTTGGTTTTGCCAAACTTTAGTGGCACCATCTGATGTATGCAACTCGAAATTGAATAAGCTGAAAACATTCTATATTTGTTAAATAAGCAGTGTGGAAATACGAAATTAGAGTTCTGTGATTAAAATAAGAGTTCTAACTAAGGCAAGAGATATCACTGTTCAGGAGTGGTCTCCCTCATGATCGATTGTAATAGCTGGAACACTTCTTTGTTTTTTAAAAGATCCTGAAGTTCTTTGATGATCGTTACCAATCTGTGAGCTTGTCCTGTAGTTGTGAATGGAATGGCACGAGGGCCCCTCCTGGGGGGACGGGCTTTACACCCCATGTAGTTGGCAGTGTGGGTTTCCCCGCAATTGCAGCACATAGGTGGTGTGTTGATGTCCTTGTGGCACTCGTAAGATCGATGTTCTGCGGCACATTTAACACATCTTGGAGGTGAATTACATATTTTTTGAGTGTGGCCAAAATTTTGGCAGTTAAAGCACTGAATCGGGCCTCTCCCGCCGCGGAACCTTTCAATTTTGACCGGGACATCACATATGCTGGTGACGGAGAAGATTTGTTGGTTATTTTCTGTTTCTATAAGAATTGTGAGAAAAAGTGGGAGGAGCCGATAGGCCTCGCCCACTTTTCTCTTAAACTGTATTACCTTTTGGATTGAGATGCCTGCTTTCCCCAATTCATGAGAGATATCTTCTGTGTTTAGTTCAGCTGGGAGTCCACGAATTAAGACTTTAATATGCTTGGTTGTTAGCACTTTTACTGGAGTTGTGGGTGGAGCTGCAGCTTTATTTGAATTCTCCATGGGTGGAGCTAAGCAAGAATCTGGTAGTGGTGAGAAAGTGGCGGTATCTGTCGGTGAAGAATGGCAGCTTGTTGTAGTCATGATTAGATTATCTTCCGTTTTTTTGACGTTGGTTTGCGTTTTCTTCTTTTTTCGTTTTTTCGGAGGGGGTTCTGTGTTATTTTTGGTTGAGCTTTCTAAATCAATGGTTGACGCTTTCCCCGTCTGTTCCAAAAGTTGGCCGCCTTCATAAATTTCCATGTCAGTGACATCAACTGTTGCAATCGGCATTTCAGGCCTATTTGGCACAGGCATGAGAGACTGCTCCAACTTATTTAATTTCTCAAGTAGTTCTTTATTTTTCATTTCATCTTCTTTAATTCTCCTTTCCATGTCTGCAAACTCTTTAGCCATTTTGGTTTCAAAATCCGTGCATTCCTCATCCGTCGTTGAGTCACGTGCATGTCTTTCAGTCAGCTGCTTACCGCCACGTCCGTGATGATGATAAGTAGCCATTGTAACGTAGTTGAATTATCAGCTTAATCGGTATGGTTGCGTAAATTGATGACTACAATTTGCAGGCAGAAACCTTTACATAATTTGCAACTACTCAAACTCTCAAATCAATTCAGCATTAGTGAAATCAGACATACTTGCATGAGAATGAAATAGGTACGACTCACTCGAAGGAAAAATGGTCAAATGCAGTCAGCAAAATCAAGACATCCACTTCCTCTTCGACACCTCGGGCAACGTCACCGTTCCGTCACTCCGCCACGTCCGTAAGAGCCAGATCAAAACAAGAAGTGAGAGGACCAAAAAAAAAAAAAAAAAAAAAAAAAAGCATTTCATATGAAAGTTTAAATTATTTATTAGTAGTGGTAGACAAAATCGGTTTTTATTATTGTTATTTTTTTTTTAAATTTACTACATGAAGAATCAGACAAACACAAAATGGAAAAATGTTTTTCACAATAGTGAGCATCTTCACAATTAAATATTTCTCTCTATTTCTCTCTGTCACCCATCACTTCACAAACACCAAGCTCTGTTGCTGCCAATTCCTCCAAAATTTTTCGTAAAATGTTTTTTTTTCTTCTTTTTTTTTCAGCTGATAGTAAAATTTTTCTATTTCATTCTTTGATCAACTAATTTAATTAAAAACTATTTTAACTACCACTGCAAATGAATCAACTAGCGTTGCTGTAATTAAGTTCTGATAAAATATAAAAGTTTATGTCTGTAATTGACTTTTCATTTAACATTTTACTACCACTTCGGCAAATCGAATTTGGGAAGGGCAGAAGTCGGAAGGTATGCATTACAGTAGAACTATTTTGTTTCTACAAAACAAACCATAATAATAAAACACTTCTGCTACCTTTTTTTTTTTTTTCGAAGAAGAAGAAGAAGCTGTATTTTTGATAGAATACTAGAATTGAAATGATAACGAGCCTGATATTTATCCTAAAAAGATAATAAACCGGTTATAAAAAAAAATTCTCCTTATGCAAAAGTAAACTTTTTATGACTAATGCAATACAGTTGCTACTAAGGTTGTCGGTTTAGCAAGCTTTCATAAGGATCATTGAGGTGGTAACCCTTCCGATCCTTGTAGTCTAAAAAGAAAAGTAAGAATTAGTTAGTGGGCACATTACCCGAGTAGATATCCTCAGAGATGATGCAAATTATACACGCATTTATACATAAATAAGAAAGATATAGGTAAGAAAAATTATACTTTCTTTACGAAAGTATAACAAAACTTATCACTACTATACATCATGCAACGCTTGTTCAACAGTACAAAGCTAATTTAGTTATTAGTGCCATTTCAAAGCAAATTGATTTTTATCAACGCTTTACGTATGTTCTTATCGAATCGTACGTTCGTATCGAATATATTATATCGTCGTATAAATTATCACTATATATGCACCATTGAATTAAACTCAAATAATCAGTGTTGCGTCACTTGTAAGCTACTGAGACTGGTAGAATGGTAGAAATCACATAAATCTCGGTGCGCTGCCGCGAAGCGGCATTAACCGATTCATCTGTAGTAATAACTCGATGATGAGGAGTAGTGAGGAGGAATGGAGATGGGAGGAAGAGGGGGTGCTTAGCACCAACAAATCGAGAGGGGGTTCGTGTGAGTCGGCTGGAACTGAGTGTATTTCGTGTGCTAGGGCAACACCATATCCCTAAGGAAAAAGGCAGTGATTGGGCTAAATTTAGTGTTGTCGTCAATTAGTTCTATATCTAGGAGTGAGTTAAAATAGCTACTGAGACTCGAATGCATACCTGCCAACTCTTCCGGATTTTCCGGAAGATTTTGTTTTCATATTTAAAGTGGTAGTAAATATATACTATTTCTTATTTTATAAACTTATTTTTTAAATGATTTTGATCACCACTATTCTTACAAAAATTAAGCACATATATTAATATGCGTTACTGTCATGATTGTCAATTTAAGTTTACTCATATACAACGTATTTGTTTGCTTAAAATTGAAGTTTTAATTCCATTTTAATACCACTGGGAAAAATGATAATGGAAGGGATTAAAAGTTGGCAGGTATGCGAATGCAATAATAATAATATATGTTTTACTTATTAATAAGTTGTGGTAGTTTCGGAGATTATATTTCTTATGAAAGAAAAATGAATATAAAATGTTCTTATTACCAGTTTTTTGTCTTTTCCAAATAAGTAACAGCCCAGTAATAAGTTAATTTCTCTTCAAGAATTTAAAATATTTTGTTCTTAATTTTCATGCATACATTTATTAAAAAGTAATGAAGCGATTAAAAAAAGGCAATTTTTATTAAATTAGAAAGAATTTTTATTTTTACAAATGCAAATTCCAAAAATTGATATTGGCAATTGAATTTGCTATTGAAGTTTAAAAGAAATAAGTAAAAAAAATTTATATTTAGCCACAATATTTTCAATTCTATCAAAAATTAAAATCTTATTTTTCTGAAAATTTTTCAATTTTTTAAAGAACTATTTTGAAAAAACTCTGCGAATAAAATGTTTTATACATTAAATTATACAGCAAGCAAATACTCCTATTTGGACTTGTCCATGGATTTGAGTATATATTTAGTTTAAAGTATTTATATGCAATTCAGTATATGGTGTGTATATATATATATATATATATATATATATATATATATATATATATATATATATATATATATATATATATATATATATATATATATATATATATATATATATATATATATATATATATATATATATATATATATATATATATATATATATATATTCCATTGTAAAAAGAATTGTTTATTAAAGTCAGATATTTCCCATCAATTAAGAAAAGACAATGCAGTCTCTGTTGAAACACTTCATAAAGTTTTGTTTAAAAAATGATCTACTTTAATAGAAACGATAAGCGAGAGACATAAATAAGACAAAATTGCCATCCTTATTAGAAATAGTTCAATGAGCACTATCTAAGTCATTTTATAAATTTATGATAATCATTATATACCGATACCGATGCAAATTCCCATCTTCACAAATGGTGTTTTTGTCATTGAGTCATCTATCACTGCTTAATTGGATGGACGCGGCGATGCTTTTTATAGCTTTTATTTTTTACTTCTGATTTTTTTCCCTTTTATTTCAGCAAAAGTGTTCAATTACAGCAAAAGACAGGCTATAATGAAATCATTCTATGTGGTAGACAGTTAAAAAAGTCGAGCAAAAAAAAAAACTCCGATCAAAAATGTCCCGATAAAAAAGGTACCTCATCAGAGAAAATCTATTGGGAAATTTCATATGAGGTAGATACCTCCTACATCATGAATGCTTTTCTCGCAGTTTTAACAGTTATGATTCAAATTTGTTGCTTGAGGTAAAGAGAGGGGAACTTTTGAGTGGGACGTGTATTTCTTTCCTTTCTTCTTTCTTTTTTTTTATTATTTCAATTTCAGGAAAATTATTTCAATTTTTATTTTATTTATTTTTTTTATATGGTAGATATGTTTTTTAAATTTTTTCTTAATTTTAAATAATTTTTTTGGAGACGGTGCTGACATTTAGATTAGCCAACTTAGGACTTTTGTTTGGTACGCATTTTTTCTTCCTTTTTACAAAAGGATGATTATTCATTCATTTATTTATTTTTACAATAAAAGATTTGTTGTTCTTTATATTTTTAACAAATTTTTTTTTATAGAAGAGGCTGAAACGACTCTCTGCATCACAAAAATTTTTGCTCACTCTTTTAACAATAATGATGATTCGTTAATTGAGGTGAAGGGAGGGTAACTTTTGAGTGGGACGTATTTTTTTTCTTTTAATTGGAGAATAATATAAAATGTTTTATTTTGTTTTATTTTATTATAAAAGATATCTATCTGTCTCTCTCTCTATCTATTTATTTATTCCTTTATTTATTTATTTATTGTTATCTACAGGAGGCTGAAACAAATTCCTACATTATGAGTATTTTTCTGGCTATTTTAACAGTTGTGTTTCAGATTCGCTAATTGAAATAAGGGAAGAAAGACTTCTGAGTACGATGTATCTTTTTTTTAAGAATGAAGAATTGTTTAATTTTTTTTATTAAAAGGTGCGTTATTTTTTATTGCTTAAATTTACTGTATTCTAGAAAGGGCATAAACGAATCTCAGCAGCATGGAAATTTTCCCCGCTTTTTTACAAGTGGATATTTAAATTCGGTAACTGAAGAAAAGGGAGGGAACTTTTGAGTGGGGAGTACATGTTTTTTGTTATAAAAGATTCGTTATTCGTCTTTTAACCAATTTTTTACTGAAGAATCTTAAACTATTCTCTGCATCATGAATGTTTTCCTCACTATTTTAATAATTGATATTTCGATTCACTTATTGAAGTGAGGGAAGAAGACTTCAGAGTGGTACATATTTTTTTTCTTTAGTTTTTTATAAGATTTTCTAGATATGTTTTTTTTTTAATTATTTTTCATTTAATTTTTTATAGAAGAGTCTGAATCGACTGTTAGCGTCACGAATGTATTTTTCGTTATTTAAATAATCGATGTTTATATTCGCTAAATGAGGTAAGAGGAGAAGACTTATGAGTGAGACGTTTTTTTTTTCTCTCTTTTCGACAGGGATGCTTATTTAAATTTAATATTTTTTTTAAGAAAAAATATGTTTATTATATATGTTTATTATATATGTTTATAATGTGTTAATAATATTTAATTTTTTAATTGGTTCTTATGTAGAAGGGGCTGAGACATCACCTTGTATATCAAAAAGCCTCCGCTTGATTTTTTATAAGTAGTCTGCGCAGACTATTTAAAAAGTGAACCATATATTTGAGAATTGAATCTGTAGTGGTTCACAAGTAAATAAGACAAACCAATCATATTCATAAATTTCACACATTTTTAGGCATATATTTGCTACCACTTTCAAATTTTTAATAGATTTTCTATTAAATGACTCTTTTGTAAACTCGTTTACTTTTACAGTGGTCTGATTGGACTACCTATAAAAAACCGCGTGGAGGTTTTCAGTTACAAGAGGCGTTGCCTGGGTGGGCCTTCTCTAAGAGTTTCCTTCAACTGTCGCATTGTTTGACAACTGTTCTTTAATTTTTGATTTTCAAAGTGTTGATATCCTTCTCAACACTGCCGATCCCCCTAAGACCAGTGGTCTTCCTTTTCATCTTATTCCCATAGGTTTTGATGAAAATATTTTCTTGCAGTTTCGGTCTTCCGTCATTCTGATTAAATGTCCATCCCATTTTAATCTTTCTATTTTTATGAACTTGACAGCATCAGATTCCCTTAAGAATTTATACAGCTCTGAGTTAGTTCTTTTTCTCCAAGAGCCGTTTCTAGCCAAGAGTTCCATCACAGATATTTCGTAGCACCGTTCTTTCAAAAATACTGTACTATCTTGTTGGTAAATCCATCTATTACCGCGTGAAAAATAAAAATCTATGAGAGAAGCAAAATAAAAATATTTTGATAAGAATTTTATCTGTAATTGTAAAGTAAAATTACGAAAAAGAGAAAAACACAACAATATTATGCTCCACCGGGTTACTAAGATTCGAAGGTCTGTTAGAGATTTACCTAGAACGAATGAGAAACTGTCTGATTTAACTGTATGTTATTTGTTATTCGATCAAAATTAAACAACATTGACATAGCAATCGAAAACAAACACCCAAGAAGTATCAGAAAACGAAAGAACGTTTAAACAAAGAAATTAAATAGACTTAAAAAATACAAAGGAAACAGCGAAGTAAACTCAAAACATATCAATTTTTTTAATCATCAATTTTAAAACACTAACTAATCTTAACTTCTAATTAACATTAAATTATAAACTTTTAACTTACTGTTCAATATAAGAGCTTATATATAAGAAAACAAAATAAGTAAACTGACCTTTTTCACATGATTTTTATCTATTTGTTGCGTCTTGACAAAAAACGGAACTTGCGAAGTTGAGAAATCACTTTCTGTTTCTGAAATAACTACTATGAAAGTTCAATCTTAAAATCACAAGAATACAATGGCTTTTACTTGAAAGGATCGAAACTTTTTACAATTTAAATATAACATTTAACAATATTTGATCATTTTTTGAAATATTTCATTTTTGGTGACACCATAGTTGCTATACTTATCATATGAGTTCTTCGTTTATATATTCAAACTAACAATGACAAAAAAGGCTACCATTTTTAAATATACATAGAGTATTCAGCTGTTCATCCTTTTTCACAAAATAATACATCACAACTACGTAACTCAATATCATCAAAACTCAACAGCAAATAAATAACACCGTAACTAGGACAAAGCTGTTATAAGCAAAAGCCTTTAAAATCTTTTTCAACGCATTCAACGTCCCGCAGTGGACTGATCGTTAAGACACGGTTCCCAGCAGATCACCGAAGTCAAGCATCACTGGCTGCGGTCAGTGCGCGAGTGGGTGACCACTTGGATCAGCCTGCGTAGGGACCGAGGGTGTGCGGTATTGGTCCTCGTTAAACTGTTCTACCGTAAAGCGCTCGACTTCGCGTGCAGGTCGTCGGGCTACCGAAGCGGGAGTGCCATCCCCTCCTCAGAGGATCAAAATTGTGATGGCATGTCTTCGGATCATCCTCAGGGATGTTTCCCAGACCGTTGCCAATAGCCCATTGCGCAGCTCTAGTGCGACGTAAATGAACAACAACAACAACATCAACGCATTCAACTCAAATCAATGAATTTTAATCTTGTAACAATTTTTTTACAGACGATTATAGGTCCAATTTTAAATGAGAACATCAAATTCCTTAATTTGAGGCACTCTTTGAAAAAACAAAACGTGCAGACGATTAAAAAAGGACGATAGCTGTGGTTCAAGTTTGCTTTAAAATCTTTTTATTCATCTAATCGTTTTAATCATCTTATCGTTTTATTCATCTTAATTGTTCAATTCATCGAATCCTTCTACTCATCGATTAAAATCGCTTAAAACATCTAATTGCTTTTTTCGAACAAATATCAATTAGATTTTAATTCTTTTGAATGATTTTACCCTATTGAATATCTTTCCATTTAAAGTTTCATAAGTTGTAAAATTAAGTTTAAAATTTTACACAAATTATTAGTTGGATTATAAATTACGGATTAAAGAAATCTAAACTTAACTACTCATCACAATATATGCTTCAATGCAAAGAAAGCGCCTCATATTCTATTGAAGATTTGTCTTCATTTTTTCCTGAAAATAAATCTTTGAAGTGCAAACATTTTCGATATTTGTCGAAATGTACAGTGCGCAAATAAAAAAAAATGAACCACACTGAATACCTTTTGATCTAATTGTTGGATTTTCACGTTCTAGGGCTCAATTTTAATGACTCGAGGGGATGACCTTAAACATGCTAATCAATGCGCAAAAAAACTAATTAATGTTTGCTAAAGTGCAAACGATATTTTAAGTTACGAAATCAGACACAAAAAGTTATTTTCTCTGAATGAACATACTATTTTTTCGACGGATTCGGATTTCTGACCACCAAAATATAGGGAGTAGCCGCAATCTGGGAAAAATGGTCCTAATAGTTTGGTCAGGAGAGTGCTCCTAAGTTTGAGCTCCTAAATATTATTTCTCTATACCTCGAGAACTTCTTATGCGAATTTAAAAAATTTTACACCCAATTATAAAATTCGTTCATCCTACGATAATTCCATGCAAAAAATAAATTTTAGTAAACGTTTATTATTTTTTATTATTTTATGTAAAAATGGTCGAACAAATTTTGAATTATAAAATATGCAATTTTTGCATTATTTTAAGGAATGCAATTTTGTATGGCAAAATACAAAATTTAAGTGAAATCGGTCGAATAGTTCCAGAGAAATTAAATTTCAAAAAAGTCAGACTCTTCAAAATTCGATTTCTAAATTGTAATTATTGTAAATGTGTAAAAGTTTTCAAGTCGCTTGAAAAGATCTTGAGATATGCGGATTTTTAACTTCGGATGTGTTTTCATTACAATTTTAAACTCACGCGCTTTTGATTTTCAACTATATTATTTTATATAAAATGATATACCTCCCCGTTAATGTAGATTCAGTATAGCTGTAATTTATTACTCGATATTTGACTTTGTCGACTTATTTTTGAAAAAAAAAGATGAAACTATGATTAACTTGTTGAAAAGTAGGCATTGCCTTGATTTTAAATTCAATTCAAGGACATCGTTTTTTTTTAACGCAAATGCTGGTTAATTTCAAAGAAATTTACCATAATTAGCACTCTTAAATTCTAGTCTGAATTACTACGAAAGAAAAAAAAATTACGCATTGTAAGTATTTGGTGAATTATTGGTGAAGGTATAGCTCAGGGGCGATAGTATTTTCATAAATCCTTAAACTACCTATTTCGTAACTTTTTTGAAGTATTTAAGAGCTAATTATTTGCATTTTAATTCCGCTATTTTTTTAGGGCTTAAGTTAAAATATGCCGTTGGATTCAATTAAAAATTTTGCTTGTAAAAACAAAGTTCCCTCTTAATAAATCAACCATACCATTACGCTGATTGTGAATTTTAAGTTTTTTTCTCACTAGTTGCCCGAAAATTGTTTTAGAGCACTTATAGGTAGTTATTTTTGTCCGTTCAGAATAAATTTAAAATTTTAATCCGTGAAGAGGTCGGATGTTTTTATTTTATTAAAATAACCCGTGTGCAGTATAATCTAAAAGCACTAATACCATTTAGTTCTCAAAAATTATAAAGCTGTGACTATATTATCTACTATCTTACTATAAATTAGCCAAGTATATTATCTAAAAAATAGTGGCTCTAAAACTATACTATCAGACTAGTCTTATATTTTCCGGCTATTATTCAACCTAGATAATATAACTGGATAGTTGGGCCATATCGAAGTCCTAGTTAACTGGATAGTTGAGTCAAAATCTCTAATCAATTCTTGATCTCTCTCGGAGGCAAAAATCTTTTCTGATCGAGATTTTAAACATAATAAAATCTACTTATTAGATGGCCGTTCCAGTAATAGGTAAATTTTTTTTTATACTTTAATTGTATTTAATGTGTATTATACTTTAATTGTATTTAATGTGTATTTTAATAGTATATACTTATAAGGTATTAAGATTAATTTGAGTTGGTACTAATAAGATTAATTGAGTCAAACAACTCCTGTAAATACATATCTTGAATAAATTTGTATTTTTGAAATTATTTTTAGAGTGTATCGCTCAATATAACTTTTCTATGACAGATTTTGATTCTTAAAGACCGTTCAAATGTGTAAGCGTGTTTTGGGCAATTTTGCACTCACCCCTCTTGTTAGCAAAATAATTGCATTTCCAACGCTTATGTAAGAACGTCTAACACTTTTTTTTCTGCCACTTGAAGCAAAAATACTTCAGTAGAAATCAGCTTCACATTAAAATAAACGATGCAAGTTAGTACAACAAAAGTGTTACATTTTATAAAGTTTCCAGTTTAATATTCTTTAGGAATCCTGTGTTTACTTTCAGTGTTAAGTCTTGACCTCTAAAGACTAAGCAACTTAGTCCAAATTATTTATTTCTTAACTTTAAATTTGAAATAAAGTTTTCTAAGTGAAATTTTTTTTCCATTAAGAAGTTTTGAAAATGTGGTTTTAATGTGATCCGTAAGCGTTGCTCATAGTCCTCACTCTTGTCGGCAAAATAATATCGAACCCCTCTCAGTTTTGCTTTTGTAATATTTGAACGATCCCCTTAAGCAATCGAATAGTAAATAAAATTCAACAATTAAACTACTCTTTAAATATTGCCTTCCAGAAAGTTTAAAACTAATTTTGCATTACATGTTCATGCTTTCAAGCACATACTTATAGACTTCGTTTGGCACATCGTGCTTTTTTGGAATTTTTTGCCAATAATTTCTGCCTATAATTTATAGCGGATGCTTACTTTAATGCATTTGAGTATTATACGCTATCCAAACTACGGAAATATTGGCAAACTTAAAAATAAATCTGCAAAATATGTCTATTAAACACTGGTTTTTAAAGTATATCTTGATAAGAATAGGTGCAACAAATACGAGAATATCATCTACAATGATAGATATTGAATGCGAAAATGTCACTATTATTATTTTCAACTGTAATTATTAGAATTATTAAATTGTTAGAAAAATTAAATTTCAAAGATAATATCTAAAATATTGTATGATAATTATTGAATGCGATATTGTGAGTCTTGAGGAATTTTACTTGGTGCCACGAAAATATCGACCAATGTAAAAATATGAATTAAAATTAACAAAAATATATCTGGTTTTTTTGACAATACATCGTGATATTCATATCTAATCGGTGTTGATGTTAGTGTTGGTTGATGAATCTGAAAAGCTGTCTCCAACATACGGTTCGCATGACTAATAAATACCCAAAAATTTCTCAAACTAGTTTATCATCGTTTTAATTTAAAATTTTTGGAGTATTGGTGTAAAAAAAATTCCAATTGAAGAGAAATACTAAAAGCTTAGAAAATCGAAACAAATCATTCCTTCTAACATTAACCTGTTCTATTCACATAACAGGAAAAAAAGTTTTAACAGGAATACTAGTTTCTTCTTGCATGTGCTAGGGGTTGTGCTTAGTTTCGAAATAAAATCGGGGGTTCGTAGATATGCGGGAATATGAAGAGACTGGCAGAGAACACTTTCCTGGCTCTTCTACCCATATTTCTTTAGAGTGATCCATTCCCTTTCATGAGAAATTCCTGCTTCACAACTGTAATTAACTGGACACAACGGCTATTTGCAGGTTCAACGTAAGATTTCGTATAAATATCCGATGTGCTGATAGGGGTTGGTCAATGGTATACAAACTAGAAATATATCTTGGATATGTTTGATCTACACTCTTATTAGAAGCTGAGAGGCAAAAATAAAGTTCCGTGATTGTTAAAATGAACAAGTTTTTATTTTAACTTTAGAGAGACAAATCACAAAAATACCCTTATAACTTTAGAGAGAAAAGTTGTGAAATGGTTCTTATGTGATTTACAAGGGATCAAATTTTATCAGGGATTTAAGTCCCAGTAAAGTTAACTTGAGACTACCAAGTGACTTAAGCCGCAATGAATGGTCATGAAGACTTACATGTGATTTCACAAGACAGAGTAACATCAGTCACCTTATGTCCTCCTTTGAACAAATCGAAACGGTCATACCTGTGACCTTTTTTACTTTCTTTGACGTCGCTGTGACTATCTGGGTAAAGAAGCGGGCTTATGCGTAAATTGGTTTAATTGTTAATTATTCTGAGCAGTTTTCTTCTATAAAGAGGTGTTTAGTCTTTACTTATTGTGATTACTCTTCATTGTATCTCTAATTAATAATATTAAAAACTGAATTCAAAACTTCAGAAAACACTGCTGTTTGAAATGAGACTTTCTATGTCCGTAACCACCAGATATGGTTAGGTTTCAACAGGGCAACATGAATAGAATCATGACTAGACTTGAATGAAGTTACAATAACTTATTGATTAATTTTGTTTTATTAAAATTAACGCGTTTTAAAGATCATCGGTGGCAGTTATTGAAGTATAAGTCTTAAAAAAAAATATTTTTTTTTTGAATATGAGAAAAAATATTGATTGGATTGAGATTGAATATGCGATTGAATTGATTTGAATTTTGAAAATAATGTCTGACTATTTTATAAATCTTGTCGGCCAAAACATTTGTAATTCTATAATATTGTTTTATGCAATGCAGGGAAAGATTGAGAACAAAAAAATTAAAAATTAACAAATATTGTAAAGGATAATGGCTTTCATGTTAAAATTATTTTTTTTACATGTCGCAAAATTGAAATATTATTTAACTCTAAAAATTCAAAAATACTTTTTTTGCCTATTAATCAAATTTAAAGAAGCCATGTGTTAAATAAGTTACGAACTTCAACCAGTAATCATACTAAATAGCTGCCAATTGTTCCGGTTTTTCCAGAAGATTTTATTTTGTCGTATAAAAATGTAGCAAAACATTTGCTTCCTAATATCTGAATCTATTCCAACGTATATAGGTAACGTCTCCTATAACTGAAAGTCTCCACACGCTTTTTATAGGGAGTCCGATCAGACCACTATGAAGGTAAACCAGTTTACGAAAGAGTCATTTAATAGAAAATCTATTAAAAATTTGAAAGTGGTAGCAAATATATGCCTAAAAATGTGTGAAATTTATGAATATGATTGGTTTGCTTTATTTATTTGTCAACCACTACAGGTTTAATTCTCATATATATATGATACATTTCTCTCAATTACTTTCAAAATAGAAATTGAATTCGTGCTCACAACTGGTTCGCTTTTTAAGTAATCTGAGCGGACTACTTGTAAAATCCCGAGTGGAGGCTTTCTGATGTAGGTGATGATATAGGACACTAGTTTTTTTTATTTTTATGTGAACGGAGGTGTCTGGTGTTTTAATAATTCATATGTGCATAAAAATGAAGAATTCTTCTTACTTTGGAGCTCTATATATTAAAAAAAAAAAAAAACATTTTTTATTCATTATCGAATTTCATTCTTCATTTAACACGTTCACGCCCACCGGTGGGTCACGCTAGATTGTCTCATCTTGGCAGCTCACCGGAGTAAAAACTGGTAACAATAAATTTCATTTTTTAGTTTTTTTCCGGGAATAAGGAGAATCCATAACTACCAATTGCTCTTAACGGATGCAATTTTAATATTGAATTGCTTCTTCGCCGTGATAAATTTCCTTACAGTGAATTGTTATTGTTGAGAATTGATTAACTCTTCCCGAATATTATCTAATATTGAAATAGTTCTTCTACCAGTATTTTCTCTTTTCCCGTACCAGTATTTTCAATTTTCCCGGCGTGAACGTGTTAAGCAGTCTGTGACGTTTAATATATACATCACTCTTGACTTCATCACATTGGAATAAACTATGGAGAGTTGAAAATGCATCCATCAACATCTTCAACTTGTGTTAATCATCATGTTCTAGATAAATATTCTACTACTACTGTCGTCTCCCAACTACATCAAACTACTTCAACATACCAAATTGTTAAAATATCGATGTTCTTTCCATCTTCGTCACCCCTTCTTAAAATTTGCAAGACCGGTAGAAACCTTGATTATAAACATACCAGACTTGTAAACTTCTCCGATGTTTGACCAGAGATTTTTCTCAAATATTTAAAGTGGTAGTCAATTTTATAAAGTTGGGAAATATGATATTTGCGACCTTATTTTAATCATTCTATGGTATACACTATCTGGACACTCTGTGTTTATGGTGGTGGAGGCATAATGGTCTGGGGGGTGTTTCTCGTGATTTGGCCCGTTAGTTCCTGTGGTTAGAAATATGATCTCTGATGTGGACATTCTTGACAATTCTGCACTCTCAACTCTATGGCAATATTTCGGCCCATTCCAGCAGAATAACTGCTCCATTCACACATCGATGCTTGCGCAGACGTGGTTTGACGAAATGGGTGTTCAAAAACTGGACTGGCCTTCTCAGAGCCCAGGTCTAAGTCCCATAGAATACTTTTGGGACGAATGAGAGCGCAGATTACGTAACCATATTTTGGTACATATTTTGGAAAATAATTTTAATACTAATGAAATAATTAATACTAATTAATAATCAATTTAAAAAATTAGTTTTAATACTAATGAATATTTTAACACTAATGAAAGCAAAACTACAGAAAGCCCAAAATGATTTTAATTTCAATTAAAGGCGGGAAATCTCACTGTGTAAATTGCGAAAAATGTGTAATTAATTGCACTATCTCTTAGCAATATTCAGAAATAAAAAAAAAATAATTGGGGGATTTAAAGGGACGTTTAAGTAGCGACGTATTCAATTTCAATGATGCTATGCCGACCATTTGGGCACAAAACGCCGAACATATGAGATGCGACGCCGACAGAGCAGGGATTAAAACCTAATTATAAAATTTTGATTAAGCTTTCAAATTGTTTGAAAGGTTTTTCCCTAGTCCTAGTGTTTAGATTTTACTGGGCACCTGGGCCGCGAAGCGGCCCCTATCCCATTCATCTGGAATTTTTGAACAGTTTTGGTTGAGCAATGAGGTAAGCAGGCAATGGAGTTGCTTTTATGAATGTTTCAAGCTCTTTGCTTGAATAACTAAAAAGGAATCAAAAATAAATTGAGCAGCTTGCTCTAAACTGTGTTTGTTTGATTTTGGAGTTGTTCAGAATTGTATCAGCATGAGTAAACGTTATTTTCAGAAAGGTTGATGAAATTATTTGTTTTGATAGTTATGATATGAGGCGTCGGAGGAAAGGTTTTTCCCGACCAAAAGGACGTTTTATATAACAGTTGAATTATTTATATTTAGTGGTGGGAAAAATAATTTTAAATCAAAATAAGAATCACATGTTGTTTCCGAAATCGAAATTTTAAGATTTAACTACTATTCTTATATATATAGCATGAATTTTTTAAATGCAAGCAGTTGCATGCCGCTCAAACGAATGTTATTGTGCTCAAAATTACATAGTTCTAAATTAAAGTGATAAAAAGAAATTTATGAATTGTTTGGTACAATATTGACAACTTTTTTTAAAAAATTTTTAGGGCTATACGAACTCTGTTGGGTGAGAAATAAGCTCTTGCTATTTTTCATCCCTTTTTCTTGAGTGAGATATACATGTTATAATAGTTAAAAAAATTGGTGCTTACAGATCGTTTCCCAAAAACAAGCTTCTTCGTAGTTTTG
This sequence comes from Parasteatoda tepidariorum, assembly GCF_982258835.1. Taxonomy (NCBI): domain Eukaryota; kingdom Metazoa; phylum Arthropoda; class Arachnida; order Araneae; family Theridiidae; genus Parasteatoda; species Parasteatoda tepidariorum. The sequence goes on from NC_141766.1 coordinate 7,404,953, forward strand.
AACCCAACACAGAAGACGCCTGGATCAAGCATTGGGAGAAATTAGTACTTGTGAAGAACTTTTTGATGAAACTAACCCACATTTGCGTTACATGGATAGGCAAACCTCACACGGTTAGCTTAACGGCTAAGAGACTCTATCCCATGATCCATCACACACTAAGGATATTTTACATCAGCGCATTGGTTGGTGCAAGCCGGGTGCAGAATTCGTATCAATCGGCCATCGCTAGAATTTGAGCTTGGGTCACCTCATTGGGAGGCTAGCACTCTATCCCCTGAGCCATCATCGTTATGTGTGCTCCTTTGAAAATAACTCTAAAGTCAAAACAACATATGATCTTTACATCATACACTGAAATGTATTTCGCATCCTTCCTTTCTTGCCCTACGCGCGAGATAAGTGAGAACATTTAGTAGTCACTCGAATAAATTTTTAAAAAAAATTCGGGTTCTGACTATATTATTAAATTTCATAAAACATGCTTATACAGAGACACCGATAGCGGATATGAAATAAACGATGCAAAACTGTCTTACAAAAATAGCATGCAACAGAACACGAAATAAAATTTGTTCCCAAATGTTTGATAGAATTAAAAATGGACGAAACAGAACATTAATTCCTTCTTGTTTTAACAAAGCAGAATCCATTAGGCCCTTTAACCATTCACGAAAGCATCCAACAGTAAGATAAGCAAAATAAATAAGCAAAAATGAAATGGACTTCAAGAGTTGGTTATCATCGTCCTACATTACTATTATAAATAAGTATACGTAATAAATATATGCATAAACAATCACAAAAAATACTTTTCTTCAGAATTAATTAAGTGCAAATACGACCTTGCAACTGATTAGTTAACCCTTTTATGCAAAAAGTTATTTTAAAAGATAAGTTCTTTCATTATAGTAGTACAAGTATTAAATAAATTTTAATTTGCAAAAATTAAATAGTTCTTATACACTATAATTCATTAATATTTTTTTTCTTTTTTAATAATCGTCGTTGAACAGCCGACCCAATTTTATGGGTTTACGACTACAGTGCCCGCCGCTAATAAAATCACCGGATAATAAAATCAGCCGCTTTATAAAATCAAATCAGCAAGACCCGAATCGTTACAATATTAATACATGTTAAAAACATCCTTTAATAAAATCAACACCGCCGCTTTTTAAAATCAAAATTTTGACTACATAATAAATCAAAAGTGCGATATTTCAGCTTCTTTTGTCCTTATTTATAAAATTTTAATTTTTCGAAGTTTAAAGACTTTTTTAGAAGAAGCAATAGTTACTCACAAGCCTGTGAAACTGGTGTGGTTAGCACTTTCCTGCGATATTCATAGTGTAAGAGTTAAGGAAAAATGTGGGTGGTAAGCGGCGAGTTCATAGAAATCAATTTAACAGTGTCAATTCCTTGACTTGAATGAAGTTTGGAGAAACCCATCTCATTCAACAGGGGGTCGAAGGGGTTGAATTCTTATCTTACTTTTTATTGAATGAACCATAGAAGGGAGAGAAAGAAGTTTCTTTTGTTATCTATCTTAACAGAGAACATGAATAGATTTCCAAAAACTGTCTGTGCGCATGTTCCATATTATTTAGGCGAGGCCATTTGAGTAAATTATAGTTAGAGCACATATCATTTTTAAGTTCGTTTGGTGCTAAATTTTATCAGCATGCCGAAAAGGAAGGATTTGAGTCTTAAAGATAAATTCGAAGTGTTGCAAAACTATGATAAGCTTCCTAAATGTAGTCAACGTGAAGCTGCAATTAAATTAGGGATTTCCCAAACTGCTCTTTTCAACATTCTGAAACAAAGGATAAATATTTCTGAGGAAATAAAAAAGAATGGAAATCTGTCAAGAAAGCGTAAGCGTGAAGGAAAATCGGAGAAAATTGAAATGGCTCTGTTAGAATGGTTCAAAAATGCACGCGAATGAAGAATTCCAATTTCCCGTGGAATTTTATTTCACAAAGCACAGGACTTTGCTAACTTATTTGGTGATTCTGATTTTAAAGCTACAGATGGGTGGCTAACCCGATGGAAAGAACGCAACAACATTGTCTATCGTAAATTGCATGGTGAAAAGCAAGATGCTGATTTTAGCTCTGCCGCCGATTGGGTAAATGACGTGTGGCCAACACTCATCAAAGACTATAAACCAGAGCAAATTTTCAACACAGATGAAACAGGATTATTTTTCCGAGCACTTCCTGAACACACACTGCTGTTTAAAAATGAATCGACTGGTGGATGTAAAAAAAATGAAGGAAAGACTAACCGTGCTGCTAACATGCAACATGACAGGAACTGTGAAAAAAAATCCTTTAGTGATAGGAAAGAGTTTAAAACCTCGATGTTTTAAAGGAGTAAAACACCTGCCCACCAGTTATGCCAACAGCTATAACGCATGGATGACATCCAGCATCTTCACAAAATTTCTTCTTGAATGGGACAAGGAGCTGAAAAATGAAAAGGTCGTTTTACTTTTAGACAATTGTTCTGCGCACCCTGCTGATGAGGACTTGAGTTTGAAAAACATTAAATTAGTGTTTTTGCCACCCAACACTACAGCTATTATTCAACCCCTTGATCAGGGAATCATAAGATCATTCAAGTTTCATTACAGAAAAATGGTTGTTCAAAAAATCATTAGTGACATAGACTGTGACAGCTCTTCGGAACTCTTAACTGCAAACAAACTATCGAAATCCCTTACGATTTTGGAATCAATGCATTTGATTCGTAACTCATGGGACATTGTTTCAACCCAAACAATATCAAATTGCTTTAAAAAGTGTGGATTAAGCACTGGTGATGGAGCTGATAACTGTTTCGAAGAAATGCTCAGCAATGAAGAAAATGATATGGACGAGAATTTTTCATGTTACGTAGCTATTGACGATCACCTACAAACATCAGGAGAAAAATCTGATTCTGAAATTGTTACTGACATCAAAAATTGCAAAGTTATTTCCAATCAAGAAATGGAGGAATCAGACTCAGAAGATGAAATAAACTCATCAGTGCCATCTTCAACTGAAGTCAGAAAAGCACTTAATGTATTGCGGCAAGCTTTAGAACAAAGAGGAGGAAATATCGAAAACTATAAAAACTTCTATAAACTCTCAAATGATGTTGAAAAGTTAATTTTAAATAGTGCAACTCAAGCAACCATTGATCGGTTTTTTGCAAAAGTTTTGTAAATTTAATCTTATATAGGGTTTTACTTTATTAAAATAATTAAATTAGTTGAATAAACCATTAATGTTGTCATTATTTCAGCTTTTGAAGTGTGTGCATTTAGAATATATTTTAAAAATGTGATTTTTTTCTTCAAATGCTGAATCGCCTCTTAATAAAATCAGCCGCTTAATAAAATCAAAAGAGCATAAAACGAAAGTGATTTTAATAAACGGCGGGCACTGTACTAATGTTCAACTCCGTAGCCTTGTAATCTTGTACCCAATCCAGAAGACAAGGGAACGCCTGGATCAAGTATTGGGAGAAATTTGCCTTCGTGGAGGACTTTTTGATGCAGCTAGCCCGCATTAGCGTTACATGGAGAGGAAGACCACAAGAACCTCCTACGGTTAACCTGACGGCAAGGGAACTCTAACCCATGATCTGTCTACCACTGAGGATATTTCACGTCAGCACTGTGGTCGGTGCAAGTCGGATGCGGAATTCGTATCGACTGGGATTCGAACCCGGTTCGCCTCATTGGAAGGCGAACGCTCTATCCCCTGAGTCATCGCGGCTCAACACATTAATATTAAAAATATTTATTATAACACTTTTAATGGAAGTAACTACTTTTCTTCCTTAAAGTCATTTTTTACGTTATTGCATTTTCACTTTGTCAATAGTAGGTTAACTATCCTAACATCCATTTTTCACGAATCATCTATTTGACATATTAAAAAATGAATGACAGAATGTGAAATTTAATTTATTTTTGTTTTAAAAGCTTAAACAAAAAATTAAGCTCAAGCAAATAAATATGCAGCGAGATACCAAGATGGGAGAAAAATGGGCTTCAAAAAATGATTATCATCACCTCTGACCCCAAATTATCCACCACACGTGGTCAGCAATAATGTAAACAGCAATAAATATATACATAAACAATCCCACTCTGTAGAATTAAATAAGCTTTTTCAAATAAATAGGCACTTTGGGTGGTCTGCCCGAGGCGATTCGAAAGACTTTAAATTAGGGTATCAACTAGAGTGATTTCTTGACAAGCACGCATAATCTAGCTGATGACAATGAAGATTATTTATATGATAATAAGATACTCAAAAAGAATGGAGACTGGTTTTGTAGATGATGAGAAAATGATGTTTAGTCAGAGCGTTGGTGGTTTGTGATACGATTATGTTCAACTTCATTTCAAAATTAGACTTTAGATTGTCAGAATGGAAAGGAGTGGCGCGCGACTCTTTTCTTCACAACCTTTTGTCAAGGAGTGCAATAAATTTTGTGTTTTCTTTTTTCTTATTCTTTTTTTTTTTCTTTTTGAAAATTCCGACGAGGCCTCTCTGATTGTATAGAAACTATGTAACTGTTTCATTACTGTTTTTTAAAAACTGTTTTTTTTTGTTACTGTTTTTTTTTTTTTTCTTTGTTTACTTTAAACGCGTTTGAAGAACATTTTTGTAACATAAATGATTACCGTGAAATAAATATTATTTATGTAAATGTGTGTCTAATTTCATAGTAACGTGATATGAATTTTTTTTTCCATCGGAATACAAACGGTCCCTGAAAAATTTATAGTGAAACTGTTGCTTCTTATAAATTTTCTCCTGGTCTTAGTAAAGCAAGAAGTGGTTGCAAAATCAAATGTTTTGAAATTTTACAAATTTTGAGATTTTTTTTCATATATACTTCTAAGAAAGTAATGCTATTAATTATTTTTCAAATCGTGAAAAAACTACATTTTTGTTTATATTGGTTTGCGTGATACGAGAGTAAGGCTAAGTTTCGATAACTTTTTACTACATAATTATTCAGATTTTTCAAACGATGCCAATTGAATCAATACTTTATCTGCAATAAAAGTTGTTTTTATAAGTGTATGACAACAATAACAAACCAAATCTAATTAAATCCTTTCAAGCGCGGTACGTTGAAAAACTGTCCCACTTATCTTTGATAATAATATAATCCATTAAAATTGCAATAATTTTTATCTACGCGATTTTTAATCAGTCGCTTTAAATTTTGAAAGATTAAGATAAAGCAAATCGCTTTATCTTAGACTTGTATACGATAACCATAAACTCTATAATGTTTCTTAATTAAAATTTCGGTTCGAATCTTTCAAAACTTTCGTATTAATGATTTTTCTCTGACAGTTACAACTGCATATTTTCTCTTTGTTTTAAATAATTACTAATAATTACGTATATAAGTAAATATTATTATTCGATCTACATTGCTTTCAATTTTTAATTAATTCCAGAATCATATTTTAATAAATGAAGAATTATGTTATAAATCAGTTGGAGAATCATACTATAAATAAACTTGTAATTCTTTTTAACAACATTGTGGACAGAAATTGTGAATAAATATTTTTATTTTCAGGCAGAAAATAATTAAAGATAAAATAATAATTTGATGAAGCTGATATTGAAAACGCGTTGAATTAAAAATAGCATTGCAAATGGAATAGCCACGAACTAGTAATTAAAAGTTTGCCACTAACGACATAGTTGTAAATAAATACCTATGATTCCATTTGGAAAGAGCAATTCTGGGAGACAGGTGGAGTGAAACCGGTAATTTATTTATTCCATTGGGGCCCTCATGAGCTACGGGGAACGGAATGGAGTTTCCCCGCTGGAGAGAAAAACTGGGAAAGTTTGGTTCTATGAGCGTTCAATGGATTATGTTTTGTACACTAGGGAGCGCTGCAAGCTCTTTACTGCCTATACTTCCGGGTTACTGTTTCCGGCGTATTTTAAAACCATTTGGCTCACAGCGTGATCATTGTGTTTTGAGACTCTCATGAGTAGTATTTCTTACATACGTGTACTTGCTACCTGATTTATGATTTGTGTTTAAGAAAAAATAATCATTTGAAGAACTATCATTTCAAGATGTAAGAATCGTCATTTGAAAAAAAAATCATTGTAAAACACTTCTTACCTTGTCAACAATATACAACTTTCTATATATACCTAAATGATAATTTGTAAAATGAGCTTAATCTCGCTGCTCGAACAATATGCTAACACTAACGTATTATGGTGCACGGCTTGCAACAAGAACAAAAAGTAATAAACAAGTAAGAAGAGGCCAAATCGGGACTGCCAAAAATATGAATTCTTTCTAAATATATAGCAATTATCTCACCTTCTTTAAATAATACATATGTAAACAGCTAAACAAATTTTCACTTCAATCTAACCAGAATTACTTCATATCATTCATATCTTATGAAATATAGCAGATTTAAGCCCAGAAATTATATAATTTATTTCCTTAATTAAAAACAAAATTATCTGGTTGAAAATATGGCCTCTTAGAATTGGCGATCGAAATGGGTTACAGGTGGTGCAAAGCAGAACTCTCTACCAATTGCAACACTTCGCATGAAATTGGCATGCATTTCACCATTAGCGTGTGGAGAGTCATAGAAGAAGGAAGAACGTTTGCTTCTGTCTTGATTTTCAAATAGATTAAAATCTTTTAAGTTAGGAAACTATATGGAACTGAAAACTACATTAAACAAAGTTCTAAAGAAATGCATCAAGGAAATTTTAAAAATATTTTTATTAAATAAAAAGAAAAAATATTAAGAAAAGTCAAAATATCACAGTACATTTCTATACAACCGTAAAGAGGAGGAGAGGGAAGGGAGAAGGTCCAAAGGTATAAAACCGGTCTACTCACCAGATGGCGTATTCGAGCGTTGCAATCACCAATAAACTGTAGTAAACAACTGTATACTTTCTAACCGGAAGTAGAGCTAGAGATAGAGATAGAGATTGTTGTTGTTTACATTTATATTTAAAGCACCATCAATACCGTACCATGAACACTCGCTTAGAATCGAACATTTCATGTTAACTGGTTCTAAGGGCGTGGCTAAAATTTAACTAATCACACAATTTACTTAGGATTTTCTTTTTAAGTGTGGCAACATTAGCATAGCATGTCAACATAGACATGCTGAATGAATTTATAACATTATAAGATTACAAAATGAGCTTATGCTATTTAGATAATTTTTTGACCATTTATTTATTTATTTATTTTTTAATATAATGTTTTTTGTTTTCATTAGACTAAAAAAATATTAATTTCGAATACTTTAAAATATTCTCTAATTTATTATGTATATAATTTATTTTATAAAATACTGCCATATAATTTATAATGTATAATTCATAGAATAAAACCATTTTTTCATTTATAAATATTTCTGATATATTCTTTTATACGTTTTATTATTTGTTTTAAATATTTTTTAAATGTACAACTCTTAAAATAATGCATATATTTTAATGAAGTAGAATGCAAAATTTAGTGCCCGAATACTGCATGTGGATAGATAACTAATTATACTAGTTTTTAAATCATAACTAATTAACAGAAAGAAATGAAATTTTCTCGGACGAAAAATTAACGTTTGCTCTACTGGTCTCTTAGAAATTAATACTAATTTAATTTCAGAAAAGTTCATTAGTTTTTCTTTTAATTTGTAACAATTTGACATAAGTTACAACATTGCTCATTACTTTGTTTTATTTCTTACATTGCTGAAATGACTGTTTTTTTCGATCTGATATGACTGATATCTGGTAATTATCATTATTTTTTATAAATGTTTTATTAAAAATGTTGTCAATATGTACTCATTAAATATTATAGCAGCAAAGGAGAATCAAATAATGGTCATACACAAAGAATGCTATCAATTTTATAGGCATTACTACTACTTGAATTTTTGTGTATTACTATTATTACCATTATTTTTATTCTCTGAAAATTTTCAAAAAATGTATAATACTGGTACTTTTATTTTTCATTAAGAAAAAGAAAGTGATTCTTTATTACTTCACTTATTAACAATAAGCTATAAATATTTTTTCTAGTGAAAGATCACAAAAATTTGTATACATTATGGCTGTTAATAACCCAAGTAACCATGGCAACCCTTTTCCTCAATGGATACTGGTTTCCCAAGTAGTACCCATAATATTTAGATAACATCATAAAATCTAACCTTATTTTGCATAACAATCGAATGTTTTAAAGATACATAAGGTCGAGATTTTCTGTGCATATATAACGTTAAATTCGACACAAACTAATATTATTTATAGTAATATTATTACCGTAATATTATTTTGCATTGATTTTGATGCTATGCTATATTTTCTGTTATAATCTTGCGATGCTTTTTATCATTATAATAAACAAGTGGAAGATTTGGATGTCAATACAATATTTAGGCGATATAATTTTACCTAATTTTCTGAATTGTTATGAAGCAGTAAAACATAGCAGTTTTTTAATGTCATTCCACGCATAACTTTGTTCGCAATAAAGAATTACTAAATCAAATTATATTATCGAATTCGGCTACGATACATTTTGCTTCCTCTTACTCCAAATTATATTTTGTGTCCAGCTGATTTTTGTGAATGAAATTTTCAAATTTAATTAAAAAAATAATACTTAAGTAGTTTAACTTTGGACATTCTTTTCTTTATATAAAGCAATTTTTGATAAATTTTTATATCACTAATCATTCTCTAGTGTTTATCTTTAATTTTAAATAGTTTTTTTTTAAGATATGAGCCAATTTTATCAAAATTTCATTTGAACTTGTTAGTTTATTAAATATATTTTATTAAAGTCATTACTCTGGTGATTTTACTCTAGTCATTTGTAATTTCACAATTATCATACATTATTCACATAATAAAATTGTATAATAAAAACCACACTACATAGATGTAAAGTTATATTTTCTATTGAATTAACTGGAAATCTAAATTGAAATAAAACTTTTTTCTTTATTATTATTATATAAAAATATAGCTATATGTTACTATTTACTTCCATAAAGTAAAATTACAGCTTTATTTAAAAATGTATTAAAGGTTAAAATAAAATTATTATTTGAATAAAGTGTCATTTTTTGTAGTAATCGTGATTTTGAAGGAAAATAATTTAAATGCGAGGGTTGTAAATTAAATAGTGGCAACTTAACCTTTAAACTCACAGAAGGACGGGCATGCGCAAATTAGATATGGAAGCTGTGAGGTGGGGCTGTTGTCGATGTGTAGAGTGCAAAAAAAAGTCGATTAGCTTAGAAGGGTAGTTGTTGTGTGGCGTTAAAGTGAGGAGTTTCGTTTCCATCGCTCTAAAGCATGTTTTCAAAAGGTGATCAGCGGTCGTGGCTTACAATCGAGGTTGCCCGTGGCAAAAATGCAACAGAATGCTATCGAGGATTAGTGGAAGCCTTTGGAGTAAATGCTTTACCATATAGGACAGTAGCACGATGGATTCAAGCATCTCGTCTTTTTTCGTCATTAAGCCTTTTCACAACATGCTTCAGAGCGATGGAAACGAAACTCCTCACTTTAACGCCACACAACAACTACCCTTCTAAGCAAATCGACTGTTTTTTGCACTCTACACATCGACAACAGCGCCACCTCACCGCACCCATACCCTATTTACGCATGCTCGCCCTTTTGTGAGTTTCAAGGTTAAGTTGTCACTATTTAATTTACAACCCTCGTATAACCAAATTACTTACTTCCATAAATTTTCTTCCAATTCTTTTTTCAGTGAAATTAAACGGAGAAATATATAAGTAACTTTCCGTTTTTCAGTATTTGAAATTTTACCTAACAAAAAACTTGATACAAACCAAAAAGCACCCATAAAAAAATATTTTCAGGGAGTGAAACCAGTGTTTCAATTTTTTATATTGTAAAAATAAGTTTACGGGAACACATCAGACATTTTTAACAATTCTATAATTTTATAAAGCAATAAAATAAAAACTACTACGTACTAAAATAACAATCTTTGCCAAAAAATTACATATCATTTAAATTTCAGAATAAAAAATTTAATAAATATTGTGCGCTTTTTTGTTTTGTTTTTTTCTAAATGAAACTTGCACAAGCATGTAATTACATACAAAAATGGTACGAAAGGACATACATTTTTACATCAATTTTAAAAAGCTGATCTTAGTATTAATTATTTAAATTTGACTACCCTCAATTACTTTTTTAAGAACATTGCTATCATAAATTTTATTTTCATTTAGTTTATTTCTATTTAAAACAAAATAATTTTATACGATATTTATTTTTATTTAAAGCAAAACAATTCTATTCATTGTATTTCTGTAAAAAAATTATGCATTTCGAACATAGTAAATATGTTTCCCAAAAAGAACCCCGTGTTATATGTCTAGTTATCTATCAAAAGAACACATTTTAAACACAGCTTCATGAAAAAAGAAAATGCATAAGATTGAGCTTGCAATTACGCAAACAGCTGAACGAAGTTTAAAAGTTTTCATACTTCAAAATGGCATTCTGAATAAATGTACATGTGGAACCTCATTTTTTTTTTTTTTTTTTTAATTTTTTGATTTATGAAAATGAATTCTTTAACTGTAGATTTTTATTGAGTTGGTGTTAAAGGAAAAAAAATTATCCAATGCAAGTAATGGAAAAGTTTTTTTACAAAGAAAATTTTATAAAATGATATAAGATATAATAGAAGATAAAAGATACAGGATATAAAAATATATAAAGTATAATAAAATATACGATATGTTTTCAAGAATGTAATATAAAAAATTTGAATGAGTATATTCCTTCTTAATAGCCATCGCATTTCCTAATATTTTATGGGAAAAACCTAGATTATATGTAGTTATACTTACTTAACATACAATATTGTTGTCAGCCAATTTCATTTGTACATACATGCATAGTGCGTAAAAATAAAAAAACGAAACATTCTGAATAATATTTGATCTAGCTCTCCTTCCAATCTCTGAAACATTTTTCAAAACAGTACTCTTTATTTCTCTACCTATTTTGCGCAAATGCTACGTCAGCTAGAAACGGATTAACCCTTAACGCACAGACTTAGTGAGAAAATCAATTTTTTTATGTAAAAAAACACACTTTAGAACATTGTCTTTTCTTTTGGTGGACAATTTTGATGTATTGCGCTTTTGTTCCATGGAAAAAGGCTATATTCAGAGTTGCCAACTGATCCGGAGACACCAAAATAATTAAAAAAAACGGTAAATAACTACACAGTAAATTTTGCAAATATTTAACTATGTTTGCTTGCTTTTTAAAAGGTATAGCATGATCTAAGTACTATAAAGCGGTGAATTATATCAGCCAACAAATTATTTAGAAATAGTGGTGGATAAAAATTTACTAAATTGAATTTATTAAACCAAGAGTCACAATTGATAAACTACTACTTTAAAATATATATTTTCTGTCCGTAGCAAGTTGGCATCTCGAATATATTTTATTCTTGAATAAATAAGTGGTATAGCTTACAATCCCATGTAAATGATAAATATTAATAAAACGATTTTTTTTCCTTAACTTTCGCATTGTTATTTGCAATTCTCGATTATATTCGAGTGTGAAAAATTATAGCAGCATAAAATACAACGCCGCTCGAATTATCTCGAGTGTGCGCAGTTTGGCCAGTTTAGATCGCATTCGAATTAACTCGAGCGCACAAGTTAGGGGTTAAGTGACGAAATGTAAACGAAAATTATTCGAACGAAATGAAAAAGTTTTATAGGTAAATGTGGAAAGAGAAACGAGCTTCTAGCTATTTTGATGTGAAGGTACAACGACATCTTTAGATATTTCTATAAAACAATAAATATAAAAATAGAAGAAAAAATTTCTATATGAAAGAAAAAGCTATTTATATTCGCTGAGCAATTTCTCAAGCAATCCTGTCAACATCTAAAAGAGATATGATACCTCAAACTGCGTGTTGATGGGGTTTCCACTATTAACAATTTATAAATGGCTTCTAAATTCAATGCCACTTTAGACCGATTTTATTTTTTATTTGGAGTCACGATTGCAAGTTGGTGTAGGTATTACAAAGGAATGGAAAAGCATGATGGTTGCCCTTCTTTAAGACTTAATGCTTTGAAACCTGTCTACGAAGATGAAATACTAAGCTAAAAAGATAAGAAATGATTAATTACGATGTGCTTGGCATTTTCAATAAAACTCCTTCATTGTAAGCTTTAGCAATCTAGCAATCTATTATGAATCTATTAGTTTTATGCTGCACCATCATGTTGCCGAAAGGCAAACTCCTCCCCGTAGTTAATCCGACTTGGGCGCGTGTAACACGGTTTAATCAGGAAGACGCAACTTGAGAAGCGAAAAACATAAAAATATTGATTCAAAATTATTTTTCCGTGTTTGTGATCGCGAGGTGATTTACGCGGTATCGTTTGCACATCACGTTTCTCAGAGTTCGTGGTTTTTAGTTCAATGTGAATATGAGTACTATATATCAAATAAAACATGGTATCACTGTCCCTTAGCTCAGATTTATCGTCATTATTCTTACCATAATTTTACCTGAATTAGTTTCACGACTTTTTTCATCAGTATAGTATTTATATTTATTTCAGTCATTTATTTATATTCAATTAATTCATTTATTTATTTTTAATACCCTTTTTTAAATCTACTTATTTTTAGAACTACATTTTATTTGCTAGATGCAGAACTGTAGATACAGCATATATCGAGTGTGATGATCAATTCTTAAAGTTAAATATTTTTAGCAAAATTATAATAATTAAAACCACCTACACTATCTATTGCAATTAATTCGAAAGGTTCGTCAACTGGGGGCATTGCCCGGAGTAAGCCGAATCATTTTTGTCTAGTTTTTTTAATTTTTTTTTTATTTTACAAGTATGACAATGTTTAGTAAAATGTGTGATATCTGAAGTAATATTTTCGCAATAATAAACAGGAATAAGTAAATTAATTATGTTTGGAATCCCATGATGATCTAATCTTTCATGAGTAATTTCAAGTAATTCATGCCTCAAAGAAAATGAAACAACAATTTTGGTTAAACACTTCTCACGTAAACATAAAACAATATCCAGGGTGCGTAGCGTTTTTAAAAAGTCCTTAAAGATGCTATTTTTTTATTGGGGGTCTGTAAAAAGTGCTTAATTTTCTATTTTTCAAAAAGAGGTTTTTTCTTTGAAATGTCGATTGTCGTCATAAATTACAAAAAAAAGCATGATTTTCACAATTTTCTCTACAAAATTTATCAGAAACTAGTTTTTTTTTATCATGATTATATCAAATCTTTGAAAATGTTTCTGCATTTTGTTGATTTTATATTTATTAGAACTTTTAAACAATAGAAAGAAATAATTTTTATTACTACACATATCATAATTATGATTATTTTTTTGGAAAGTGATTAAAAATATTTTTGAGTGCTTAAAAGGTACTTCTCTTTTGTTAAAAAATCAGACTGCGCACCCTGTTATCAATTTCAATAAAATTTCCCATTAAATTGTCGCTTTCTTGGGCTTCGCAATGAATGGTGCAACAGATGCGAAAAATGTTTTACATTATTTATATCAATATTATTACTATTGTCAGAAGTATCCGGATTCAAAGTATTAAGTACCTTTTGTGTATTTTATATTATAATCATACATACTTAATACCAGCAAAAACAACCTTCCATTTATATTTCTTATATTTTTTAACCTAACTAATGCGTCTGTATGTATGGTAAATTTATACCCAAATAAATAGTGATGAAGTTTGTTTAATGCATCAACAAGATATAAGGACGGTTGCAGCCTGCCAACTTCTGCATCTGATGAACTTACCTACCTAGAACTTTTATCTCAGATGAAAAACTTAAATCGGAAGATTTGGCCGGTGCCTCCTACTCATGATTGGTATAGGGCTAGTAAACCGGGACAGTCGTTGATTCTTCCCTGCGACAGAAAAACCAATACTTGCCTTTCCGCCTTGCTAGTGAACATCTAAAATATCTTACTTTTTCTCAGGGTATAAAGTCCCACCCTCTTTGCTCAAAATGCCACCAACAACAGGCTTCAGCTGAACATATTTTAAGCTGCCTGGGACTTATTCGGGAAGAAATTTCTCCTTTCTTTGTTTCCGACTTTTTACTCTCAACGGATTTATGGATCTGGTTTGACGCCCTCAGACCTTTGGAAATAAGTAACAACAACAAGAAGACATTCCATTTCTGTGGCTGCATAATATTTTTGTTAGTATTATCTTAAAGAGCGAGAACGGATGTTAGACACCTGAAACATTTGGCTGTTTCAAACACCACTTTGAAGGGTGTCAATAAAAATATGACATTTTAATTTATATCTTTAAAGCAGGTTTACAAATTAAAGCATGTTTTAAAATTTCGAACTCTTCTTGACATTTGCGAGTCAAACACCAAGTTGTATCTTTCTTCAGATTATTTAAGGGTACGTTAATTTTAGCATAATTATTTATAAATTTATTATACAAAATTATTGAACCTAAGAAGCTTTTATGAGATTTAACATCAGTTGAAGTTTTTAAATTTTTAATTGCTTCAATGTTTTTGTTATTAGGACTCACTATACTATATATTTCATAACCTAAAAAATAGAATTTTTGTCGTTAAAAGAAAAACATTTAGAAGTTTTTAAGTTTTCAAATCCACATATTTGAAAATTTTGAAGGGGATTTAATTGTTCTTCCAAACTGTTAGAAAAAAATAATAATATCATTGAAATAATTAGATACAAATGAAACGTAATATTCAATGAGAGTAGTAAGAATTCGGCGTATTGTTCATTCAAAGATACTTGGATCATTCTTCCACCCAAATGGTAATCTTAACCATTCGTCTAACCCATAGATGGTGACAAATGTAAGTGCACCATTTGGGTAAATTTGAATATTCCATAAATCATCGACAATATCCAGACAACTAAGAAAAACTATTGCATAATTTATCTATCAAAGTTCCTATAAGAGGTTCTGCATCTGATTTAGAAATTTGATTTAATTTCCTAAAGTCTATACATAATCAACATTTTTATAATTTCATCTTCTTGAAAAGCTTAAGTTACTGGAGCTGAATAGGAAGAAGAGCTTTCTTTAGTTATGTTATGCTTTAATAATTTTTCAATTTTTTTTCTCTATTTCCTTTTGTTTCGGAGAAGTTTTACATGTTAGGAAGGACACTGGTAAGTCTGTTGTTAATCGTACCCTTTGAGGTTCAATTCATATTGTCCCTACTTCGTATTTTTACTGAAAAATCTTTTAAAATGTCCTGAAATTATTTATTCATTTCATTATCTTGGATTTACAAAATTCGCTTAACATGATTTGGACAATGCGGGCCCTCATTATCATATTTTGTTTCAAGAATAATTGAAATTTTTCTATTAAAATCTTCATTTTCAAATTCATTTTTTATGTTGTTTTTCCTTATGTTTACTTTGTTTACATTTTTTATATTTTTATTTTTGTTTACTTTTATGTCGAAAACTTCATTTTGGTTAAAATTTTCATGAATAATTCGTTGAACATTTTCGTTCACACTAGTGTTATTTGATTCTAATTTAACATTCTTTCTTTTCTTTATTTTATTTTTACTTTCTTTATTTCTATTTATAAACTTATTTTCTTTTTAAAAGAAAGATAGTAGTTTCTTTAATAATCAGAAAAAGTGATCAGTTTTCTGCGATTTTGCATTACAACCTGTTTCGCTCAATCAATCACTAATTGAAATCCAATACAAATGTCTACACCCAATATGGCTTTCTTTTATTTTTACATTCGTTATTTTTATTTATACTTTTATGGGTACTTTTATGGCCATCTTTACCTTGGATTTCAGGAGAAGACAAGTTGCTTTTATAATCAGAAAAAGTTATCAGCTATTTTCCGATTTTGCACTACAACTTATTTAACACAATCAATCACCAATTGAAATCCTATACAAGCTTTTAAACCTAATATGGTTTTAGGTAAATCAGTATTTAAAATATAAAATTCAACTAAGTTATTTTTCCAATTTTAAATTTAAAGTGTAAGTTTGGTTAAATTGCAAATTACCTTTTGTTTGTTTGCATTTACAAAGCTTTTATTTCTTTTTGGACATTTAATTCTTCAAAATTTTAATTGGGATATTATTTAGAGTGCTAAGTGATGGTTTAGAGTAGTTTAAATTGCTAAGTTTAGAGTGCTAAAAAGATAGTTTTATTAGTCACAATCGGAGGATTGATATTATTATTGTTTTCCATTATATTTTGAAAATATCCATATAGTATTAATTAACAATTTTGTGTCATTTTTTTGTTTATGCTGGGAGTGATTCTCAGTAATAAAGAAATTTGGATTCTTTATACAATTTTGGCTCCATTGATAGGCATCGGTAATCCCTAACGTTTCATAATATTTGCATGGTCTAGGAGGAAACTCTTGGAAAGCCAAATGACTTATCAGTTGTTTATTTTTATTCAATTTCCCACTTTCTTCATGCCTAGGTCTGTTTTGGGATTGTTGGTTATGACTTTGACTTGGCTCATAAAAGTTTGATTTTGTCATGTATTTATTATTAATTGGGACTAATTGAGTTATTAATAAATGACCGCCTTGGTGTCAGTCCTTGAAATTATTGCCTATACCCACTAAATTTTGATTCTGGCATTTTTGTTTATTTTCATTTTGAGGTAAGACAGTGGGTACATTTTGAATAATTTTTTAAACAATTGTTAGCCGATCAATAGAGAATTCGATTTCTTTTAGAAGAGTTTTAATCTGAGGGAGCAATTCCATAGACAAACCTTCAATAATGTGTGCATTACATAAATTTATTTTTTAAGCTTACTCTACCCTTTCTCGGTAAAATATGAGTTTAAGTCATTAGCTTTGCCAGAAAATTTTAAATTTTGAAAACCATTAAAGGAGATGGAAAATAATGTCCTTGAAAAATTTTGACCATTACCTAAAAAGAATTACAATTTAAACAGTTATTAATAAATAATTTCAAAGCTGAAAACTTAATGAATTTTTGAAAAAATTTTTAAGTTTTCACTCTTTATTTAATTTAGAATCTCTTGTTTGCATTTGGAAATGACTGAGTCAGACTAAACACCAATGTCTGGCTCTTCCTTCATATGCCTGGTTTTTCTCAGTTCAATATTGGTTAATCTTGATTTAAAATTGAACCAGTATTTAATTCATTTTCCAAATTGTTTATACCAATTATTAAAGTATTTGATGTTTCCATATTAGTAGAAACTGTAACGTATAAAACAATAAAATATATAGTAATTTATCTAAACATTTTCTATGCTAATTATAATTATTTTACTAAATCAAAAGAAAATTTCCTGAGAAGAAAAAAAAATTCAGTTTGTAATAAATTTCGAAAATAATTTCAAGTTGTAAAATAAACAAATCTCTTAAACAATGTAAATAAGCTGTATTTACTCATTATATATAAAAAAAATAATAATATCAATTGAAATATCAAAGATGAGGAGAAAAAAAATTAACTTATAATCAATATCAAAAAATATATTTTCTATTTAAACACCCATTACTTTCATAACCATGAAATATTTCAAAAAACATAACTAGAGCGGAAATCAACAGATTAAAAAGAATGGTAATGGCTTTTACTATTCTATTTCAAATGACTCAAAATATTATCGTCAATTTAAATTTAAAAAATTCACGTATCAAAATCAGAATTGTAAAATACTGCATAGATTTAAAAATTGTTATTAGGAAGATTTAAAAATTGTTATTAGGATAAAAGCATATATCCTTAAAATCTCTGGAGAAAAAAACATACACAAAACAAATAATGTCCTTATGCAATATGTTTTATTCAGGATATTACTGATTAAAAAAACTGATCACATGTATCACATTCTAAATGTGGCAATATTTCTTTTTTTTCCTTCTCTCATATTTGCACTAAAAACACACACATCTTCCTAAGAGCACCAGGACATTACTTCTCAGAGAAAGGCGTTTTCTTTCTTTCATATTTGCACTAAAAACACACACATCTTCTTAGGAGCACAAGAACATTACTTCTCGGAGAAAGGCGTCTTCTCTTTATCGCTGACATAATTTTTGTTTTACACTGCATAAGGAACTCTTAACAGGCTTTCTTCTTCGTTTTTTTTTTTTTTTTTTCCTCTTTTTACTTTTAAACTCACATTTTAGAATTACCGCAGGAATCTTGCAGACTGGACATAGCTAAGCAGGAAAAACAAATGGATTGCAAACAGTCTTCATTTCTCCATTTTTAAAAATTGGTAAAAATTCAAATTGCTCCCTGAAATTCGTGAGCTTGAGTTTTTATCTTAGTGAAATTAACACTAGTTTGTTCCTTTGATATGTTACGTCTCATGAAGAAACGAAAACCTTAGTAATTGCAATCGACCCATTAAATAGGTCGAGGGTATAATATGGTTCGCACTGTTCGGTTTAAGGGAAAATCTTTAAATGTTAATTCTTGCATACTTGAATCTAAATATAGAATAAAAAAGCGGGATGTGGACGATAAGGTGTGAAACAGCGTTTAATTCTGAATAATAAATTGAGAAGGAGAATTTAGATAAATTGGTTAAAGCTTAGTTAATTCGGTAAAATTAGCAGCTATACACTTGTATTATCACTTTTTACTTTTTTCAAGAAGAAAAAAGCCTAGAAGAAGAGGTTTTTCTAGGGACGATAGCAACTTAACCAAATTTATTTATTATTTCCCAATCACTGGACATTGTTAAAAAACTCCGAGCCACATTGCACCAAAAATTGGCATTCATTTTCTGGCAACATAAAATGAAGTTCAATTTTACTATATTTTGGTATTTTCTCTAGCTCCAAATATCTGTAGAAGGTTGCACCAAAAGTAAGTGTCTTGAAAAAAACAAAACACCTATTTTCATCCTTTCTTTTTTTTTTTTTTTTAATAAAAGCAGAGGAAGGTTGGACCATTATTCGGTATTTTTAAAGTGCTTAAATGCAGGTTAAGTTTGCTATTTACCATAACAAAACCATTTACCATAAGTAGGTTATTTTATGACATAACTCTAACCATTTCATAACGCCAACAAATTTAAAAAGGAAACATAAAAGAAATGAACTTTAATTATTGCAAATAAAAAATTTACCTACTTAAATAATTTGATACTTGAAGCAATATGCATTAATCATCCCGATATACCGAGACCGTATTGTTAAAAAAAACATTGGCACCGTAAACAAATATCGTTCAGTTTACAGTCACCGTGGAAGTTTTCTGTCTTTTACCAAATTTTGGAGCAGTCAGTTGCACCATGGAAATATTTCTCAATCGTACTTCACAATTTATGGTGTAGCTAAAATAAAATGATCTTTCATTTAACCAAACTTTGGGATAAGAAATTTTGCACCAAATACAGGTTAAAGTTTTACCGAGTATTTTTTACAG
Organism: Parasteatoda tepidariorum; assembly: GCF_982258835.1. NCBI lineage: Eukaryota > Metazoa > Arthropoda > Arachnida > Araneae > Theridiidae > Parasteatoda > Parasteatoda tepidariorum. The sequence goes on from NC_141766.1 coordinate 7,424,507, forward strand.
TGTAAGAATAGCAACGATTGTATGGCTTATCTTCCAACTATGGAGTAATACTTGATCATGAGTTAAAATTATCATTAAGATTAATTTTCACTGTATGAATAATGTTAGTCTCGCTTACTTAATTTAAGTAGTATAAGGGAAAGTAAATAGCGTCATCTTTAATAATATATTTAATATACATATTTTTATTGAATGTAAATTATATATATATATATATATATATATATATATATATATATATATATATATATATATATATATATATATATATATATATATATATATATATATATATATATATATATATATATATATATATATGAGTATTACATTGACGGTCTAGAGTAAACTGTGGTCGAAATTTACGTGAGAGAAAATGTCAAATAAAGCAACAATTCGATTAATCAAACAAAAAATCACAATCAACAGATGTGCAGAAAAATTGGATCGGCTGAAATAAGGATGATTAACTAGGCAAGACAAACCGTCAAGCTACTCAGTCTTCTTTTTATGCTCTTTTCTAACCTATCATTTACCTGCCTCTCATGTATCAAATGCACGATTTTAAAGTGTCCAAGAGGTACTTTTTTTCTTCTTGAATTATAGACCATTTTAACCTTGACTTAAGTGACATCTAAATGATTCATACATATTTACGCTCCAACATTTGAAGTATGGGAAACTTATTTTTTCTAGTGATACTGAACTAAAGAAGAAATTTTGAAAGAGATAGAGTTTTCGTTTAATAACCATTTATCGGAGTTTATGAATATGAACATTTACTTAATTTATATGAACTACTTAATTTATATGAACTGGTGTAAATCTAGTTGATTGAAACATTAATGCTATATCTTAGCTACCACCAGAAACTTAGACAAATATTTTTCAAAATATTTTCATTGTGTAACAATTTAAATAATTGTGCAGTGGTGACCAAAATTCTATACACTTTTGGAAATTTTTATGTTTTTTTAATTTTATTTATTTATTTTTTTAACTTTGCTTATAGAAAAGGTTACGGTTAATTTTGTTCTTAAAAAATTGAATTCGGTATCACATTCACTTTAAAACGAGATTTTCTTTTGTGCACATTAACAAACATTTCAAAGTTTCCACAATTTTTGCCACCACTGTATTTAGTTTAAAAAGAGCAATCGGTGCTGTTTTTGAAACCTAAAAGTTAAAATATTTTTTTAGACTAAATTATCCCATAAGATTACGATTTTTTTTCGTCAAATTATTTCAAGGAAAACTTCATCAAGTGTTTTCCTCTCTTAATGTACTGTCCTGGATTTCCTGGAGAGTCATATTTTTTAATATTTGAACCTTATTTTCAGTCAGTTCTTTGATATTTTACTGACAACTGATATTTTACTGATTTTGAAATCCTTTTTCCCACGCGTTTAGATTTTTTATAAATTTTATTATTTGTGAAAGTTATTTTTAGTCAATTCTATCACAACATATCTTAGCTGTATTTTTTAAGTGAAGCTGAATTTTTAGAAAATTATTTGTTATTTTACAGTCAATTCAAATATTTGACCCAAAACAGTACAAACAGTAAGTTAGTTGCTATGTCTGGCATCAATCCATAATAATTTAATTATTAATCATCAGAATTCCATATTCCATCAGAATTCCATATTTCGAATCATCAGAATATGATTTATTCATTGTTTCTTTATTACATTTCTATTTATAGTAAAAAGAATTTAGAAACACCAAAACTGAACAAATTTCTAGAGTTGATTCAGCTTTTAATTTCAACAATTAATCGTATTGACTTTTGAATTTACTATTGCTCTAAGAATAATACAACGGCTATTTCATGTTTATTTATTTATTTGATTATCATTTTGCGTCGTTTTAATATGTTTGGCACCAAAAGTCATACAAGTCTTTTAACCATCATTAAGTCATATAAAACTGTCAACTTCTATCCCTTTTGCGAAAAAGATTTTTATAAATGTTGCAACCAGTAAAAAAAAATTAAAAAAAATTCTAGGACAACTATGAGCTTACATAGAGGGATAAGTTTATTTCAAGTGGGTCTTAAAAATTTTAAAAAATTTATTTTAAAAAATTTTTAAATATTTTTTTCCACAAAAAAACGATAAAGTAGTAGCTAAAAAGAAAAATTTCTACCTGCATTAACATAAAATTAAAATAATCCCAACCATCCAATTACCAATCTAAATAGATAAATATACTAAATTTTTATTCAGCTTTGAAAATAGATTAATTTATTATTTGTTGCATAAATTAAATATTAAATCACTTTTTTTCAATAAAACGCATATTTGACATACTAGATTCACTTGTTCAGAACATAAGAAGGCATTTTTTAAATTGTTACAAAATAAATTGATTGTCAAAACAAGCGTTTTTGCAATAGTATTCATTTATGATCCGTAATAGCTCAGGGGATAGAGTGTTCGCTTTCCAATGAGAGGAACCAGGTTCGAATCCCAGCGATGGCTGGTCGATACGAATTCCGCATCCGGATTGCACCGATCACAGTGATGACGTAAAATATCCTCAGTGGTAGACGGATCATGTGCTAGAGTCCCTTTTATGTCAGGCTAACTGTGATAGGTTTTCGTGATTTTTCTCTCCTTGTAACGCAAATGCGAGTTTGTTCCATCAAAAAGTCCTCCACGAAAGTAACTTTTTCCCAATATTCGATCCCAGAGTTCCCTTGTCTTCCGGACTGGGTTCAAAATTACAAGGATACTGAGTTGAACATTAGTAGTAGTAAACGCAAAAATCGGGTCAGCTGTCCAACGACGGTTATAAAATAAAATTAGAAGAATAATTTATTCTTCACCAGTTTTTGCATCAAAGCATCCTTTGTAAATATCACTTTAATTGAATTCTCTTTGTTTGAATTCTATTTACAAAGTAATTACAGACTAGTGCAAAAGGGTTTTCCCGATTCAGTTAAATTTCATAAAAATATTCTTGGCAAAAGCGTTTTCTTATGTAGCCTTCAATATCTTAGGTGCAGAAAAACTTACTTTGTTTCTTATAAAATCAATTATATATCTGTGCCAGTTTGAAATCAGCCAAAGTTCTTTAAGACAATTTTCAATTTTTGAAATTTCTATTTAACGAAAAATTTCTAAAGCAAAAAAATTTGGATTTTTACTTTTATTATAGTAATCTGCAAAATTATGCCGCCTCTTACTTATTTATTGTGATTAGTTTGAAATGAACTGAAGTTACTGTTCTTTAAAATGTTCAATTCTTAAATTTTTATTTAAAAAGAAACTTGGAAAATAAAAATAAAAACTTTTATCATGCAAAATTATGCCGTGATTTAAAAGGCTATTTTTCACAAGCAATTTTATATAAATTAGTTTTTAATGTTCAAATCATTTGCATTCCGAAACTAAAATTTGTTTGACTCATAAGTATGACAAAGTTTAAAATTTTATATAGTAAATAAGTTTTTATATTTATAACTCCAAACTAAAATATGTTTGTTTCACAATTCTGTTGAAAAAAAACTGAATAAATAAATAAATTAAAGAAGGATATAATTATGAGTGATATGGAAGACTAGACATTAAAACGTCAAAAATATTTCGTGAATGTCAATAGTATAAACATTAGAGTTGATTAGTTGGGCAGGTTAATTGCTACTTAGATATCCAAACAGGCTACCATTAAATTATTGATTTGATAGGAACATTTTTCTTTAAAAACTACCTAATATTTATATCTTTTTACTAACAAAGATGTAAAATGCAATAATAATAGACTCAATCTTATTTATACAAAAATTTATCAATAAAGGCTACAGCGGGTTAAATAACCGAATTTTCTGAACTTATTATTCAAATTACAATAGATAAAACATGTTCTTTTTTTAAGTATAAAATTAAATGTTCCTGACAAATTTGTCTTCTAAAAAATGTTATACAAGAGTAACTTTCACAAAGAATAAGCTATTTTTAAATAGTTATTCAAGCTACACATCATTCTTTTGTGTTAGTTTGAATGTTATACCTAAACATTTTCACGAAATATGGAAACCATATAAAATTAACTGTTAAGTATTAAACACTGCTCAACATTATTATTATATTATTCTAAAGACACCTTATATTTTCTTAAAAGCACAATCCATACATGACAAACGTTATATTGCTTGATTTTATTTGAATATTTCAAAAGGTAGTAAATTTTATGCTTTACCAATATAATTTTTATTCAATAACTTTGATTTGCAATTCTTTTGATCTCTATAATATAGGGGCCTCCCTGGCCGAGTGGTATCGCCCACCAAAAGCTGTGCAAATCATGGAGGTAGTGGGTTCGAATCCCGTTGTTACCCCGGATGTACCTTCGTGCTATCCTTCTCTCCATAGTGGTGCTCTCTGCCCTTCTATTATTTGACAAAGATTTATAAGCCTAAATGAAGCACACAAGACTTTAAATATATGTAATTCCAATAAATCCATTATATATAAACAAATACATAACACTTGATAATGGTGCAGTGAAATTTTTAAATATTTCAAAGTCTATATAGAAACTTATTATGCTAATAATTGGAATATTTTAGGAACTTCTGGATAACATCTACTACAATGTATGACAGTGAACAAGACAAAATAGCACTCTGAATAACTTTTATCTTAAATAATAAATTTTTCACTAATTTTAATGGCATGAAATTGGATCTCAAATATGCTAACTAAGTAGCGCTAAATATTAACAGAATCTACCGCAAATAAAATAATCTCTCAACATAAAATACCTTTAATTTTCTTCGAAGAATTTTTGACAATCAAAATATGGGAATAGCCATGAAATGGAAATAATTCCAATAATTTGATCAGGAAAGCCTCGTAATGTTAGCTTCAATTTTTTGTATATTTTTCTCATATCTTGAGAACTTGTTTACCTTTTCTGGTGCAGAATATACTGTCGGGTTTTTAAAATATTACAAACCACTAAAAATGTAAACTGCTAGCTTTTTAGCAACCCCTATTTTTTAAGCAACAGAGGATTAAAATATATCTCTTCACTTAGCTTGCACTAAGCAAAGACCTTCAAATACGCAAACTAACTGCTCAATACAGGTTGCTATACCAGAAAAACAACTTACAAAGAAAGCAACATACTCAGATTTAGAAGAGCATCATGTAGGGGAGAGTGGGGTCAATTGTAACATTTTTTACTTAACTATTTTTAACTAACAAAAAATCCAATATATTATTAGTATTAACTGACAGACGAGTAAAGTAGACTATCCTCTACTAGAAAGAAAAAATATCTTATTTTAAATGTTATTGTATCAGTTATTAACAATTTTTGACAATCGTGCACTTGTTACAATTGTCGCCACTTACGGGGTCAATTGTAACAGTTCATAAAATCAACTAAAACATAGTTAATTATACATATTATCATAGTTGTGATATATTTTTTTATTGATCAAAATAGTAGTGATATTTTAGGAGTAAAAATAGTAATGAGCAGAGACCTAAAGGGTTAAACTTTTAACTTTAAGGGGTTAAAAATTTTAATTTATGCTGTGAAAGGTGACAAATAAAATAATGCGCATGCAACTTAATATAAATGATATAGGAAACTATTGGTGGTTCTTAAAGAGTTAAGTAATGGTTTGTAAACATAAGAGTATTTATTTCCAGTTGTTACAATCGTCCCTTCATTTATTGTTACAATCGTCCCTAAGACGCCATTTCAGCTTCATTTGTTAAAAACAATGCTAGTTAATTAACAAAACTAATCTTTTTTTATTGAAATGTTAATTAAGGTGTCCACTTACATATTCGGTTAATAATTTTTATTTGTTTAAACAAAATTACTTTGTTACAATATAATATTCTAATACCAAAAAAAGTACTTACGTAGCGTGAAAATATCTTTTGTGATGTAACTCTTTCAAAAGTACATAAAAATGGTTGACAGCAGGGGTGTACATGTAGATTTATTAAATACACCTTATGCGCCACCTAGGAACCAAATCTAGAACCCGACACTCGAAATGTTTGCTCTGTTACAATCGTACCCTGTTACAATTGACCCCACTCTCCCCTACTAAGATCCAACGCATGCGTATAAGAAGCCATGTGACAATCATGCGGTACATCACCTTAACCGGTTGTTGGACAAGCCTATGGTTGGTACGCTGCCTCTTGTCAACAGCAATTTTATTATTTCGTTTGATTTTAAAATGTGTTAGCAAATTTAATTAATGATATAAATAATTTCTCAAAGAAATATCTTAATAAATAGCACAATACTATTTATAAATAGTGCAAGAGTACCGCAACAATCCAACCATAAAAAAAAGAGGAAGCTTACCTTTTCATTTCGGCTAAAATATATATTTCCTTTCTCCCCAACCCCGGTAGTGGTTAAGGGGGGGAGGAAGTATAAACCTGTTTCAAGATCATCTGCAGCCGGGTCCGTAAATGTTTTTTTTTCTTTTTAAATAGGGACCGTACCAACCCTTAGGAAGCTTTACATTATACCTATGGAAGCTAGCCTTCCTCTCCTATGTACAGGATTCCTCGTAATCGTTGCGTCAAACTTCTGGGAGAGGTAGGGCACATCATAAAGATTAAGAATTGCATAGAAACCCATGCCCGGAAATGTCATCGTACGCCTCTAGGTGGTGCTGAACAGTGAAGAGGTAAGTGAAGATTGCCTTATTCGAGCGGTAGGCAGCATACGAAGAGTATGGAACGCTATACCAACGGAGAGCTTGCTGACATGCACTTCGCTTACGGAATAGGTGAGGGTAAAAGACGAGCCGCTGCACGCATTTATCGAGAACGCTTCCCAGACAGACAGCAACCACACCACAGTTTGTTTGCGCGTCTGCATGAAATTTGTGTGAGGACGGGTCATTAGGAAGTGGCAGGACAAGTGAGATCAGGCCATGATCGACTCACTCGGTCGAGAGGGGAGAAAGTGTGCTGGATGCGGTTGAGAGTAAACCAAGGACCAGCATACGTGCTATTGCCTCTCAGTTAAGAATGTCTCGTACTAGTATCCAGCGTGTTTTGAATGTCCTTCCACGCCTTTCGTTTACAAAGGGTTCAGTTACTGCTTCACAATGACCATCCTGAACATGTGGTTACTATAAGAAAGTGCCCGTGATGAGAATTTCCTAGCTTATGTGTTGTTCAATGATGAAGTTACATTTAATGGGGAAGGCCACATCCATCACCACAATCAGCATTTGTGGGCTCAACAAACTTCCACGGTTTACGACACCACGAGGCACAATAACGCTTCAGAGTTGGTGTGTGAGCGGGTTTGTTTGACTACTGTTTAGTCGGGTCGTAGCTTTAACCATCCAGGTTGAATGCCGCGAATAAGCTGATCTTTCTGGAGCAGGTTCTTCCCGGCTTGCTTGCCGATGTTTCCCAAAATGTGAGAGGCAACATGTTGTTCCTACACGATGGGGTGCCAGCCAGCTCATTTTGGATAAGATATTCGAAACCATTTAAACAGATCATTCCCGCATCGATGGATTTGGCGTGGTGGATTAGTTCAATTGCTCCCACGCTCACCGGATGTATCGAGCCTTGACTTTTTTCTGTGGGGAGTCATCAAAAGTGTCGTGTATCGCGATTCTGTTGAGTCTGAAATGGATATCGTGGCAAGATTCGCCGGCGCAGCTGCTACAATCAAAAAAACTCCCGGTGTGTTTGAACATGTCCGGTAATCAATACAGGCATGTTTGGCGTCTGATGGTGCAAACCTCAAGCATCTTTTGTAACATTCAAGCTGCTGTGCACCATTTGTATTCATTATGTGTAATATATGGTTCAAATTAATCACTCTCTTGTTTGTGCTTCCTTTCCCATCGTCTACCTCTGCTACCACTTACCCCTGACATTTCCAGCCATGGGTTCATATGCGATCCTTAACCCTTATGATATGCCCTTACTCCCGTAGGCGCTTATAGATCCCGTAGACGCTTTACGGGATACCCTGTATATTCTTTGGTCGGAGTTGCTGGTCGCAGTTGCTAAAATGTTGCTTGACTAAAATTTTTAATCGAAATTTGATGGAAAGGGTTTAGAGATGGGCATACTACGACCCACGGGCCAACTGCGACCCAACGGAAGGTTTTATCCGGCCAGCGGATAGAATTTCAACTTGCCGATCCATGCGAATGTAAACAATATACAATATATATCAACTTTCTTGTTTATTTTGTGTAAAGCTATTTTTGTTCTTTCTTTTTTAACTAAGTACTGATGACCTTTTTGCTTTCTCTATTTTTGTTCTACAAAACATAAATTGATGGAAATAGTTAGCAAAGACAGCTTCAATTGGTAAAATATTTAAAGCAGAAGTTCTTTATAGAATAGCCGTAGATTGGCTCCAACGAACGTTTGTCTTTCTCGAGGAGCAGACATATGGTATGTATTATAGGTGAATTGTATTTCATATGTGGCAGACTACGCATTTTAAGCTCCAACGAGCGGATTTTTCTGCCGGCGAGAGTTCTAATATTATTTATTGGATATGGAAAGATTGCACACATATAATGTCATTGTAAATAATGGTGAAATTATTAAATCTATAAAATAGCTAGTGCGTATTTGAGTTATTGGTAAAAATTTTTATCCCCAAAATAGCTACTAAAAAACGCAAAGTTGATTCAGGGTGCCATGCAGTCAATGATGAATGAACTTTTTTACAGTTGTAAAAGATAAACCAGTATGTCTTATCTGCAATGAAGCTGTAGCAGTTTTTAAAGAATACAACATTTATCGACATTTTACAGCCAAGCACAATAATGCCAACTACGGAGCAATGTCTGAATGTAAAAGAAGACAAAATGAAGAAAGTTTTCTTAAAGAATTATCAGGCAACAAAATTTTTTCAGGACGATAAACAGTGTCCAAGGAGCAGCTACGCATGCAAGTTACATTGTAGTATGCACTATTGCTAAAAATAATAAGTCTAGAATATAATATAAATAATAAAATATAATATAAATAATAAGTACAGAGGAACTAGCGTACATGCGTTCTTTAAAGAGAACTTCCACGGGATGTAATATTTTTCGTGAGTTTCAGGAAGGGTTTTTAACTCTGAAAGTGGCCAGAACAAAAATATGTAATATTTCGACTGATGGGCACAAAATATGACAGGAATAAAATCTGGATTCCTTGGACTCTTTAATCAGGCCTATCCCGGGAATAACGTTAGTTTTCTACTTTGTGTTATACACCAAGATGCTCTGTGTAAATCTGCAATGAATATGAAACCTGTGCTTGATGCAGTAGTAAAGCTTATTAATACTATTCGATTTCGTGGGCTTACTCACCGGCAATTCCGAGATTTTCTTCAGTCCGTGCAATCTGAATACTCTGATGTACTGTATTACACGAATGTAAGGTGGCTTAGTGCAGGATGTTTTTTTGAGCGAGTTTGGCAGCCGAAGGTCGACATAGTGTCGTTCTTCCATGAGAAACAGTCTTCAACAGAGTGCGAAATATTAGAAGATACAGCATGGCTTTCAGACTTTGTATTTTTCCCAGATCTTCTTTGTCATATGAACAACTTGAATGTTGAAATGCAAGAGAAAAATCAATTCATCGATGATATCTGGGCCCATCTCAAGGCTTTTAAACTGAAGCTTAATCTGTTTGCTGGGCAGCTAGCTAAGAACGACTAGTCTTATTTCTCGAGGTTAAATTCAATACCCTCAGTAAATAAGGAAAATATTAGGAACTATGAAGATGGCTTGAAAAAACTCCATTTTGAATTTGATAGCAGATTTTAAGATTTCAGTGCCATTCAAACAGAATTAGATATTTTTACCATGCCTTTCAACGTAAATTGTGAAACAGTGAGGTCGGATTTGCAGCTTAAATTAATTGAGTTGAAATCTAACAATCATCTGAAGAAGTTGTCCCTAAATATGACAAAGATTGAGTTTCACAAATCATTACCAAAAGCTAGCTTCATCTTATATATGTGAACAAGTGTTTTCAACTATGAACCTTAGAAAAGATCATTTCAGAAGCAGACTAACAGCCTCGTTCCTTAAAACAAGCACATCTCTCTTCGAACCTCAATATAAGGAACTTTTAAAAATGAAATCACAATTTCATTCATCTCATTAAATATTTAAATTAAAACTAGTATATCATATTTTTTTTATTTTATAAGTTTTTACTCGGCCCACCAAACTTTTTTCTTTCGATTTCTTGCCCTCGACCAAAAAAGTTTGCCTATCCCTGGGTTAAGCGAATTCAAAAAATTTAATTATATAAAATACGTTTACATAAAAATAATTCCCTCTATAATTGCATTATTCATATTATTACAATGTAAAAAGACCGAGACGTGGTGTTTCAAGGGATAAAGCGTTCACCTTCCAATGACGTGAACCGGGTTCCTATTCCAGCGATGGCTCGTTGATAAGAATTTCATACTCTGCTCGCATCAACCACTGTGCTGACGTAAAATATCCTCAGTAGTAGACGAATCATGGGTTAAATTCCCCATGCCGTGAGGCTGACCGTGGGAGGTTTTCTTGGTTTTCCTCTCAATGTAAAGCAAATACGGGTTAGTTCCATCAAAAAGTCTTCCACGAAAGCAAAATTTCTCCCACTTCTTGATTCAGGAGTTCCCTTGTCTTCTGGATTGGGTTCAAAATTACAAGGCTACCGAGTTGAACATTGGTAGTCGTAAACCCAAAAAAATGGGTCGACTGCTCAACGACGGTTATAAAAAATAAAAATATATAAAGAGACCAGTGTGAAAGGTTTCATGGAAAATATTGCTGATATTTCCACCTCAAATATTGCTGATATAAAGAGCAGGTAGACTGATTCGCATATTAAAACTTTGAAGAAGAAAAATCGACAGGGGGTCTCCCTAATGACCTTCGGTGAGAGGGGTCGCAAAAGAGAAAAATGATTTTTGTTGGCTTACGTATTTTATTCCCTTTATTATACTTGCTTACACACAGCGGGTAATGAAAGATGAGAATGCCTTTCCTTTCTAAGATAAAAGAAAAGTGGTTTTACCAGAAGAGTTGCGCATTTCCTAAGCAAAATAAAAAATCAGTTTGAACAACAAAAAAAAAGTAAAATTTGGTCATATTTACTTAGCTTTTTTTTGTAACGATAAGTGATTTGCAAAAAAATCATATTTATTTCAGATCTTTGCTTTCGGAATCCTTTCAACTGTCATATTGTTTAACACGTTGAATGCCACTCTAATTTTACATGGCTTGCCAGTCTGGCCACACAGTAAATAACTACTAACTCAATTTGCAAATATTGGACAGATTTTGTTAGTTTTTTAAAAGGTTTAGCATGACTAATCTTTCTTTCTTTATTTAGAACAAATTGGGTGCCTGGGTATGAAAGTACAGTATACAGTGTATGAAAACAGTTTGTATTATGCAACATTATGGTGGGTGACTAATCTGAAAAAAGTGGTGAATTATATAAGCCTACGAATTGTTTAGCAATAGTGGTGGATAAAAATCTACTAAATTGAATTTATTAAACCAAGAATCGCAATTAATAAACTACTACTTGAAAATATTTATTCGCTGTCCAGACAAGTTGGCATCGCTGTGTATATAAATAAAACTACTTTTGTGTGTTCCATATTGCATTAATTTCCTCAAACCATTTTAGTAACGATAATAATATTAAAAAAAAAATTACAAATTTACTCAAATTATGTGTTTCTAATAATCTTGGCTTTGCCGGTCACCAGTGACCCCCGTAGCTCTACGAACCAGCTCAGTGCCAGTCACCGGTGACCCCCATGGCATGCAACATGTTAACAGAATGATTCTTAAAATAACTCAACTGCCAGGAAGATTATCAATGGATGCCACTTCTTATTTCAGGTTTTCATCGTTTGCTGTTTTTCGCACAAAAACGTTTCAGAAATAAGTGAAAAATCAAAGGCATGTACAATAATATTACTTCTTTTTTCCATCGTTTGCTAACTGCTTTTACCCAAAACTGTCTTAAATTTCAGGAAGAAATGAAAAGTCAGAATGTCGCTTCCTGTTTGAGTTTTCATCGTTTGCAAACAATTTTCCAAACAAAAATGTGTTTAGTTTCAAAAATAAGTAAAAATGAAATGTATGAGCCCGGATGTTCCTCCGTATTTGAGGTTTTTGTCGTTTGCGAACTTTTTTTCACAAAAACATTTTCGTGTCCACCATCTTTAATAGAAATATTTTTTTACAGTCCTATAAAAAATTAAAAAACGAAATTAAATTTACTTTAAACTATCAATATAAAGTTTTAATTTAAATTAAAGATAACAAAATACTTAACTTTCAGATTTTATTTTAATTTAAAAACAAAATCACAGTCCGTTTTAGAACTACGGCGTCATTACGAACTACGGTGGTTATTACTTTAAAATAATGCGACATTTGAACCATCTGGATTCATCTAAAAATAAAATAAAAAAAGATATGATAACTCTCTTGTCACTATTTTAATCATATTACTATCACCGTTTATATCAATGTGAAATCATTCTGTTTCAATTTTTTTTAAACTTAAGTTGATACCTAATAATAAAAAATACCCCCCATCTTTTCATAAATTTTTATTTATTTTCTCCTCAAAATATTTTTTTACGGCTCTTCAATAGGGAATGGGTAAAAACATAAGGTTTTGCTACGATTGAAAAGACTCTACCTCAAAAAAAGTAAGGGCACAAAATTTTTACAATAAAAAATATTCATGGCTAACAAAAATTGGAACCAATACTAACATTCATATCTTGCAAAACTTTTACATAAATTTCCAAATGCTGATTTGAATAAGTTTTTAATATTAAGTTTCTAATTTATTCTGCAAAAATGTGTGCAAAAATGTAAAATTAGAATAATGAAGAAAAAAAGAATTCATGGCGTCAGATAAGATTCAAACCTACGACAATTTTTGCTTATCTCCCTTGATTTTTAAATTCTTTCCTTCTCGATCTTGAATCTTTGTTGGGTTTTTAAAATTTTTATTCTGAGTTTCTATAATAATTATTATTTTTAAATTTTGTTTGTGAAACTTTTATTGATCTGCTCAAAAATCTTTCAACCGCTACAAATTTTTATAAATGTTTTTTACCATACCCTCCAGCAACTGTAGAAATTCTGAAAATAAGGAAAATATTTTGTTAGTGTTAGTAAAGTATAATATACAGTGGTGGACAAAATTATGTATACTTTTGGAAATTTTTATGTCTTTCTAACTCTATTTAAACAGGTATATAATAAATAAGATGAACAAATGATTATTTTTTTCTTAGTTTTGGATTTTAAAAAAATCTTTATTCCCTTCCAATTAATAAGATATTTAGCAAAACACACAATTGTTGGAAGATGTATTAAAACATCTCTTTTTAAATAATCTGCTTCAATTAAAAAAAAATTGTACATTGAAAAAGTTATGTGTTTTTAAATTATCTAGGTCGTGAAAATGATTCTGAAAATTTCATAAGAACAAATGAAAGTATAATTTTCCTTTGATTTCGAACCTTCGATCCCATAATCAGTCATTGTTGTTTTTAGTGAAAGTTTTTATTTAGAGAAGGGAAATATTCAAGTTACTTTTCAGCTCTCCGAAAGAAATAGGTACATTCGAAGGAATCTGTTTTTTCTACAGATTTTTTTTTTTTCAAAATGATGTTTTTAAGCAAAATTATTCGAAACCCGAACTTCGAACTTGAAAAATCATTTTTCAAAATGATTTTTGTCGAAGGAGCGTATATATTCGTATGCATGTTTGATCCTTTGGAAGCACGGAAAAGGACCTTAACATATCGCATAATAAACTGAAATGAATTCTTCTTCCTACCACTTAAAAAATTCTGGCTCTGACTATTCAATTGCATAAAAACAGTGAAATGAGTGATTATCTTCAAAAATCTCTTGCAACAGAATCTCAATTAAACTCAGGAACTTTCATTATAAAAATAGTTTCAATCTCAGTGTAATCTTTACTTACTTTACTTTATTTAAAAACAGCTGGGCACCTGGGCCGCGCAGCGGCCCCTATCCCATTCATCATGAAACTACAAAAATGAGTTAAAAACATTTTGAATATAAGCAGTCGTTGTGGTAGCTTTACAATAATATTACCATGATTAGAGAAAATACAAACTTGAACAGAGATATTTACAGTAATTGCCATGAAAAAATGTACAGAAAATATGACCTTGATTAGAAAACATTACAACTTGAACAGCGATATTTACATTAATTACCTCTCAGTGTAATCGATTCAATTTTAAACTTAAGAAGGAACTGTCATTATAAAAATAGTGGGAGTCTCAGTGTAATCTTTTACTTACTTTATTTAACAAAAGCTGGGCACCTGGACTGCGCAGAAGACCCATATCCCATTCATCGGGAAATTACCGTAAAATTAAAAAATATAAGCAGTTTGTATACAGAGTCTCTGGGGTGACTGATATTGTAAAGCAAGCACCTTGCTTGTTTAACTGAAAAGAAAGTGAAAATAATTCTAAGCAACTTGCTATAGTAAAGATGGCTGTGTATTTACTGTCCACATGAGGTAGCAGGTTTGGATTTCAAGGCTATAGAAAAGATGGCTGTGAATCTATTGTCAACATTAGGTACTAGGTTCAGATTTCAAGTCTGGTATTGTAGTTGAAGCAGTTGAGATTGTAATCTGTTAATGTTTTGAACTATTGCTATGAACTATTGATGTTAGAGTTGGAGATTTTTACTTATGTTGATAGTTTCGGTATGAGGCGTCAGAGGTGAAGTGTGCAGCTATTGGTCTAAGGTTTTTGTCTTTTTTAAAGTTTTCAAATTTAAATATGATAGCTCTGTCATAAAAATCTGCATTAAATTTGTAAATATGCTGGGAGAGAGTCGGGATTTTGAGATCTTTGTGGATGTTTGAGTTACTAATGAACCATCTGGCACAGCTGATTTTACGAGTATTTTGTTTTGGCACTGGTTCAGTTTCTTCATTAGATGGTCTGGAATTGTGGCCCAAGCAGGAGAAGCATATGTTAGAATGGGTCGGATCATGGAAGTGTATAGCAGTTTTTTTGTTTTTAAGTGAAACATTCCGGTAGGTTGAATTGCATTTATTGTTGTATTGGCTTTGTCTGTTGCATTTTTTATGTGGTCGGTCCAAGTGAGTTTGCTGTTAATGGTGAGTCCGAGGTACTTTGTTTTATTTACTATTGGAATTTGAATATCAAAAAGCTTTGGTTTGCATTGAGGAAGTATTTTGATTCTTCTTTTTTGTATGACTATGATCTCAGATTTTTCGGCATTCAGATTTTCCAATTTCTGCACCATTCTTCTATTTCATAAATGTGTTCTTGTAGTTTCATCAGAGCAAGGTTTGGGTTTCTGGATTTTATAATAATACTAGTATCGTCTGCGTAATAGGCTGTAATACTGTTGAAGTCTGTTTTATTTATTGGGAAGTCATATGTATAGAGAATATAAAGTATCGGTCCAAGTATGCTGCCCTGAGGTACACCAGCAGTTATGATTCGTTTGGAAGATTTACTGTTTTGAATGGTGACATGGAAGGTTCTGTTTGTAAGGTGTCTCAGTGTAATCGATTCAATTTTAAACTTAAAAAGGAACTGTCATTATAAAAATAGTGTGAATCTCAGTGTAATCGATTCAATTTTAAACTTAGAAAGGAGCTGTCATTATGAAAATAGTGTGTACCGTAATAAATGACCTTAATACACAATTTTACAATCTTCGTAAAAAATGAAATAAAAATATATAATTCATTTTATATCTTGAAAAATCTTAATAACGTCATACGCGGTGGGTGATTTTTTTTAAACTTGAACATTTTAAAGACACGGAACTAACAGTACAGGTTACCTACTCACCTGAGCACAGTTGTTCCAAAGGAATGTCAGGACACGACGCAAGTACTAATTGCGGTTCACCTATTAGTGCACACAACAAAACGGCACTTACTTAAAATACAGCTCTCGTAATAAAAGAGGGTGATTTAAGAACTGAGCATCAAGTTCTGTTATTACATAATATTACGGTGGCAAGCTAGTGCCCTTTCAAAACTCAAAGTGCCCTTTTTTTTTAGAAGAAGCATTTTGCCCTTTATTATTCCTGCATACAATGGAATTATCCTTAAGAAAGAGTCTCATTTGTATTATTTTGATATTTCCTTGTTTCGTTAATGTAAACAATGGTGTTTGCCAGTTAGATAGCCGCTATCAAAAATAGTAGCCAAGACTATCGAATTACCCTTAAGAAAGAGTCCCATTTGCTCTATTTTGATATTTTCTTGTTTCACTTAAGTAAACAATGGTGTTTGTAATTTAGATAGCCGCTATCCAAATTAGTGACCGACATCATTGAATTACCCTCAAGAAAGAGTCCCATTTGCTCTACTTTGATTTTTTTTCCTTGCTTCGCTTTTTAAAAAAATGGTGTTTGGTATCAAAATGGCAGCTATCCAAATTAGTGTTTTTCAAAGGATCAAATAATAATATAATATACAAAGTTAATACCAAATTCAAACTAGTATTTAAAAAAACTAATCGTTAATTAATTTCTTGTAATTTTAATAAAGTGAAATATATTAATGGAATATAAATTCAAAGGAGCAAAACAGAATTTAAATCGTGCCTCATTTCCAATGTCATTGTTCTCTAAAAATGCTTTCAAAGGGATACTTAAAGAAACCAGTCATTGGATTTATTTATTTTTATTCAGAAATTAACGCTATTTTTATTTTTCAGATATTTAATGATTCTGATTGTTTCTTTGAGATCTTTGGTTATTTCAGACATAACTTTTTGGAAATTATTGATTCACAAGAGAAAATCGCAAAAGGTGAGTTGATTCTCACTCTATTCAGCTTTGTACTTCGACATCATTGGTCTGATGTCGAGTAAGTGATTTATTAGGAATCATTCCAGGGAATAAACTTTTAAAATCCTTATGTAGCCTATGATGTTATTGGCACTACACTTAAAAAACACAATGAGGAATGATTTTTTCTGCCGTGAGTTTCAATTACTTAAGAACTTTATTAGTTGATAGGAAGACAGTTAAAAGCAAGTTTTGTAATATTGATGTCAATATTTCACCAACACAAAAAAAAAATATTCTTTCCTAAGTGTGGACTTAAAAAGTCAAACATTTGAAATAGTTGAGAATAATCAAACACTTAAAGCTAAACTTACTTCTGAGCACATTGTTTGAGATTCTGAAAATATTGGAGACTTCATAGATGGAAGGCTTAACAAAAAGCTACAACTTGGCAGCAGGGGGGCAATACATACTTAAGCATAACTTTTCTTTAAATGGGATGGCCATGTATAACAATTTAAAAGGCTCAACATGGCTAATTTTTGTTACCTTTAATGAATTGTCCCTAAGGAAAGAAACAATTATGTGATGCCTGCCAGTTTGTGGTTCGGGAAAAAATAACCTAAATTTGAGGTATTTTTAAAACCCTTTACTAAAATGGCCTCAGATCTGACAATAAAGGGTTTAGATATTCATTTGGATGATAAGAACATTAATGAAAGGGATTCCTACATGTTGCTGTTCAGATACTGTAGCCAGGCCTTGTTTACAGAATAGCATCCAATTTAATACACTGTAAAAAATTTCGAGCTATGCTGCACCAAACATTGGTATTCATTTGCTGGCTACATAAAGTCGTGCTCAGTTTTACTATATGTTGGTGCTTTTACTAGTTCCAAACAACGAGAGAAGGTTGCACCAAAAATCGGAATTTTGAAAGAGCCTAAAAGCGGCGAAAGGTTGCACCAAAAATAAGCGTTTTGAAGGGAACTAAAAATGGTGGAAGGTTGCACCATGATTTGGTATTTTTAAAGTGTTAAAAAGCAGGGTAAGGTTGCACCATTATTAAATATTTATCTGCGTCAAAAAGCAGATAAAGTTAGCATCATTAATTTATTAAAAAAAGAGAAGATAATTTAAATCAAATTATAATTAAATTATTTAAATCTATAAAAATTAATAAAACTATTTTTATTTTAGATGTGTTATGTTATATATATATATATATAAATACATATTAAATAATACATCTAAAATAAAAATAGCTTTTATAATTTTTATATCTTTAAATAATTAAATTATAATTTGATTTAAATTATCTTCTGTTTTTTTATAAATATTTATTAATGATGCTAACTTTATCTGCTTTTTGGCGCTTTAAAAATATTTTCATTCATATATAAACTTTTTCTTTCTTCAAATTGATATATGTAAAATTTGAATCATATTTTACATTTCATTTAAAGCATGAACAGATGCTATAGAGTTAATACTGCTAATGTTTTAAAGAGAAAATAAAAGAATTTTAATTTTAGGCTGAATCAAATTCTTATTACTATGTATTTTGAAATTATTTTATTATTTAAAAATGAAAACATTAGTTTCACAAGTAAAAATGTATATAAAAAAGTAGACGAATATTGTATTGTTGTTGTTGTTGTTGTTGTTCATTTACGTCGCACTAGTGCTGCACAATGGGCTATTGGCGATGGTCTGGGAAACATCCCTGAGGATGATCTGAAGACATGCCATCACAATTTTGATCCTTTGCAGAGGGGATGGCTCCCCCGTTTCGGTAGCCCGACGACCTGCACGCGAAGTTGAGCACTTTACAGTAGAACAGTGTATTGATCAACCCCCAATCTCTAATTAAGGAAACATTCCAATATTAATTACGTATATTAATGGCGTATGGAAATATTAAATTTGAAGTAAATTAAGAAATGTAAAAATAGTTAAATAACTTGTAAATATTAACAAAAAATACACAGATCAATATTTAAACATAATTTATTCATTTACAATCACTTTGATATTTGTATACATAGACAGAATGTAATAACTTTTAAGGAGGGTCTTAAAAGTTAAATATATTACACTTTTTATGCATATCACAGCATTTATTAAAAAAAAATACAAAATATTCACTCAAAAATATGATAGATAGTATGTTTTTGTTACTAAGAGAGTGCATTCAATTCAAACTTATTTTAAATTTACAGTAATTTAAAATAAAAATTATGTTATGCCTCAATGTTTAGAGTTTTGAAATTTGGGATCATCTGAAAATAATTTTCTATATTTTAATAAGATACTTAATTTCTTGATATATTCTGCCTCATCTGAATTAAAATCTACAATATAGCTAAATTACTTTTTTACAAGCATAATTTACTACTTGATAAAGAGAGTAAAATTTCACACAGTTTGGAAAAAAATACTGTAATTTTTTGTTATAAATTAGTAAATGATGGTGAGTATTTGAGAAAAAACAATATTTTTATTACATATTCATTATTATAGATTTTCTGGAGTTATTACTTTAACTATATCAAATTTTTTAGTTGATTGTAAAAAACACAACAAGATTTAAAAAGATTACACACAAATAAAATTTTGGAGCCTATTTACAAAAGAATAATTGTTTTTCCAAACACAGGTTCTTCATTCTCAAAACTTGAAACTATACACATTCCTTGTTTGTAAGCTGTTCTTGAAACTAGCACTTTTCAAGTGTGAAAAAACTATTTATAACCTTTTGGAATTCTGGTGATTTTGGCAGAATAAATATTTTTATCAATAGGTTTGGCACTGGGTATGACAATATTTTTTCCTGTGTCTCTTTCTCAATTAAAATCATCGAAGTTGTAGGTACCTTTGTGCTAATGAAAGAAGATTAAAAATAATGTAATTTATACTAATAAAATGTACAGAAGAAACAAGATTTGAATCCTTACTTTTTTAAGACATAGAAAGATAAATCAAAGCAAGTCTTACTTCAATTACTATTTTTAAAATACAATATAAAGAAAATTGAGAAATTGTAGTTCTCATGTAAAAAAATGCCAAAACATTTCACTACCTTAAAAAAAATTTTCGAGACCAACTATTTATACGGGGGGGGGGGATTTTTATCTTAAGCCTCCTTTCACCCTCAAAGATCTCGGAAAGGAAAGAAAGATATTGATATTTTAAAATATTGTTATTATTATTTTTGTTAAAATGCGCTAAAGCACCAAAATAAAATTTCTCCACTTGAGAAATTGTGAATTGAATTCTATGCAGAGCGGCTCAGTAAAAAATTTGCTGAAGGAACTGTTAACAGTTAAAATAATAAATGAACAAATTGATCCTCACTTGTATAGATAAAAGAGTTCGTGTTGAGTCTAAGAGGGTGGAATCTGGCTGCTGATTAACACACAAGCAGTATTCATGTGGATAGTATTAAAACTCCGCATGTATACTGTTTGTGAGGGTTGCCTTTTTAACTAAAGGTCTTTTGTTTCATAGAAGCACATATATTTCAGAATAAAAAAAATTCACTTTTATAATTAAAATGAAACTTTTCAAAAAAAATTATTTAAAAAAACAAACACAACTGTAAATATTATAAAGAATACGTATGACATTTTTGAGGATGAATGAAAATGTTCAATTTCATGGTTATATTATCCTTCCCCTCACCCACAAAACACAAATGTGGGCTAAATTAATATACATAAAGCTACAAAAAAACATGAAAAAACATAGAAAAATAAGTATCTAAAGCAGAGTATCTATGAGTATCAAAGTATTCGTATTTAATAAAAAATATATATTTATTATCTTTTTAAATACAATACTTTGTTTCATTGAAAAATGAAAAAAATTTTCGCTTAAATAAAAAATATTAATAATAAAATATATTTTAAGCAAAAAATTATAATAAGAAATCAGCTTATTTCTAAATGTTCTAAAACAAATCTTGTTCTTGCGGTGTTTTGTTCTAAATTTCAGTAAGGTATTCTTGACGAATTAAAAATAAAATATCGCTTTGTTTTCTTCAACGCCAATATAACCCACTATGTTTTTCTCCTACCTCGTGCGCTCAACGAACGTAAAGAGAAATCTAGTTTCCATGACAACGGTTAGTATTAATTTAAGGTGAATAATTCGCAATGAAAATTTTACAACAGAAGCACTTTAGAATGCATAGACCAAAATTCGTGTAATTATGTGACATTACAAACGAAAATGAGCAAAATAGAGCATGAAAATCAAAACAAAAACATAGATATTGATAAAAAATTTTAATCCTAACAGAAAGCACATACGAATTTTTTTGTTCGGTAGAATGAAATAAAAACACGAACCTAGAAAATTTTCACCAGCAGTAAATTTGGCGGAAAGCTATGCTCCTTTAGCCAAATAAACTGTAAATGCACTTTCTGCGCACATAAAATCGTCGTATCTCCTTATTTACTGAAAAAGAGCTAATATAGATTTTAAAATATTTAATTATTCATACAACGAATACAGCTTCCTAGAAGAAATTTGAAGCTAACACTTTCAGAACGGAGAACAACATTTTTAAAGTTGATATTAAAGATATGAACTGTAATTAATGCAAATAATTAAGAAAAGTTTACTTACCTTCAAAAGAAATTTACAATTTCAAAGACAACTTGCATGAGATGATATCAAGATTCAACAACAAAATCGTCCATCTTGTCAACAACTACAAAATAAGTCATCGGTCACGTGCCTGTCATAGTACGAAAGTTTGGTGCAATCGATTGCGCCATAAGCGCATTTCTTGATCATATTTTCCAATTTATGGTGCAACCTAGATAAAATAATTTTTGATTTATCCTATTTATGGTGCAATTAGCAAACTTTGCACCAAGTATTGGATAAACATTAACAGAGATTTTTTACAGTGTAGATTCTATGCTTGTTCATGGCGCTTCCATCCAGATTTCAATTTGGATGAAACAATTAAGTATACGCAATGATGCAAAGACAAGAATGAACAAGAAACAACAAAGCGTGTCACAGAAGCAATTAAATCTGGAGGAAACCAGTTAGGTATTAAAGGTACTTCGCTACTTGCTAAGATTCCCTACTTTAACATTGTTGAAGGCTTTTCTCCAGGCACAGTGCATAATATTTCTTTTCGTCAAAAAATAGTGTCTCTATGGCTGAACACGACAAATAAAGAGATTATTATATTGGTAATCCCAAGTGCATAAAAGCCATCAATGACAAATTATCTAATGCCTCAATGTGTTGGGCGTGTCCCTCGTTTGGTTTTCGAAAAAAAATCTTATAAAGCTAATGAATGGAGAAACTTTCTGTTATATATATGCATTCCAACGGTCAGGGATGTATTATAGACCTATAGAATAGGTTGACAATATAAGTCATTTGATAGGATCAGTGCTCCTTTTTTCACGAGATTTTTTGAGTGAGCATTATTTGCAGAAAGTGGATGAGCATTTAGTGAAGTTTGTTATGGTCCAAAATTTATAGGGAAAGAGTGCAATGACTTTCAATATCCACTCTATTTTTGCATTTAACACTAAGTTTATTAGACTGGGGTCCCGTGTGGATCCGATCAATGTTTCTGTATGAAGAGGAAAATGTTCTAAGAAAGTGGACCAACTAGCATAGAAAGCCAAATGACGAGACTATACCTTCTTAATAATGAACTTAAATCGAATAAAATGTTAAGAAAAAATGCAGCCCACAAGTTGTTTACAGAACTCCATAGTAATAACAAAAATAGAAAAGGGATACGTGTTGGAGATGTTTGGATTATGCAAGAAACTGGAAATATGCAGTGAGTATGTGCTCAGCAATACAAGTGAAAGAGAAAAAATTTTTATTCTATATAAACAATCAAGTGTTTGGTATCAAGAAATCCGAATGCATATTTATACCAATGGCATAAGCTATATCCTAGCAAATGTGGCAAATATCAAAGAAATTTATGCTTATTTTTATAAACTTGATAATTTAACCCTTCTACATGACATCATCTTTCCTCATTGATGGTGAAGTTTCAAAGACACACAATTATTGATACATAAAAGGCTATAGTCGATTTTGTCCATTTTCCTTGAACTTATTTAAAATTACTTTCTACAAACTTATTAACGTTTCCCACCCTAATTAACAAAACACTTTCACCTTGAAAGTTTTTTGTTAAGGAAAACAATTTTTAGTCATCATTAAACATTTCAGTTAATGCAAAATAGTTAAAATTTTAATTAAGGACATTGTAAAAGATACTTTATAATTTTTATAATTTAACACTTTTTTACATGGAATAATTGAAACTGTTAATTCAAAATTTATGAGCACAATTTGATGATTGGAACCAATGATGTGGGCAGTCCTCTAAATTACGTAAAACATTGATTTTTTTTATTTTTTTTTACATTTAATTAAAAAAGTAATTTTACTTTCTCACACCATTCTTAAAATGTACATAGTTTTTTTTATTTAATATTAAGGAAAAATTTTAATTATATTTTTTTGTTCTAAT
The DNA here is from genome assembly GCF_982258835.1 of Parasteatoda tepidariorum. Lineage (NCBI taxonomy): Eukaryota > Metazoa > Arthropoda > Arachnida > Araneae > Theridiidae > Parasteatoda > Parasteatoda tepidariorum. The sequence goes on from NC_141766.1 coordinate 7,447,870, forward strand.
TAGCTTAAACGTTTTTCGATAACTTTCACTTCAAAAAAGTTAATTCATTTTATTTGAAATGTAGCTTTAACATTATGATTATCTACTTAAATCCTAAAACCTTGGAATTGTAGCAAATATAAAATAAATGTTACCTTTTTAACCATATATGTATATTACTATATATATTCCACTTGTAATGTCATGAATTTGCACAATCCTTAGTAATTATCCTGATAATGCAAAATTCCTTTATTTTTATGAGAAAATCTTCAATAGCAAATTTAGGTTTTAAAATATTCATTTTAATAATAATTTAGTAAATGACATATATATATATATATATATATATATATATATATATATATATATATATATATATATATATATATATATATATATATATATATATATATATATATATATATATATATATATATATGTTTGCAACATGTTGCAAAATCAAAATATATGATAGTCTTATATTTTGTTTTACATACTTTCATATTAACATTCTTGAAGTAAAATGGTTGCTAAAGATTATAACGAAAATACTTTAAATGTAGAGTAATAAAATTGCAATGTCAATCATATGCTTATTGGTCCTAGCAATGCCAATTGTATTAATATGGCTATTGGTCCATTATCTGTTAAAAAATAGTATTTTTTTATCCATCATAAAATAATGGACAGTGTTGGTCTATCAATGACTAACATCACTTGATGGCTGACCTAGATAGAAGTAAAACAACATCAACTATCATATGATGATGGATGGTGTTGTTCCATCAAGAACAGATATCATTTGATGGTTGATTAACATAAAAGTAAAAAGACGTCAACCAAGATTTTCTAAAACCAGAGTTTTTATGAAAAATCCCAGCCCATGTTTTTTTTTTCCTTGAAAAAAAAAATTTCCCAAGATAAGTGGATTCTAATTTTATCTAGAGATTAGTAGGTTTTAGTTTTTAATGTATCCCAAATTTCCACATGCATACTTGTATATACTAAATATAAGAATAAGACATGCTGTGAAAATATTGTTTGATTATTATCAAATGGATTATTAAAAGGAAGGGTTCTGAGAATAACTATTTCAGTCGTTTTTCTGCCTTCTAAATGTACAATGAATAGCATAATAAAAAAGTTGCTGAATGCTCCTTTGTAAAATGCCAAGCAAAATATGTTATGTGATGAATTTTAAATTATAAATAATATATTCTCGAAATAAAATGCACATATCATTTTGTGTTCATTTTGTATTTTTTAATGTATGAATTTTTTATATATTCTACAATTTTCAAAGGATTATTAACTTGTATCTTTATTATACTTTTTTCGCTTGAAATGAATGAAAAGAGATGATAAATTTTAAACATTAAGTAATAAAAACTTAATCTCAAGTGTCATTACTAGAGCCCGGATTTTGATGACCTAAAAAATCTCAATTAATGCCCTTAAAAAGTGTAAAAAATGCCCTTACAAACTGCAAAAAATGCCCTTAAAAGTGTAAAAAATGCCCTTAAAAGTGCAAAAATGCCCTTAAAAGTGCAAAAAATGCCCTTAAAATGCGAAAATTGGGCTAAAAGTGCCTTGTGACATGACTTAAATAGAAGTAAAAATATTGAACTGAAACAATGTTTTACTCTTTAAAATTATTATGAGTCGTTTCAAAAAATATAAAGCAATGCAATACTTGTTCTACGTTCATTAAAGTTTGAAAAATATGTTTTATATCCTAAAATAACAAAAAAAAGGAAAATATATTGACTCCAAAGCATTTTCATTTTGTATAGAAACTTAAATGAATATAGCAACTTCCATCTCAAAATATTACTAAATATCAGAATTACAGTGGATTATTAAAAATGTTTTTAATATTTTGAAATGTAAACGAGCGTCTCTTGTCTGAAAGCAAATTTTTATACCAGGAGAAGCTTCTTTCAACGTCTACTGATGTTATTGGTGCGTACATGAAAAGGACTGTCACACTTATTGACAATTCTTCTTCAATTTGAAAAGATGTTGCTTCAACTTTTAATATCCTAGAGATTTCCTTCATTGTTTGGAAGCCAGTGTAATAATAAAAAATTATAAAAAGTAATAAAAATGAGAAAAAAATTTACAAAATGCTTTAAAATGCAAAATACGCCCCAAAATTAAAAAAAAATGCCCTATAAATCTCAAAAAATGCTCTAAAGGACAAAAAATGTCCAAAAATGCAAAAAATGCAAAAAAATGCAAATGTCATCAAAATCCGGGCCTTAGTCAATACGATTTCATTTAACTAAAAACTTAAAATATTAGAAAAACATAATTTTTAATGACATACACTATCTAGCCATTAATGACCGGACACCCCTTGAACGGCAGGTGGACTCGTCGTGGCGGAATAAATACGGAACCTGTGGTGGGGGAAGGACCATTCGCAAGCAGGCGACGGCCATACTAGCGTTAACAGTGAAAATGAGTGGCTTGCGAGAGCTGAATGAGGCGGAAAGGGGCATGATCATAGGCGCTCACCGATTTGGTCATTCCATACGTGCCTTCTCCGACAAATTTCAGATACCACGGTCAACAGTTGGTGACGTCGTGTTGAAATGGGAACGAGAGCGAGTGATAAAACCGCAGTCCCGACCCGGCAACCCCAAAATAATGTCCGACAGGGATCGACGATCTCTTCGACGTGTAGTGAAGGCAAACCGACAAATGTCGTTGGGCACTGTCGCTACCAACTTCCGGGCTGCATCTGGCAGTGTTGCCAGTGCACGTACCATTCGTCGGGAGCTGATTGCACAAGGATTCCATGGACGAGCAGCAGCACATAAGCCAAACATCTCTCCATCAAACGCCCGCCACCGATTTCAGTGGTGCAGAGCACGTTGCCAGTGGACAGAAGAGCAATAGAAAAGCATTATGCGGAGTGATGAGTCACGCTACATGCTGTGGCACTCTGATGGACGGGTGTGGACCTGGCGAATGCCGGGAGAACGGTACCTACCGGAGTGCATTGTCCCCACTGTGAAGTTCGGCGGTGGAGGAATTACGGTGTGGTCCTGTTTCTCATGGTTTGGCCTTGGACCTTTGGTGTTAGTACATGGAACCCTGAACGAAGAAGGGTATAGAGACATCCTGGACAATTCGGCGCTTCCCACCTTGTGGCAACAATTCGGTAATGGCCAGTTTGTGTTTCTACACGATAACGCTGCTATTCATAAAGCACATGCCATCACGGACTGGTTTGAAGAAATGGGGGTGCAAGAGCTTGACTGGCCATCCCAAAGTCCCGACATCAATCAAATTGAGCATCTCTGGGATGAGTTGGAACGCCGGTTGAGGGCCGGACCACAACGTCCCAAAACCACCACTCAAGTCATCGCCATGTTACAGGAGGAATGGCGGCAATATCTGCCGCCGTGTACCAACACCTAATGGATAGCCTTCCTAGAAGGGTTAAAGCTGTGATTCGGGCGCGTGGCGGCCCTACACCCTACTGACTTCATACTAGCACTTCATGTATCCGAGATGAGGGGTGTCCGGTCATTAATGGCCAGATAGTGTATATTTTCTCGTCATATTTTGATGGTTATTGTTGGACCAACAATAATAAGCATCACTTGCTGGTTGAACATAATAATTGTAAGACAACAATTTCTATCAAAATTTTGATGACTAGTTGAAATCCAAAACAAGCTTTCCAATTCTGTATGGTATTAAGATAAATCAGTTTTTAAAATTTCACTGACCTAGCTATTTTTCTTATTTTTAATCTGAAGTGCAAGTTTGGTTAATTTGTAAATTACCTTTTGTTTGCTTATATTTATATATTTCTTTTCTTTTTTTTTTTCTTTTTTTTTTCTTCAAAAAGTTTAGTTCGGATATTTTTTAAAGTAATTTTTGTGCAGAGTTCTTAATTGGTTATTTAATTTGTCACAATCGGGTGTTAGGAAATTCTAATATTTTCATTTCTATTTTAAACGTGTTTTTGAAGTGTATTTGGTTGCTTTATCCTTAAGATGGAATTGACTCTCAGCAATAAGAAACTTTGTTTGTTTACGGAAATGTCTGAGCTAAAACTGAGCTATGAACTAGTTACCAACATTGGACTTAATTCAAATTCTAACAACAAGTATTTTATTCATTTTCCAAATTATTTGTATTAGTTTTAGCATTTCTTGATATAATTTACAATTTCTGCCACACCACAATTGCATTCATATATTAAAAATTTAATTTCAATAAGTACTGCAATTGCATTAAGAAGAGAAAAATATTTTAATGGCATTTTTATCTTAACCCTAAACACCAGTAAAACAAAAATATAAATTCTACTAATCAATAAATCGTAGAAACTGTAACACATAAAACAATAAATAAGAAAATAATTTCTTCAAGAATTTTTTCTGCCAATCAATTCACAGAAAGTAACAATTACTCGAGAAAAAAAAATTTAAATGTCAGCAAATACGATCAATGTATAAAAATTAATTGTTTCAATCGAAACATCAAGTATGAGAGAGAAAAAATTTAAATCTTAATCTATTATTTTTGTTATTTACATGAGTTCTTCTTTTCTAATTTTTTATTAATCAATAAAAATTAAAGAAATTGTTTTATGAGAATTTAAAAAAAAAATTACCCCAAAGGATACGTGAAAAAGTTCGAGTAAGTCCAAGATATTTTGAAAACCGCAATACCATAGATGAAAGTCGCTGAAAATCCAGGAACACAATTCCAAAAAGCGGATTTTTTGAGTTCTGAGTAGGAGGGAGGGAATGTCGATCATCGTAATCCATTCCGAGGTGTGAGAACAAATATTCATCGAAGATAAGATACAGAGCAGCACTGGGAGAGGCATAACTAAACTTTACATAAGTCACTATTTGTAAAGGAAAGGGATGGGGTTTCAAATCGAAAACTTTTTAATGTCGATCAGGAATCTGATGCAGGTTTTATTTTAAGTCCAAGGGGGCTGAAAATTTTTGAAGCTCAGTTCTCTAGTAGTAATCATCGCCTTCAGAACGTAGACATAACATGCAGCATAGACAAATACAAAGTCATTGCTCGTTAAGTTCCACTGTGCCTAGGTATCATTTATATAAATAAAAATTTTGATGATCGAAGAATTTATTTTTTGTTGAAAATACTGGATGAATTATGGATTACCATTAGAGGAAGAAAAATTTCACTGATAAATATCCAACTGTCCATTTGAATGAATAATTTCAAGTTATTCCATATTTTTGATGTACCCTCTTTCGATTGATACAATTTCAAAAATTCAGATGATTATTTTAATGAGATATTACATATCTTTGATGTACCGTACCCCCTTCCCGTCCGCTTAATACTGACAACTTATAACGTCGTTGCCGAGTGGAAGGATTAAAACAGGTCTTAGGCTGGGAAGGAGGGTACAAAATTTATTTATTAATTATTAGACAGAGCAGTCATGAAAAAGTGTACGAAAAGTTGTGCTTCTTGATTATATGTTAGGCAAAATCTTGCAAAGCAAATCCGTAAAATGTTTCAATTTAGGGAAAGAGGGAAATCTTAGTAATTGTAATTGGTTCATCAAATAGGATTTTATTAATTTATACAATTTTTCCATGTGCAAATTCATTTCCGGTAAATCCGTGGGTAAAATTATTTACTAAAAATTTATTTATTAATTTATACAATTTTCCATGTGCAAATCCATTTCGGGCAAATCCGTGGCTAAAATTATCTACCAAAAAATTTTTTTATTTATAAATTTATATAATTTTTCCGTGTGCAAATCCATTTCGGGCAAATCCGTGGCTAAAATTTATGTGCAAAACAGGCAATTCATGTTTCTCTTTTCTGTTTTATATTTTTTTCTTAAATAAATATTTATTTTCTAAAATTATTTATGGTCAACTTCTTTAAATTATCCAGTATAATATTACCATGCGCACATCCGTTTCTAGCCCATCCTTGGTAACTAACTAACAAATCAAACGCACTTCAGCAATGCAGTAAGAACAGCACTTTAAAACAAAACTCCTCTAGTTACGCTCAATTTGCGCTTTTGTTTTCATATTTTGCAATCTGGCAATCTTGTTGCGAAAATATTTTTTTAAATCATTCTTGAAAAATTTCCCGTTCATGTAAGTACATTTGAATTCGCTACTCGCTTTATAGATGAAACTTATATTTCATTTATGTTTTATTCTGTTTTTTCTTTTTATTTTATTTTATTTTCTATTTTTACGCGTTATTTTTACTTTTTGCGTTCTATTTTATTTGTTGTAATTTTTGTAAAAAAAATTTTTGAGTGCTCCTCACACTATTGTATTAATACATTTTGCTTTGACTATATTGATACAATATCAGAAAGCACTCTTTTTTGCGGATATATTAGTGTGGGCTGATGAAAAGATTATATCTTTTATTTTCCGGATTTTTAAAAAAAATTTCCAGTTGTTTTTATTTTTATTTTTTTCTTCCCCCCCCCCCTTTTTTTTTCTTCATATGTCTGTAATTTTCCTTTTCTTTATCTTCATTTGGAACCTATATACAATATATATATATACACCGAAGAGCCATTACATTATGACCACCCTGCTAATAACATGTAGGACCACCTTTAGCCCTCAAAACTGCTAGCACCCGCCGTGGCATTGATTCCACAAGGTGCTGATAGGTAGTCTGAGGTATCTGGTACCAGGCGCTCACCAACTGGTCCTGCAATTCCCTCACATTGCGAGGGAGTAGCGTGGCAGCACGAATTTGGTTTTCCAAGTAGGACCACAAATGCTCCATTGGATTAAGGTCAGGTGAATTTGGGGGCCAAGACATAACTTGAAAGTCACTAGAATGTTCCTCGACGATTCAACCCTTATGACATGGTGCATTATCCTGTAGGTAAACACCATACCCAGCAGGAAAAACTGTAGCCATGAATGGGTGAACCTGGTCTGCAACTATGTTCAAGTAGCTTACAGAAGTCAGGGATTGTTCTAAGAGGATTATGGGTCCTAATGTGCCCCATGAAAACATTGTTCCTGGGTGAGAAACCATGAAAATCTGGGCGAGCTCATTGTTATAGATGGAGGGTGGTCATAATGTAATGGCTCTTCGGTGTATATATATGTGAATGCCTCACTTGCCAAATCGATTCATTTTAAATTAAAAATTCAAAAATGCGATGCTTTTATCTAAGAACAAATGCAAAGTAAAGGATAGAATATCCTGAGAGTAATTGTTAATTATTGTTACATTTTTTTCGTGATTAAGGCAGTTTATCGCTTTGACAAGTGAAGGAAAATTATTAATTCAAATTCATTCGAATAATTTTTTTTCATTCCGAAAAAGCTTTATTACATAAAATATATGTTTTATTAAAGATTTTAGCAAAAATGAATAATAACTGTTTTGTTACTGATACATAATATTTCGAATTTATTAATTCATACATATATTCGAGTGTTACTTTGCTTAAATTGATTGTCTCCTTCATTAACTGTATTTGAGCTCCTGTCATGCCAATTTGTCCATGAAATTTTATAATACTCGTGTTTAATATGAGAAATGAATTTCAACAAGTCCGTCATATCTTGTCCCAATTGGATACAAAAAATCGTGATCTACATTTTTCAGACATAGTGGTTTTCTCATATTAAAAAGTCTTCGTCTTCGTCAAAGTTATGCTTGAATTGTATAAGGTGAGATTTCAACTTTTTTAATTTTATCCAATGCACAGCCAAATTTACTGGCAACTGTTACCTTTCTTTTCTAAGATACTTGTACAAATAATGTCCTAATGTGTCATTTGAACTAAACAGAACTTTTTTGCAGGTTGTTTTATGTTTTACCCAATCATCTGACAAAAAAAAAAAAAAAAAAAATCTGATTTTTTTTTTTCCGCTGGAGATTTGGTAGTAGCAAATTGTGAATCATTTCACAACTAAATGTGTATACATATTAAAAATTTCATTTTAATTGATTCAAATTGTATTTCTGTACAAAAACAATTTCTATAAACTTAATATAGTTTTAATGTTTCTGTTTTGCCCAGAGGTTATTATATGTTAATAGGTTATTATTTTAATTTGCAATTATTTTTTCTTAGTAAACAATAGACACTAAGATTGAAATTTATTTGTTTCTGTAGCGGTTCGAGTACATCTGATTTATATAATTTATATTTCTCGTACTTGGTTCGTGTGACAGATTTCATCTAACGGTGGAAATTAAAGGAACAACTTTCAGATACGTAAGTGGATCAAATCTAAATAAAACTTTTAATATGATTTTTTAACAGCAGCACACGATTTTTATTCTCGTTGTCATGACAACAATAGAACTTTACCTCCGCAGCAGCGAAAAAAGAGTGCGGTTGTTAACTACATCTTTATTATAATTTAAACGCATTATAGAATGGAGTTAATCAAAATTGCTTCCAAAATTAATTATTTATAATTTTTTGGCTAAAAGCATTTTTCATTTAGTTATACTTATTATTGCAGAAATTTGTTTTGAATATATACAGTGCTGGATGGAGTGCTTTAATATTAAAATTTAATAAAATTTAGGAAAAGGAGTTAATTGATTTGGCAAGTGAAGCATTCATATATATAAAATGTGTTTATTTATTTAATTTAATTTACATATTTATTTATTTGCTTATTTGCTAAGTTTTTTTTTTCCCTTCTCACCTATACAACATTTTTATTTCTAGATCCCTTTGAAATAAGCTCGTTTTAGTAAGCCATTTGCAGTGTTGTCAAATTAATCACTTCTGACATTTTTTAATTGATTTTTATTCTCAATTTCTAATTCTTTAATTAATCGTTTTAATTCAAATTAAATTCTATCATTGAATATATTTTATTACAATAACCCAGTCTTTTTTTTTAATAAGAATAGTGCTCCAAATGGATAATTTTATACAATAAACTCTTAACATAATTCACGGATTAATAAATTTAGTTATTTTATTTATTTAAGCAGACGCATTTTGCAAATAAATAGTTTTCTAAATCATTTATTTTTCATGATGTAATTTTCATGCCTTATTTAGTTAGGTTACTAAGTATCTAGATTTACCAAAATAATACAATTCATACAAAATTATTACCACACAAGTGCTTTAATTCTCAGAATTAAAAATACTTCCTGAAAACCGTAACTTGGTTAGCGTCAATTTTTCAATAGCTATTGCTTCTAAATAATAGAGGGAACTAAGAGTTATAAAAAACCTTCATAGATGGCAACAGCATGTATTATCATTTAAACATTTAATCAACATCAGTAAAATTTTGGTGCTGCCATCTTGTATTAAATAAACTAAACAAAATATAACATTATTTCCGAACTTAATTGTGTCATTCCTTATAATTGATTTTACAGACTTGTTTCAATGTTAGAAATTAGTGTCAAAACTAAATGTGGTAAGTAATAATTTCAAAACTTGAATTTTCCAGCTGTATGAAAGAAGCATTATCAATCACTTTAAATAATAAGTTGTAAGATTTAAATAAAAAGGGTTGATAATAAAGAAAAAGATAAATTAATAGACTTGAATGCATCGAGCATTGAATTTTGATTAAAAGATCTCAAAAAAATTTCGATGTCAATTGAATAATATAATTAATTTTTCTTTGCTTCAATTCTTTCCTTAAAACTCGTTATAACAGTAGTAACTGATTTCAGATCCCCCTCTCTCTTAAAAAAAAAAAATATTTTAAAAAGAGAGAAATCAGTATTATATTTTTAATTATTTTTATCTCTTTAACTTTTTTCAATATAGTTTCTTTTTTTCTTCCTTTTTAAAAATTTCTATGCATTTCCTAAACAAAGCAAGTAATGGTTTGTCTTGAAAAGACCTTCCTAACGATATATTAGCCGGAGTCAAGAAGTTTTATAAAATTGGTATTATATTAACATATTATTGGTATTGGTATTAATATAATATTTAGAGGAAGGGGGGGCTACTGAGGACATGGAGCAAGAATGGACAGAACGAGTAAGTTTTTTTTAGTCAAATTTCCTCAGCGAGATATTGCAGATTCATAATATTTGTGGATGCATGAACTGACTTTGAATACTTTGGAAAGAATTTGTTTAAAAAGTCTTTAAGGTGTAAAAATAACTTTCAATTTTATTCTTTACTCTTATTTTCAGAATTTTAAAGAAAAGGGACAATAAGTTATAGATTATACGGTTTTTTACCTATTTTGAAACTAACTTTCAATATGTATATTTTCAATTAAAAAGCATTCGGCACAAACAAACACATGTTTTCGTGGTACTGGTGTGAAAGTATTCCCACTGACACAATTCATCTTCCAAATGAAGAAATATTAATTGGTTACAAATGCAATGCATTTAATGTTATTTATTTTCCAAATTAGAATTATTTTGTAGAACAATAATACCATAACAATAAGTGATTTCAACCTCAATGTTCATATTAGTTCTCTCTTTAAGGGGTTTAACAATATTTAAAGATGTTTTTATCAATTTTTATGAAAGAATACAACTCAATGTAAATGAATTAAAGAATTTTTGACATACATTAAACTAAAATAGAATGTCAGCGAACTGTACCGTCTTCTTTTTTGCAAGTTGCTTTCATTTCTCCAGAAAATGTCACTAAACAATGCACTCCGTGTGTTATTCATGCGGACTATTTCATCATCGAGTTAAAACTAAGGTTTTTAAAACTAATTTTACTTAAAATTGGTTCTGTGCTTTCAAATAAATCAAATTGAATAATGATTTTTTATGTCAATATTTATTCTCCAATAATGAGTAGATTAAAATTAATTTCATTTTGGCTTTAGAAGTATCTTTCTGAATAGTAATGCATGACTATTGAATAAGTTATTAAGTTTGCCTCGTCACTAGCCTCGTACAGAGGAATAGTGTAGACAAAAACAGCTTTTTTTAAAAAAATATTATGGAAAAACTAATCAACTTTGTTATCTCAGATACATAGCAGAATGCATGTATTCATTCAAATTATTGTTATTAAATTCTTCACGAGTTAAAAATTATATTAAATGTTTTTTTCATGTATTAAATAGGTTTTAAAGCTTTTTATTTTGTAACAAAACCGTGTAAGAGCGCAAATAAATAAAGCGGTCACCCTTAGATCCATTAATCAAATTTTCACGCACCAGGAGTCAATCCAAATGGTTCGAAGGCTTAACTTTAAATATGAGATTTAATTTTTGCAGACAATATTTCAAGTTACGAAATTAGACTTAAAAAAGTACTTTCACTGAATAAATATTATTATTATTATTTTTGACAGATTCAGATTTTTGGCTTTTAAAATATGGAGATAAACGCAATCCGGAAGAAAATGATCCCAATAGTTTAGTCAGAAAAACAGTCTCTAAGCTCTTTATGTTAATTTCACTTTTTGCGTATCTCGAGAACTTAGGTCTTCCTGAGATACATCATGATGTATATTATATTCGCTTAAAAGTTTTTAAGATATAGTTAAATAAGTAAGAGGTGAAATTAAAATTCCTGACTATTTGTCCTGAAATTGTGACAATATTTTCTAAATTGCAACCCTTTTCTACCATTGATACTGGAAACTAATATGTCATTGCAGTGGCCACAAGCTTCCTAACTCACCCTGCTCTCGGATGTACAACTATGATTATTAGAGCATCCTACTACAAACCTGGGGCTCCTTGGTTCAAACCCTGCCAGCAGTCAACGAACATCTGTCTCACACACAAATTTTTCTCTCATCACGTATGAGACAATGCATTTAGCTCTACTGAAAATGTATGCTGTCTCAATTTTAATCAATATTTTCAAATTAGACTAATATTTGTCTCGGAGCTATTTTGACAAGTTTTGCTCAAATTTGAGAAACTCTTTTTTACAGTTTAAGCCTGAATTAAAATGTAAATCTTAAATTATGACCAGATCAAAATGTAAATCACCAATTATACCTAAATAAATTGTTTTTGAGGAGCAAAAAACCATTTGATGTCATTTATGATCAAATTGTATTGCTCAGTATTAACAAATTTGAAGGAGTTAATTTATAAAATTTATTAATTACAATTATTCTCATTTAATTTGTTTCTGATTCATAAACCATTTTTGCTAACTATTTTAATAGTGTGAATGTAATAGTTAAATCATGGTCGTCATAATCACCCCCAAATAATTAATGCAACGAAAGCATACATAAATGTGATGAAATGACTATTTTGAATGAAATAATTAATATTTTTAATAATAATATTAAAATAACAGAATTGATTTTAAAATAATAAAACGACCAGTTTATGGTTTTAGCAATTTGAGATGTCTTAAAATTAATTTTTCCTTGTCCAATTTAAATATAATTCTATTTTTCTTTTTTTTTTTTTTTAATTAAAGATAAGAATTTTATCTAGTAACTTTAAACAAGACAATGAGAGAAAAACTACTATGGATAAAAGTTGTTAGAAGTAGGGAAGAGTTTTTTAAATTTTAAAAATAGTAATGTTTTTATTGCAGACATTATTATAAGGATATTTTTATTTTCCTTTATTTCCAACAAACAGAACATTATCTTAAAAATTGATGAATTAGTGTAGCTTTCAACTCTCCATAGAGTAACCTGGGATTGCTTTTTAAGCTTTGAAGTTTCAATTACTGAAAAAAAAAAATTCAAAATGCAAACAAATTATTAGAACAGAACTTCCCCACTGCGTAATCCAGTTATCTTCTCACAATTTCTTTTCAGTATTTGTAACTTCATGGTTTTCTCGAGGTATGTCTGAACTCACTTTTTTCTATACTATAAATTTGTTAAGGTGGTGAAATAGAATTTACGATGAAAAGTTTTTCCCGTGGTATGGGGTCTTCTTAAGAGATAGTTGTTTATAACTTGTTTTTGTGCATCGAAGTTTGTTTTTTTTAGCTGCTTAATTTTGCCAAACTTGGTATCGACATTTTTAACACCATCTTCAAAAGCTCGGCTATCCTACCTATCATTAAATATTCTAGCAGAATCCTTATTATTTCTCTTGTGAATTCGCTTTACTCATCTGTGGAAGAACTAGCAAATATAAATTAGTTACAGTTGTAAGCTCTTCTATAACATGTTTCATCTATGAGAGAGCAGTAAACCTAACCGTGTTAGGTTCTGAATTATCTAACGGAATATTAAATTTGCAATTAATCAAACTCAATTATGCCTGAGCAGGGGTGATTGTGACCCCACTCAAAAATCCTGAAAACTTCTCGCGTAAAATCATTAATGACGCATTTTAAAAAATTAATGTCAAAGTAAACTTATACATAATTATGTATAAGTTTACTTTTATCTCTAATCACATTTATTATTTTACCAGAAAAAATATTAACAAATGAAAGAGATGCCAAGTATAAATTCTAGATCTAATATTTTTAAATATACCAGAAATTTTATAGATAAGTGTAATCGATGATTTCTTGAAGCTTGCGGATCGCGGTTATAAAAGAATCCTGATTTTTTTTCCGGAGCACTATCACCTCTGCATGGTCAGTGAATCTCTGACCCTACCCAGAAGAAATAAACACTTTATACAATTCAAAATTTTCCTGTTATGTGATCCCAGAGTAACGGCACTCCAAGAGACCTGGAAAATATATCAATGCAAGAGAAGTTCAATAAATGGTTTGTAATCTACTCAGTGACTTTACATTTTGGAGAAATCTTACAAAATTACATATTTGTAAAATTACATATAAACTGCAGGAAATTCTTGGTTTGCAGTTTTTGGGAAAACTTAATTTCTTGCAAGATCTGTGCTATCTTCTTGCTGTTACACCTGTCTTTTTATGTGTTATAAGCAAGTTCGCACCATTTTGTTAATATGCAGTGATATTTACAGAAGTCACAGTAATTTGTTTTTAATATGCAGAATACATAAGATAAAAGAACACGTGTATCAATTTTTAAAATAACTAAAATGCAAAAAGAGATTGGTCTTGTGGGAAAGAAGAAATTTTTCTTAATTTAAAACAAAGAAACAAAATTGAAAACACTTTATTATGGAAAGACAAAATTTAGAAATCTTGAATTTTAACAAGATTGCGTCAAGCTTCTGTAAATAAGAAAAGTAATTTATAACAAAATAGTTCTTTATTTTGTTACTTCATCCTGCTATGTGATTAAAGAATAGGAAGATCTACTTTTGTCACCATTTTATGTGCATCTCAGGAGAATTAACACAATAGAAATTTTTTTGTAGTTAATGGAGAAGAAATTCAAGGTAAGCCTTCCAATTAAAGTTTCGACAGAGGAGAAGTGAGTACAAAATTATTAATTATCATAAAAGCATTGAAGGGAGTATTGTGAATAATGAATAGGATTTTTTTTTTAAGAACTAAATATGGACTTTTTTTTTGCATCGATGCATCAAACCATAAGGTGTGCAAAAGTTTTTAGCAGAATTGTTTACAAAATACTGTTTTCTTCACAATGAAGACAAATATTTTTTATAGATTTTGAGATGAACGTTAAATAAACTTTTTGCTGAGAAATACAGAAGACTTTCTGACTATCCTGATACTGAAAAATGTTTGAATCGACCGTTTGTATAACTCGTCAATCGTATGCTGCCAATCCCCTGTTATCTGCGTTGTAAAGATTATGGAGAAATTATGCGTAGAACTCTAGAGGTAACGGCAAAAGCTAATAGTTCAGAATTAGGAGTCGAAGTTGAAAAATGTGTGCAGCCCAAGGTTTAACTTTTCACCTTTATATTATTAAAGAGTAAGTACCAGGGGTGATTGTGAGTCCAAGTCAAAATTCCGGAAAATTTCCTGAATTTGAAAAAAAAAAGTTTAAATTGAAAAGAATTTAAACAAGGTTTTTTTTCTCCTTTTTCTCAATATTTCTTAGTTTACTAAAATTATATTTAAAATTTTACACATACTTATACCATTTACACATACCTATGATGACTTGGAGAACTAATTAAAATTTACAAATATGTCTTTTTTTTTTTTGAGTTTATGATTATAACAACTATTTAGTGATAAAAAAATGAATATTAATCATGAATATAAGCTTATAAAGTATCTCTGTAGCTCTCCCTTACAAACAAATTAAATAAACTGTGTTTTTAAGTTCCACCTTTAAAAATTTTATTTCCGGAAACTTAAGTGATCAATGATTTTTTGAAACGTCTGGACTTTCGATCTCCGGAAACTTCCGGATCACTGTTAGCGAAAAATCCGGAAATCAGGATTTTTTCCGGAGCACAATCAGCCCTGAAGTACTTTTGTTTCATTATACTTTGTTTTTGCAGTAATCATCTTAAAATATGTGACATGTTTTTTTTCTTTAAGTTATATAGGTTTAATTTCCAGTTTTTTTGTTATTCGACTTACTCATTAGACCAGATAGTCGTGAGTCTACTGTTTCGGGAAATTATTAAAATTATAAATGATGTATTATAATAAATGTATGAGGCAAAAAAGGCTTTTGCTATAAATTGAAGCAAAATCTAATAAATCTAAAAAAAATTATACTAATTTCATTAAGCAAGTTTCTTCTACATTTTCCGATGAATAAAACAGGCTTTTTACCCTATTCTATGACTATCCTGCATTTCTATTTCATTGTTTTTTGAGAATGTTTAATCAAAAGTTGATAAAAATCAATAATAGACTGGAGATATAAGATGACAGTGACTTTACTTACATCAACATGATCGAAAGAATTAATCTAGTCACTTTTACTTGCAACAATTTTGAAGTGACTTGTTCTAAATACATGCAAACAATTGAACATTTTTAGTGTCTCTTTATACTTCAGCAGAACAAGAGTAAAAAACTTGTGGTGCATCATTATCATACAATAAACCCTTCATTTAAAATTTCAAAATAAAATGACGGATGAATGTGTCAAACTAAAAAACTGACTTCCAAATCAATAAAAGTGAGACAAGCAAAACATATATTTTTTTAACAATTTAGTTCTTAAACACTACAAAAATGATAATTAGTGAAGCAGGAAAAAATCAATAGCCTTACAAAAATGATAATCATTTTAAAAACCTGAGTAGCACATGATTCAATAAAAAACAAATTATAAACAACATTAACAAAATAAGCATTTAGCACCAGTCATTCAAAACACATAAACAATAACTTTTGCAAATTAACATTAAAAAAATTACTATATACAATAAATATTTAGTTCAAATTACTGTAAACTAAAATTTATAATTTTCATAGTTCACATTTTATTAAAACTAAAGCAGAACAGTTCTAGTAAATTTCTAATTCTTAGTCAAATATACTGAAAATAAAAACTTAATATTCAGTAGTTGAAGCAATTCTTTAAGAATGTAAGCATTAACAGCCATCAGGTCATTGCAAAAGTTTGTGTCTGATTTTAAAAAATGTTAATATGGGTAATGTCGATCCTTTGCTTAGCTAGGTTGCTTTTACTTGAAGATGTATTTTATTCCAGTAACATAGAATACTGATAAAATAGATCAATTTATGGGTAAAACTAATATTTAAAAATGAACATAGAAGAAAACTGAGAAAGTTCAAGGTGAAGTTCATCCTAGTTGTTACATGATTGGTGGGACTCTGCTTTGTTCATTTTGAGCTAATATAACCTGGTGAAACAATCCAAGGCAGCTATTCAAGAGAAACGCCTGGTCCTGGCAGTGTAACCTTCAGTTATGCAAAACTACATGTTACAACAGATGCTAAGAAAAATGCATTAGTTGAAATGGGAAATTTTTCAACACACACCATCTTCAGGTCAATCTTTTATTTTTTAAAAGTGGTAAAAATTTAAAACCTTAAGATGAACAGAAGCAAGTCAGGACTTAGTCCGTAGAAAAGACATGTTTCCTTTTCAAAAATGCGAGATATATTCTTGAATAGTTAAGTTATATTGTTTAAATTTTGTAAGTTTGAAAACTATTGATAGATCAGGCATGAACTTAATACAATGACTTGATACTTTTACAAAGTTACTTACATCTAACAAACTTCTCATTTGTAAAAAAAAATGAAAATAAAAAGAAATATATTCCTTTACCGAAACGGAACATATTAAATCCCTGTTTGATCATTCCAATCAACCAAACATACACCATGTTGTGCATAGGAACAAAAACGCAATTGCTAAGCTCTGGTAAAAATAATGCAACAGCATTTACTGCATTACAATGAAATAAATAAATCACCGGTGAAATAAATTTACATAAATTACAGGTATGTGATGAATAAAATGAAACATTTCAAAATAACCACTGATGGAAAGCTAAATGCTAACATAAAGGATAAGAATAATAATTTTATTATTGGTCTAATTTAATATCTTAACTTACAATCATTTTTAGCCTTCTGGCAACATTAGAGTGATCCAAAGAAAATTAAGTAAAGATTTTCCAGTGAAATAATGATTTTTTCAGTAATTTAACATTACTTTAAACATTATTAAAAATTCTAATGGTTTATTTTGTTGAATATAACCCTCAAAGTATCATTAAAGTACTTATATACTCGTTACTAAGAAAGTCTCATTTTCTGTAGATAACAATAACATTTTACCAGAAAAAAATACACGTCAGAAGGGCCTTTATTGATGCTGGCTTAATTAAATATAATTCATCAAAAATTAACAGGAGAAAACAAATAATTATTGATATAGGTGGATGTTGAAAAAGTCTTTTTTAACAAAATTTTTAAAGCTTATAAAAACTATGATAAATATTTAAAACATTTAAAAAAAATTATGTTTCAGTTTTGTATTTAGAAATGGGCCACGTCACTGTTTCGATAACCAAGCTTAGTTCTCTCCCCCTTTCTACTTTAGGCCTTGGTCAAAAAATCTATAGTTTGAAACCTACACAAATCAGAAATTTGTCATTATTTGCTTCAGAAAATTTCTTTAGCACTTGCATTATACCATACTTATCAGGTCTTTTATAGAGGGTGTACTTTAACTGCCCATAATATGTATTCTTAAAATTTTTGTGAAAAATAAAGTTGAACATATGCGCATAAATTATATGCTTATAGTTAAATAAGGATAAACCAAAAAGCACCATCAAAATCTAATGAATTACTGCACAGGAATGCCAGACTGAAACCTGTTAGATGAATCTAAGAGGTGTTGAAAAGCAATCATTACATACACTTACAAGTTTAATCACATAAACAAGCTGGTCTTGATATTTTTCTGCGTACCTTCCTTACTGCACAAGCGATTGAACAGATAACATTATTGGTTTGTGAGATAAACTACAAACCACTTTCTTAATACATAGAACAGTAAAATTTTAAGAGCTCTGTAATGAATGACAATACAAGTGTCAACCTATGTCTCGTCACTACAAATCGAATGTGTAGCCATTTTATAGTCAAATAGAATTAATCGTCAATTTCTATTCCAACTAGCTAGGTAATTAAATTTTAACTGTTATAGCAGTTACTGTTAAACAATTAGCTATTGCTTTAAAAACAAATTTTTACTAGACTAAAGTATTTTATTATAACTGCTTTTTCTAGGAAGAGGGTTCAGATGAAAACAACCAAACAATGTTCAACAATGCTTAAGAAAAAAACCGTGGCAGAGAGTTTTTTTTTTAAAACATAAAAAATCATTTGCAAAAGAAATTTTCTATTAGAAAATTAGCAGACATAACCAATAACAAGAATCAATATAAAAAAAACCTAACAAATAATGTAAACACGCATCCTTATTGAAATAAATATATTTCCAAATTGGAGCAGAATGATGTATCTAATGGTTTGCGTTCTTTGGTGTTAAATGTAAATTATTTAACAATATTTTACGGAAAGGGGATGAAGGCGTTCATAGCCAGAGTTATGGGGGTTTTTTTTTGGAACTCTAGAGATTTTAGAATGTTGTGGCTATTTGTAATATGTTAACAAAACATAAGTATTTAGAAAATATAGGTATCACTTTTAACCACTCTGTTCATAACGATTCCATCATAAATTCATATTGTTGATTCTTCGTTATTTATTTATTTTTAAGATTTCAAATTTCGATATTACTAATATGATATTCTTACGGCACACAAACTTCCAATTAGGGGTAATACTTCTTGAAGCGCTTGAAAAGAAAAAGAAGTTTTGCGATTTCATGACTGGTAGACACCCTAGTGTATCTATATAAAGCTGTTGGAACTAACTTCAGGTGTCTGCTCATGCATATTTAATCACGACATAAACTGCATACACCAGATGACATCAAAACTTAGATAATTCTGCTAGTTTAAGTAAGATACCCATCATCTAGAACTACGGACTTTTCAAACTCTTGAGCAGTCCAGACTTTTGATGATGGAATAATATAATTAAAATTCAATGTTCTTACCTATTTTAAAAAATACTATTAATATTTTAAGGAAGATTTATAATTTAGAACTACTTTATTGAAGATAAATGATATTTAAAAATTTACACAGATTCTTCGAACATTTTGAAATTTGTTTTAACACTAGAATGACTGATATTTTTAGCTACCTATAACGACCATTGCAGTAATTTTGATCGCAATAAGAAAAAAAGCATAAGTAATTTATTTTCAGTTCAAATACCATTATAAAAAGTTAGGTTATTTTTAATAATTTTAACATTACACAGTATATTTAAAGATATTTTCAATAAATAAAAAATTACATTCGATTCAGGAAAAATAATAACACTATTATAAAGTTACATACCATTTTAGATATTAACAAATGATTTGAAATAAAAGTTATTAATTAAAATTTCTTAGCACATCCTGACAAATAAGTTTTAGAAAAGTCGGGAAGGCAAAGCTCAATTTAGAAATGACAAAGCTCAAAATAAAGGACTTTGCAGGAACTTGTGAAAAGTTACATGCTTTTTAAAAATTGGCAAACTTGAGAAAATTAAAGTTGACAAAACGAAAATCAGCTTTATTCTAGATATCTTTTGTGCTGTTTACAATCGGCTTATTTGTATAGTACATATCCATGCTAAAAACTTATGCGCTAAGAAAATTGACCTTTTCAGGGAGACTTAGGTATATAAATTTTGTTAACTTTTATGGTTGCGTGATTTTTTTTTATTTACAATGATACATAATAATTTTTTGATCCAGTACTAAAATTAAAGCTGAAGGTTTGCTACTTGGTGGGATTTCTCTATCATTTACCCGTATTGAAAGTACTTTTGCCCATAAAGAGTGAACAAGTCTTTAGGATGTAAAAAAATTTCTGTTGTGGCATATCTTTCGTACAAACGGACAGCGTATTTACCAACCTACATCTGAAGTTGTCTTTTTCTAGATATATCAAATTGTACAAAAAATATTTGGTCTTAAGTTCCATAGCCAGCCAGAAATTTAATTCAAATTTTAGTCTTATTCCCAAGTACTGAATAAACTTTTAATGGCAAGAGCTGCTTATTGAAACCAATTAGTTATCCCTGTTATAAAAAAATTAGAACTTTTCACAAAAATTTACTCTCTCTCAGACAAGTAAAGTCATTTCTAAGCAGTTTGCAAGCTTATATCTCTCACAGAAATCTGAATAGAAATATTTGCCAAACGTGTAAACAATTGGAGGGGTTGGAGAGCAGCAGCAAGTTAACGAGGGGTTTCTTTTGTAAAAAAAATCATAAAATGAAGATCTATTCAGCTAGTTCTTGAATGAAATAAAGATAAGCAATGGAGGAGAAACATTGTACTAAATCCACATAATACACTTAACTCTTTCCATTGCGGTCCTTTTGATCACAAATGGTTGTTCTAGATATATATATTATCACTTTTTGTGCTCATTCTATATTTACCAAAATTTTATTTTATTGCTTTTGAAGATCTCAAAAGGTTAGGAAAAGTCACAAGTCAAGTAAGCTGGTATCATTATTTTAGGATATAGTTGGCCAAAGTTAGGCCCTACCTTGTATCAAGTCTTTAAAAAAAAAAAACTTAGAATTATTCAGTAGACTTAGTAGGAACCGTTTAAGTAGCTCAAAACTAATAAAATATCTAAATTTAGTACTTCAAAGTAGAAAAAGGTTTGTCTGATATCAAGCTGTTAAATTACACTTAATTGCTGTCTTTTACTATGAGCACAAACAGGATTTTATAAACCCCCTTAAACTTAAAAGCTAAATTACTGAACTTTTTGATGTGACTTATTACTGTTTTACCTTAAACCACTTCAAAAATAATTTTTTTTAAGTCCCGAAGAAAAATATAATTTTATTAGTCGATTTATCTGCTTTTAAAATACCTGTTTTTTTTTTATATGCTGTGACCTTATTACATTGAAAGACCATTATTATAAAAGGATATTTCCTCTAGAAATGTATAAATACTAAAATTGAGTAATTTTTAAATTATAAAAAAAAAAAATGAATGCAGTAAATGATCAAAGCATATGTTTGTATAAATAATTTGCCCAAAGAGTTTAAAAAAAACATTTTTTGATTTACCCTTAGTTATTACCATTTACCAAGCCTATATAAGGGATGATAAATAAAATTTCACCATACCCATGGACAGGAATATATTTACAGCAAAACAACAGTAAGTAGAAAACTCTTATGCGTAAAAGTAACTTGTTACCAAAACTTGTTACCAATTTTAAATATGGCAATAGTTTGAAGTCTAATAGGGGGAAAAGATCTTGAGTTTTCATTTAATAATAGATAAAGAAGAAGTAATTTTGATATTCAAAATTAAAATATATAAAGGTTATAGAATATTTAAATTGAATACAAATAGCATGTAATATCATTTGCACAAAACTTCATTAAGTCACACTTTTACACAAACCACCTATTATTTAACATGATTATTAAATAAATATCACATCAATAGAATGTCATTTCATTATATCCATAGATACTGTATGCAGGCCTGCCAACTTTTCTTGTTCCAAGAATGAATATTTCAAGCGCTATTGAAAAGATAATAGAAATACAACTTTACATAAAAATATTTTTATTAATTTGCCCCGACTTTAACATTTAACATACTATTATTTGAATAACTTGCATCAGTATAAATGATTTATTTATTTATGCGTAGTGGCGATCAAATTAATTTTAAATAGATTTAAATATTCAATAACTATAATGAAATTTATAAACTGTATTACAACTTTGAATATAAAAATGAAATATTACAGAATTTGTTGGCAGCTCTGTATTTATACGAAATATATCCTTAAACAAAGGTGTAAAGTTCTATGAGTGACAGATAATGCAGTTCAGATAATAGACAGATAATGGACATGATGCAGTTCAGTAATTGAAATTTCACAACATGCTTAAAATAATGCATGTCAAATTTATGAATCATACACTGGTAAAAGGTTACATTTTTCGTATTTTTAAATTTTGTTAATATTTTTTAATCATAAAATTATCCATCATACATGTTTAGATAATGATTATGCAAATTAATAGCCATTTTCAATTAATTTACCAACATTATTATGATTCTCTATTATGTCACATACCTAAAAACAATTTTAGCTGTCTGTGGACACATTAATCATTTTCCTAAATAATTAAAAATATTTGTCAAAAATTAAATAAATATCAATCTTTCTATTTAAACAAACCAGTTACAGAAATTTTAAATACTTAGTTTAAAAAAATTACAAATGCCATAACAGAAGTAGTCTACTATTTTACAATTGAAGAATTTCTCTGGGTAATGTAAAATAATATTAGAAAATAACTTAAGAAAATAGAATTAACAAAATACTTTACAGTAGAATCTTACGAAGTTTGGCATATAACTTGACTTAATCATATGTATTTTGGGTTAACAGCTAATTTAAAAGAACAACAGCCAGTGCAAATCAGGTGAAAAATGAAAACCATATGCTAGAATTTATAAAAAAGTTATACATAAAACTAATTTTATACAGGAGAACCTTGAATTGTGTTTAACCAGCTGAGCAAAATTTTTCTGGAGTATTTTCACCACATGTGACTGTACACCACTACAATTTGCGCATGCGGGAGCAGTTAACCATACAGTTTCTAAACCTTTGCACGTGCAGTACGAATGCTCCTTTAAGAATAAATGAGCTATTTTATTTGCCTGATATATGTTTTAAACTGTGGGATGTTATTAAAAAAAATAACCAGTCACAAGGTAAATCTATATTTTGATTTTAAATTAATTATTCCACATGAATAACAAATAAGTTATCTACATTTCAAAAGGGAAAATTCACTTTATATTGAACTACACAAATATTTCTAGAATAGATCATGCATCCAAGATTCTTCTACGTTTTCATGTAACGAATCACTTGATACTCAAAAATTTGTTTTGAAAAATTCAAACATGAAAGAAGATGGCACAGGAATGAGATACTTTATGAAGGGGACAGTTGTTGTATCTCTAAATACAATCATTAGACTTTTTACTGACAAAAAGTATCTCGACTTGTCTGGAAACTCTACACCATTTTCTTTTTAAAAAAATGAGGTACAAAAGTAATGTTTTAAGATTGCTGTTAAACAGAAAGATAACTAATATACTATATGTTTTATACTGTTCCACTGTACCTAATGCTACACACAGTTCAGATAATCAAGTATTCAATTTGTGCTCTTAAAATTTTAATTATACGAAATGGCAAGCAAACAGAACTAAAATGTGCTTTATGTATCCATGGGACACTTAGATCTCATTTGCTCTGTCCAAATATTTAAAAATAATAACATGACTATAAAATTAATTCTTTGACACTTGGAAGAAAAATCACATGTATTAAGTGATCTTTTTGTCTTATCAAATCAAATTTCTCAATCAAATCTGAAATGAAAGATATTTCTAATATGATTATCTTCTTAATATTTACTTCAAAGTTTTTCTTCTTTTTTTAAATGGATTAAACCCTGACTGCATCAAAGAAATTAATGCATTGTTTAAAACAATTGTGTAAGTGTTTGTGATAAAATTAAGGTGGCAGACCAAATTCTGAGACTAGAATATGAATTTCTTAGTTTTGAAACTTTTGATTTTGTTTATGCACTAAGGCATTAAATCTATTTCCTTAGAGGGTTATTAAAGGGTTGCACAATCTTTCGAGTTTAGAGCCACTTGCACAGCAGGTTGACTAACGAAGAAGGGTTGCACACAAATTTAGAAACAGTGATAACAAATATGGTAATTTTTAGTTAAACAATAGTGCACTAAGTGCTAATTTCTTTTATCAGTAAACTAAGTAATATATTTGTAGAGAATTAAATACTTTTATTAGAATTTATTTAAAAATGAAAAAAACTGATAATTTTTTTAAAAAAATTTCTTTTTATCAAAAATAGATTTATTAAAAAATAGAAACAATGCGGAAAAGAAATGGGTTACTTTTTTATCACATCAAACAATGCAAAAGTTCATTTAAAAATAAACTCTCAACAACAAAAAAACTGCTACACTCACAGTATGAAAGTATATAAGAAAAATTAATCACATATTTCAATGAGTAATGAAAATTCACATTAAATATTTCATTTGAAGAAATTTATGCAGTTCAAACAAAAACCAAACATTTTAATAAAACTATTATAGTACAAAATAAGATTCAATATTGATTTGGTATTATTTGGTGATTAAGGATCGTCAAAATTACATGGAAAAGCACAGAAATTGCAAAAAAAAGTTTATAATGAAACAGTTAAATTTATCCTCAAATCAGCATGAATAAAGTGCATTAATAAGTAATTATTTAAAATTTGCATGTTGTAATAAAAATATCAGTATTTTTAAAACCATGTGGAAATTCACAACAATAACTACTCAAAAAATGGTTGAAAAACAACTCGGATTTAAAATGAAATTGGCACAAATAAAGTTTGTCAAAAAGTGATTATTTAAATGTGCAGATTGAAACACTTGTGCCGTCATATCACAGTAAAAATGGGGAATTTTCAAATCCAAATGGAAAACTGTAGAAATAACTGCATAAAAAATCATTTAGATTTTTGATAAAATCGGCACAAAGAAAGTGTGTTAAACAGTGGTCAATTAAATGGCTGATTCATAACTTACAAGTGGAAATAAGGTATTAAATGTATCAGACAGCATAAATTTCAGTAGCAAAGCTTGTTAGTACTAAAAAATATCAGAGGTGTAGAATATTTTCAGAGCATAATGTTTCCCTAAATCAATTTATTCGATTTTAAATTTCCACAATAATTATAGTGCATTTTTTTAGTTACAATAAATGTTCCAAAATAGTTTTTCGAAAGTAAAGTCTGTAGATTGTTAAAAATTTTGTATAATAATTTCTTTTTTTAACTGTAAAATACAATTCTTGAATTAACTGGAAAAATTTTATAAAGGTATACATTATTTATTTACAACAAAAAAACTTTTTTGCAATTTTATTATTTAATTAGACTGATGATTTCCCTTGGCTGCCTGAGTTTCGTCCGAACCAAGTTTGCGCAATCGGACATATTCTGCACCTCTGAAAAATACTATTAGCAAAATCAGAATTCATACAAGCTTTTTAAAGCAGTATCACAACATATTTTGTGATGCAGAAAATTCAACATAATCATTGCTATGTAACTTGTGTTGATCATTGAATAATAAATATTAAATTTTTATAGCTTTATAAAAGTTTAAATACTCAAATACACAATTCTGGTAGTAATATTATCATAGTTAAAATATTGAGGGAAATAATAATAATCTTTTCCATGTGTTTACAAGCTCCTGTGGGCCAAACATCAGGCTGTGCATCCCTAAAGTAAATAAATGTGCAGTTGAACTTCTCTTTCATTCAAATCTTAAAGTAAGTGTCTTAAAAGATAACCTTTTTTTTTAAAATAAAAATTTATAAATTTGTTACAAATTTTTATCAGTTTGATTTGTTTACTAAAGTAGAGTTTCTAAATAATTAATTTAGGAAACATTATGCATTTCATTTACTGTTAATTATTAGACAGTTTAAGGATACTGCTCCATATTATTTAAAAATTAGAATAAAAAATAGTAATTAAATTATTTTAATTTGACTTTAAAGTAGTTTTATCAGTTAGCGCTAGCTATTTTTTGGCACATGCATTGAGAAGCAAAATTTTTAATAATCAGGACCAACATATTTCATATGATGTACTTAAAAAAAAGAAGAAATGAAAAATTGTGCTATGCGAATTATGCAACATTGCATGAAGGTCAAGGCTAGTAAAATCTTAAATTTTTGTGTGCTTAAACATCTTTAATAAAAACCTATGAATGTAAAAACAAAACATCTATTAAAAAGCTATGAATCATCTATAATTCATTTTGGGAAAAAATGACACTAATAACATATCTACAATAACACTGATATTTTAAGTATAAATCAAAAGAATTAAGTATTCTTAACAATGATGTATTGAGTGTTATTGTATTGTTCATTGACTATTTTGCATGAATTAGCATTGACTGAGTAAATGCAGAGTTATAAATTTAACAAAGGATATTATCAGAAGTATTTATTTTTTTATGGAACAGAAAATGGGGTGCTTTATTTTAAAAGAAAAATAAGAAAAACTAGGAAAGTAAAAAAAAAAAAAGCTACTTTTGTTTGATGAATTCTTTTTCATTGTTATATTACATAACATTAAAATCTTTTCCCTTTCTTCCTCTACCCTTTTGAGTCCTATCTGGCATTTTCATGTTTCTGTTAAAACAGGAGGTGCTAAATTGATATTTACATGCCTGGCCAAGCACGTAATGGTAAAAAAAGCATGCGACAATTTTTTACATGACACATGCAATATGATTTTCAGGCTCCGATAAAAACTACATGTATCTTTAAATTATCAATAATAATGTTTCTTTTAATTAAGAAACAAAATTCAAATAGTTTAGGGTTAACAACAAAGCTTGACAATAAACAAAGTTTGACAATTTATTTAAAATTAGTCTATAGAAGGTATTATGCCACCATAAAAAATAAACTGAATATAACGGCAATGTAAGTTTGATGACATAAGAAATTTAGTAAATCAGTTACTACAGATAATAAATAAATGAAACAAAAGCACTGAGCTGTCATTTTAAAGCACTGGAGTTCTATTCCATGTGGTGGCCTGACATTCATCCAGCTTCAAATCAATGGATACCAGCTTGTATGAGAAGTAATGGCGATTACTGCTCACAACATTGTCGCCCTCATGCAACTGGTAGCAAAATTGTGGAGCCTCAAGACATTACTTGCTCATAACTGGCTGTTGTGGGAATTTTTTTTTTTCAAAGTATGAAATTAAATGGAAAAAGGTTGTTATAATTACAAAGATCAGGAAAAAAATTATATTACATAGTATCTTTTTGATTATTTACACAATTATTAGATTGATATATAATGGATTAAACTTGCATTTTGAAATATTATATATTATATATAAAGACAGAGTAATTTCTTAAGCTTAATGGATTAATACATTTGTGTAAATAAATATATGAGGTATGATGTGTAAAAAAAAAAAAAGCAATATTACATAATTACACAAACAAGAATAAATTTTCTTAAAAAATGTTCTACTCATCTCCTTCATTTTAAAATTAGTTACAGATTTACAGCACACAAGGTTAAAAATATTATTCAAATTAAAGTGATCCAGACGTTCTATAAATAAGAACTAGAATCTAAGCAACTTTAAAAAACTTATTAATCCGATAAAAAATTATAAAATTTCGAGACCATTTATAGTTAAAAGCACTGATTTTTTGGCAAATAAATTTTTTAATTATAACATGCAGTTTAAAACCAATTCTAACAATAAGAATAATTATCATACAACAAAATTCCTTATAGTACATTTTAAATATACAAACAATCTTTAAAATTTTTTTTTATATAAAATGCAAAAGTTTTCAAGTGTCTCATAAAAAACAGTGTTACAATTTTACTATACACTCATGTATGGGCACACCTCAATGAAAAATGGATAATTTATACAGGTATGAAAATGCCAAAATGAAATGTTTAAGAGAGATTGGAGACTATCACTCCAGGTCGAGATTGAATGAGAGGAGCTTTTTTTATTATATGATGTTGAAATGAAATCATAGAAGTTTGATCTGGTTTGTGATTTAACATTATTTGACTTTCATTGACTAAGTCCAATAATTCTGGTGTAGGGTCATCTCTAAACATGTGATCCCCTTCTACATGTCTAATTGCTTCAACTATTGTTTCAAGATTCTGCCTAGATGTGCTAACTTTGTAAGATGTTTGTTGTGAGGCAATATTAAAGTCTACAGGAAAAGATTCTATGCTAATATCACTAGATGATAGTACAAGTCCTGGAATGGTATTATCCGAAATTGATAACTCATCTACACTTGGAAGTAGAACTGAGCTACTTTTGCCTGAAAGATCTTCTGGAACATCTAAATTGGATAATTCAGGACTTGAGCCTCTTGGAGACATTTCGTGAGAACTCTCAACATCCTGACTTGATATTGGACTGCCAAGTCCACTCTCCTGACCAAAGTTCAAACATTTGTCAATATCCTGAAATAAAAAGATCAGTTTGAGACAAATAAAGTAATTGGAATCAGGAATTTTATGACTTAATATACAGCTGATCATTTTGTCAAAAGTTTCGGCAAGATTGATCACAGCATAGTGTTGAAGAAAATCATGAGGATTTTCATGTTTTTAAATGGCTTAAGGAATAAAAAGCATGCTTGAAGTTTTGTATATTAATTAGATTATAAAACATTTCAACATGAAAATTGATAAAATAAGTACCTCAGTCACACTATGGTACTGTTCAGCTGCTTCATTATCAGTAGAATAAAGTCTAGATTCTAAGTTCCGAAGTTGTTGTTCCACAAGCACCCTCAATGTTCTCTCATGCTCAAGTTGAAGTCTCAATTCCATTATTTCTCTTTTCATATCATCACCTCCATTCTCACTTCTAGAAGGGCTAGAACTACCAATTCCTTCATCAATGCAATCTGCTATAAAAAAAAACATCAACTTTGTTGTAAGAAATGTAATATTACAAATGAAGGAGCTATCTGAATAGTTTTAGGAGAGCATCTTAAATATGCTTATACAGGGTATCTACTAGGTTCCCGGAAAAAAATCAGGACCCCTCAAAACATTTTCATGACTTTTTTAATAGCATTTTACTTCTTTACCAATGTTTCTTTATTTATAGAAATATCTATAGAGTACTAACCAGAAATACTGCAACTTTTATTGAGTGAAATGTTTACAACAGGCTTTTCTGAAGCACTCTACATTATTCAATTGTTATAAGGATAATAGAGTGCTAAGAAAGTTTCAAAACTGTATTATCCTTAGTTTTATGTAGTGGTCAAGCAAAAAATAAAAACGCTGAATAACTTTTGATCTCATGATTGGATCTTCACATTTTAGGACTCAATTTTAATGGTTCGAGAGGTTGGCCTCAAATATGCTAATTAATTGATGCAGAAGATATTAAGTTACAAAATCTGACACAAAAATGTACTTTCCTATACCTTAAATATGGGGGGTAGCCACAATCTGGAAAATATGGTCTCAATAGTTTAATCAGGAGAGCTGTACAAAGTTTGGACCCCTTAGTGTTAATTTTACCTTTTTGCGTCTTTCACTATATCTCAAGAAGTTTTTAAGCGAAATGAAAATTTTTTGCATACAATTATACAATTATTTAGAATTATAAAATTCTCCTAGGATAATTTCACGCAAAATATTACTTTTAGTAAATACTTATTTTTTATTATTTTATTTAAAAATAGTCAAAAAAATTTTGACTCGTAAGGTATGCAATTTTAAATGGCAATATACAAAATTTGAGGGCAATCGGTCGAATAGTTATTGAAAAATGTAATAGCAAAAACCGATTTAGATTCTAAATATCCGGTATCCGGCCAAATTAAAATCCGTTGCATCACTCATTTAGAATATTATCTAACTATTTAAAATTTTCCTCTTTACTTAAGACCATCTTATAATTAAAAGATGTCACGAGAAGACGAATAAAATTTTTTATAACTTGCATTATAAAAAATTTTTCCTTCCAAAACAAATCTGAACCATTATTTATAAAAACGTGTCTTTTTTTCCCTTTCAAATTCCGATAATTTTAGTATAATGTTTATACAATTGTCGGATTTCAAATTTGTGTAATTATGTTTTGGCACATTGAGTTCTCAACGATTCCATCGTACATACACCAGCAAATTTTAATTTCAGTTATCCATTTTAGACGTGCTTAGTTCGCAACAATTCTATTAAGAACTACGTTGTTTGATCATCGAATTGCCCCCCAACCATATCCAGTGTTATTTTTCCCTTCTAAATTTCGATATTATAAATATAATTATAATTTGCGAACTTTAGTTCATATAGTTTTTTTTCTTCTTCAAATTACGATGTTTTTAATAAGTTGTTATAAGTGCACGCAAGTTTCAAATATGAGAAACCCTTTTTTGATGCCCTCTATTCACACCATACATCCATGCTGTTTTTGAATAACTTTTTCTACAGTTCCATTTTGTTTTTTCCTCAATTTCCACAATTTTTCTGATTTTGATGCGTTCAATATATCATGATGCCTGAATTTTGAAGTCAGTTTTACGAGCTACGCTTTCAGCGAGACAGTCATAAAAACACATTTTTTCGATTGTTCTTCGGTGATTTCTACATGGTTTTTCAAATTTTGACATAATTAATGAAATATTGGCTGGAACATCAAAAAATCTATACTAAAATACAGAGGCAAAACAGCCCCGATATGAATAAATGTCGTTGTTCAATGTCCTCAAAATATAAACAAACATTTTTATCATCATGCACTAGAACCAATAAAAAATTTTACTCACAGCATTTCAGATAAGTTTACACTCTTTTATTCTTCTAAAAGGCAAGAAGATTAAGTTTCAGAATAGCTTGCTGGAAAAGGAAAAATGAAATTTCTTTGCTTTTTTCTAAAACATCTTCTTTCAATCAAATTGGTTGTATTTTATTCGTTGTATTTAAAAATCTTTAAAGAGTAGAAAAAATTTTAAATAAATTATGGAAATTCTAAAAACCATTATTTTTATTACAGTAGGGAACCGATTATCCGGAACGGTCGGGACCATCGCTATTCCGGATAACTGATTTTTCCGGTTTTCTGAATCGCTACAAAAAACCGTTTTTTTATTGTTAAACCCAACTAAAAAAAAAAAAAATTTGGAAATAATCTTAAAAATAAGAAAAAACGATAAAGTAATACACTAATGATTATTTCCAAAATGATGGTAAGGTAAACATCTTTAAAAAAAGAAAGAAAAATCGTAAAAACTTATGAGGAAAATTTTTTTTTTTTTAAAAATGGCGAGAAAATTTATCGAATTTCGTTCCGGTTTCTTGGTTTTCCGGTTTTCTGATTTCCGGATAACGGGTTCTGTACTGTACTTAGCTAATCATAATCTTGACTATGAAATCATAATAGTTGGCACCTCTGCTGTATATGTTTTGGAAAGGAGGAATGAGCATCTAACAGTCGCAAAAATGTGGTTATAAATGGTTAAGAACACACACTTGGCAATTTACATGTGACCTCATAAGGCCATGTGTAAACATTCCCTATACATACATACAAGTAAATAAAATAGTAAACAAAAACTTGCCAGGCTCTCGTTTTTTCCTTTTTGGTAAAGGAGATCCAGAACAACTACCATCACTGTCTTGAATATTAGATGGAGAGTGAAGCAATCTTCGTGAAAACTGGCTGTTTTGTTCTAAGAGTCTAGCCTTCTCTTGTTCCAATTGAAATACATAATCAGCTGTACTCTGAAGTATTGCTGCCTGAAATAACAGTTTAATCCACAAAATATTACAATTAAATAAAATAACTCTTAAGACATAAAAGATTTCTCAATTATTTTTAAATTATCTGTATGACAAATGAAACCCTTTTCCCTCAGCTGTACGGTGTGAAGAAAAAAAGCAAACCTTAATAACTTTTGATCTAATGATCATATTTTCATTACTAGAACTAAATCTTAATTGTTAGATGGTCTAACCTTAAATATGCAAATTAATTTGTGCAAACAATATTTTAAGTAACAAAATCAGGCATAAACACGTACTTTCTCTAAATCAACATACCTACCCCCCCCCTTTTTTTTACTGATTTCGATCCTTAACTGTAATAAGGAAATAATGGTTACAATAGCTGAGACAGGAGAGTGATGATAAATTAAGGTCCATTATTGTTAATTTTTCTTTTTGCGTATTTCACCAAATCTCTGGAACTAATGAAGCAAATCAAGGCATTTTTACACACAAGTAAAACTTGTTTATCCACATAATTTCATGTAAAAAATTATTTTTTATAATTTTTATTGTTTAATTCATTAATGATCAAAAAATTTTGAATTTTAAAGTAAAAGTTTACACCAATTTAATCTACATAATTTTAAATGATAAATTCTATAATTTGGAGTGAATCACTCTAAAAGTTAAAAATAGGATTTCATTGAGGATTGTGTGCTAGTGAAATTAACATTAGAGGCTCAGAATCTCAACCCCTCTCCTGCTTAAACTATAATAATCAAACTTGCTTATAACAATAACTAAGGGACCATAATATTTGCTCATTATAACCAAGTGGTTGTAAAGAATGGGAATAGGGGGGAAAAAATTCTAAAATACTTTATAAATTCTATATATTATACTTAGTTAATTTGCTATGAACTGTTTTTGTCTTCTTATTGCGCTATTGTTCTTCGGATAAGACTTCATTTGACACAGAAAAACAGCATTTGCACCCTTGCTTTTGAAAAGGATTCTTGTGTTCACTGGATATATATCACAATACTAATCTTCAGTTGTCTTACAAATATTAAAGAAATTTTTTAAGTGGTAAGGTGGGCTAGAGATATGGAAATAAGTATAAATTTTAAGAATCACAAAAATAAAGTTTGCTAAAACTGGGGTTTGCATGTTAAAAGCAAGATAAACTCCAATAGACTTAAAATTGTAATAACCAAATATTTTCTCCTTCATTGAAACTGGGTTCTCATTAAATCAGGGCTTGACTGTATGACCATATTTTCCAGATGCTGTAACATCTATTTTGAGGGTTAAAAATACATATACATCCAACAAGTTACATTTGTTTAGAGAAAGAAAGTTTTTGTGTCTGATTTTGTAACTGAAAATATTGTCTTAACTAATTAATTAGCGTATTTAAGGTTAGACCTTTAAACCATAATCCTCTAACATGAAAATAATGATCATTAAATCAAAATTTATTAAAAGTGAGTTTCTTACTCTACACAAAATTATACTAATCCGAGTATGGCATAAAAAAATATTTTCATGGCAAATAAAAAAAAAAAGTAAATTACAATGTGTTAAATTTAGAATTTTAATAATAAAATATTTATAACTATGACAGTGAAGTGTTTTCGAATTCTCCATCTAATTCATTATAAATCAGTAAGAAAAACTACCAACAGAAACAAACAACAATGACTGAGGACACAGGATAATATATTGTTTAGAATGACATCAAAGGCAATAATGATTAGCAAACATTTTTTTCTTTTGCTGAAAACAACACTATGCCAATTCAAAAGGAGTTTTAAATGTGAGTAACTTAATTTAATTGGAATTTTATATTCATTCAAAATGGTTTCATTTCAAAATAATTTTGAAAATGAAGTATATTGTTAACATGCATTCAGAGAATTGTAAAACAAAATCATAAAGGAAGTTAATACAACATTTTTCTTAACTTGAAAACAAATGAAAACCAGTTACTAGCATTTCACAAATGGGAGAATAAATTTTTCGAACAAGAAAAGTGTGATTCATAAATTTATCAAATCCCTTGAAAAGAATGTTTATGAGACTACATTACTTTAAACCGAACTAATTCATATGGTACAAATAAAGGTTTATTTCTGAATTAAAAAATCATTTTCCAATTCTTTTTTTTTTTTTTTTTTTAATCTAGCACATTTGATTTGACGCAACTTGATTTTTGTTTTATTTTCAGACAGGGCCCAAAAAAAATAAGCTATATTGCATAATTTTGTTATCACACGTGTTGGTGACATTTTGTGGGTATGAGAACACCCGACACTATTAATTAAGTTTTACTTTGCGTAATTGAACTCCAGAAAAATATAAACAATAGTTTGAAAATTAAATGAATAATATATATCCTAAAATTGACTATATTGCACTTACTGTATAACATATAATAATAAATATTTACCGATAAATGTAAATTATTAAATAAAAGCATTGAGAACTAAAGAATTTTTATACCATATCCACATTGTTAAATATGTAAAAAGGCCGGAAGAATTTTATAGAAGGGAGTTGCAATAAATAATTCTATAGTTAAGTACAAATACAATTTTTAAAAAATCAATTTGTCAATATGTTCACTTTTATTATTATTTTAACGATTTTTTATCAATCTTCCACTAATCTGATTTTGAGCAAAGTTCTGGCGATTTTTTGTAATTAGCCAATTTTTTCCTGAATTTCGTCATTTGCTGCTTGGAAATCAATCTTTTTCCATCTTTCCTGATTTTTTTTTTTTTTAATGTGAATAACTATTTTTTCTATAGCATTCCTTTGTTTAAATCTCCAATGCTTTAGGATTAAAGATTTACCCATATTTATATTTTTTTACAAATTTTCTATTTTTAAATTCATTTATGATTTTGGCAAGTTAAGAGTTGATTTTTTAGGTCAAATCTATCTAAAAGATCTACATGAGATGTATTTGTGAAAGATTTATTTAATTAAAAGCAAGCCATATTTATTAAATTAAATCAAATAGAATAAATAACTAAAAAATAATGCTTTTTATCAACAGACAAGCAAAAGTAAAAAGATAAATAAACAAACGACAAAAACGTTTAATTAAATTATCCTAAAATATAATACACAGCTGCCCGATAACGAAAAATGGAGGGAGAACTTCATAAAATAAAAGAACAACTTTTCAAAAACTAAGTCATCCTAAAAAAAATTTAAAAAATACATTAATAAAAATATTATACAAATAATCTGCATTTAATTAAATTTAAATCAACAGAAAAACGTTTAAAAATAGAATCATAAATAGATAGATAAATAAATAGAAAAATTTAAAGGACAATGGTAAAACGTGAAATCAATAAAAAAAATATCAAAAAGAATTATTGTAGTCAGCCAAATTATAATAAATTAGATAAAACCAAATTATAATTAACTGAAGATAACTTAAAATCACCCAAATTAACTAATATAAAACAAATTAATGATTAAAAAAAGCAATATATTTCCTACCTACTTAAAGAGAAAAATAGAAAACTGTGAAATACAATAACCTATTAATCAAATTAAATAAAAACAGAATTACCATTTCCAGACAGAAACGAAATGCTAACTTAAATTTAGAAACCAGGAGCCGCAGATATGTGATCAACTGAATTAATAATTATTAAAAAAAAAAATATTATGAAATTCATGAATAGGAAGAATTAATTTAGCTAGTACGAAATGTATTGCAAACGGAAAAAAAAGAGGAGAAAAAAACGAACTCAAAACGAAGTGGAATCAGAAATGTATCACTTGTAAAATAAGAAAGCTAAAAATACTGCCTGCTTTCAGTAATAAATAATTAATCTAATGCTTATGTATAAGCATTCTACTTTTATTTTTTTTACCAAATAAAAAAAAATATTATAAAAGCAGACGATTTCTAACGAAAGCAGATGTGATTCACATCAGGCAAAAGACTTGCTAATGATACCACCACCTCTGAGGAATCAGAATTCATTCAATTAAAAAAAAAATAGTGTTTCTCTGATCGATATAAAATAAATAAACATAGTAGATGATAAAAAAAAAACGTTTTGTTTCTAATAATTAATGTATTATTCAAAATTATAAAACACTAATTTGTCATAACAACTAAGGGATAATGAAAATTGAGAAGCATAAGTGTATTAGAAAAAAATCTTGCATGTCAATACTTTCAAGGAAGAAGTTTCAAGTTACTTAACTGGGATATCCAATTGACAACACTTCAGAAACGGTTAAGAATAACAGAATCTTGTTATTACACTTTAAGATGATCAGACCGGAAAAAAAAGTCTGTTTTTTTTTTTTAAATCCTCTACTGCACAAGCTCAAATTACGGTTGTAAACAGAAAAGTGAAATCTTGCAATTAGATAGGGTGTAAAATTCCCTAACAATTCCCAGTTTTGGGATAAAATGACGTTTTTTCCCGACAATTCTCTGAATTTTTTTCTTATCTTGTTTAAATGTGTGGTAGCAGAAACCCTAAAGTACGGCAATGGTTGCTGTTGATTACTACAGCATTTTTTCCCCTTTAACTATGTTGGGATTTATCCCATTTTTTTTTTATTATCATTGTATGAATTCAACTTAAATTTAAAGAAAATTTTTATGCGTAATATTCAAGGACCTTATGTTTGCCAATTTTTTTACTTGTTAGATTACGCAGAATTTTTAAAATTTGTCTGAGTGTGTTTAGATCACAGATAAATTTGGATTTACGAAGATAGTGTTGCAGATTCACTCCGTGAATTCTACTACTGGGGTAAAATGTTTTTTAAAGGAAAAAACTATTAAATAACAAAATGATTTTTGAAATAAAGAACTTGCCTTGCTTAGTTTTTCACCTTCACGATGAGGCAGTAAAGCACGAAGAGATTGAAAGCCCGCATTTATACTTTGCATTCTGCGTCTTTCATTACTGTTAGCAATTTCTCTTCTTATCCTCTTCTCCTGTTCTAATAAACTTTTAGGAGAAATTGGTCTGTTTCCTAACCTATAAAAATAACATACATATTTATGTATTTGGATAAAATTCAAATCAATCACTTAAAAAAGAGCGTTTCTTGAACTGAAATTATTTAAGTAATGACCAAGGATTCATAGAAAAAATACATGTCTTAATAAAAACACACAAACCAGGTGAATTACAAGACATCATGATGACATCAGCAACTAGTCTGGGTGATCGAAAGTTGATAATTATTGCACAAACCTTACACTTTTAGAGCTTATTTATAAAACTAGTTTACAAAAATTTGCAAACCATAACGTGTATATAATTTTGGATTGCCCTGGAGATAGTAAATCAATCTTAAAGATAGTTTTAAAAGATACAAAAAAATAAGAAATAACCGAATTTCAAAATAGTGTGGAAAATAATGGTCTGCGGTTCATGTAGATTGTAATCTTACATAGTGTAAATTATTCTTCTTTCAAACCAGTATCATAAGACAGGGTTCATACTTAATTTACGAAAAAAAAATTTTTTTTATTATTCAAAAGGACAATTTTAAAAAAATAAGTTACACAGCTACATCAGTTTAAAAAAAGTATTGATGAATAAAAAACTTCAACAAAATCTAAAAAGCGTGAAAAATTAAGATATGATTTTGATTCTAATCAGAATTCGACAGTACACATCTAGATGCATATTTTACACATCAGATTTCTGTTTCGCAATTGGAGAGAATTTTACTAGGAGAAAAAATACTCCATAAGTTTTTTTTTCCTCCGTAAAATTGTTAGTTATTTTATAATGTTAAAAGAGTCAATCGCTTTGAAAATCAGTAAGCATGTTTTTTCTTCATCCATCCATATTTGGTATTTTTGGCAATCCTTCCATGTTTGGCATTGTTGGGATACCGTTTACGTTAGACATATCCCTTTCCTATTCAACCCAACATTATCCTACTCAAGGAAATTTTCATAATTCAGTTGTGATATTAATTTTGAATATACTGTAAAATTGTTAAAATATATTATAAAAAAACATAAAAAAAATAATGTATTTTATTGATCTTCTAGAAACTCGTTCAACTTTTCCTGAAAATAGAACAAAAAAAATTGTAAATAACGCGCAAACTAATTTTTTGGATTAAATATTCAATCAATAAATTTAAGGCATTTATTTTGTACAATTAATGTTTGTTTTAATATAATTCGTGTTAGAAAACGGCAGTAATCAACAATCTGTTTTGAAGTTCACTCCTTTATATTAAAATTCACTCCTCAAAAATTTATAAAAGACTGAAATTACTGTCTAGACATTACTGTCTAGACATTACTGTCTAGTAGAGCTGCTGTCTATTAAAACAATTACCCAACATTATTCGGCCTATCGCCCCTCTGGATGCTGATAGCCACTTATCGTCCCCTTCCTAAATGTTGACTGCCACCTATCGCCCCCTTTCTCTTTTTTTTTTTTTTTTTTTTTGCTCAAAAAACCGCAAGTTGTCACTATAAGCATTGATTTAAAAAAAAATAAAGTTATCTTTTAACGTTTTTCGTTTCTTTAATTTTCCAAAAAGAACAGATATCTGAAGGAAAATAATTAAATCATGAGAAGATATATTTTTTAATTGGAATCTGGGAGAATTGAAAGCATTGATAATTAAAGTTTGAAAACTCTATTGTTCATCTTTACAATGACTACCTTTTGCTTTCAGTTAAATTTAAAGCATTAATGTTCATCAGAGGTTTGCTTTTAAGCAAATGTTCAACCTTTTCTTTATTATGAAAGGATCGGGAAAATAGATGATTTTTATTTATTTATTTATTTTGTTATTTATTTATTTTGTTATTTATTTATTTTTTAAATTCATAATTCTTCGTCTGAAATCAAAACGATTGGTTACGTATACATTTTCAATTTCGATATTCGCTAGCATTTTATCATTGTTTCTCGTCAGAGTACGTAACCTAAAAAAAGTCATGATTCTCCTGCTAATATTTTTACTAAACTATATTAAATAAAATGCAATAAAAATGTTTAGTTGTCCATTGAAAAAATGAATAGGCGCCATAAAAATTCTTCAACTTTGACAATAAATAACTCATAAACTAATGTTCTCTTATTTGAATAACATTAGGGGCATGGCCCTTTTCTCACTATTGCTCGCCAACCCTAGAAACTGCTATGTATATAATATCATCTATGTATAGTGTCCTAATTTTTCGAAAAATGTTCAGATTTTTTTCTTCTTTTGCCTACTAAAAAGCCTGATTTATGCAGAAAATATTATTTATACAGTACGGGATAATCAATGTGCCCTGTAGCAGAATTTTTTTGAGCTATCTGCGTCAATTCTCACTAATACCATTCTGAAAGATACTTTTAATAGTGAAAAATATAACTAAATTTAAGTAACAAAAGCGCTTAGTGTTCACAAAAACGTTAACAATAAATCATTGATATCAAACTTCATTGATAATAAATGTTTCATTAATAGAATGAAATGATAAATTAAGGAACGAAATATCTATTTTTTTAGAGCTTAAATAAAGATTACAATGTAACTTTTGAATTATAACTTTTTCATTATTCGTTTAATATCATTTTAATATTTTAATAATAATTAGTATATTTAAAATAATAATTACTATCAGTAAATATATTTCTGTTACACCCAGTTAATTTCACACATATTTATTTAAATACAAGGAATTCTAAAATTTATTATGTATCTAGCTTGTTCAGATAAAAATAATTTAAGTGGATCTGTCTTTACAATTCCTTAAGGTTTTGAGTTAGATAAAAAAAAAAAAACTTTCATATATTAAATTAGTTTCCAATAATAAATAATGATATTAACTTTTTTATTGCTAGTGGTATGAAGGGTGCATTGAAGTTAGATTCTACTTTACTCGTTCCCTATATTAAACAATGGAGATATGATTCTTAGATTACTCTTTATTTAGTCACTAATTAATATTTTGGACTGATTTTTTTTCCCCCGCTTCATTTCACGCTTTGAAATGTGCAATATTAAGCTTAGTTACAAAACTTTTAGTTTAAAAATTTTAAGCATTTTTAAAACTTTTTAAAGCTAACATGTTCTTTAAAAGATTGAAATTTAGAAGATAAATTTTAATTACAAGTTTATTTTAAGCATTTTTGGCTAAATTTTAGGAGGGATTAAAAATTTCAAGTAACTTTCTTTAACCTAAGATTAATATTTTAATTCATGGTGACTATATATTACGTAAATAGTAAAATAGTTTCACTTTGAGAAAAAATTAGTTTTTAAAATTTTAAGTCAAATATTTCATCAGAGTGGTATTTAGTTACAAGGTTCAAAATTTTATTCAAATCGCATAACTCCTTCATAACATCCCCGATCGACAGTGTATTAACAGTCTCCGTTTTACGTGTTTGGTAAACATGTGTGTGTGACACTTTCAGTGTGTTTTCAAAATAAATTTACAAAGCTACTAATTTTTCTACTGTTTTAAATTTTATTTTTAACTGAAACTAAATAGTACATAAAAAGAACTATAAACAGGAATACAGAAGTTGAAAATTACACTTGTAATGCTTATAAAAAAATTTCAATGCTTTATCAAAAATTTTTTAATCCTTTATTAAAATAGATGAAAACTTTCAACTAACATTTTTATGTTTTATTACGTTTATGTGTAAAGTTAAAGGATTAGTATACCGAAGAGCTCAATATTACACACACACAAACACAGGGGTCTGTCTAGATTTTTTTTAAAGATACTAATTTTGTGAAAATTTAGTCATAATTTGTGAAAATTAAAAATTATAGTAAAAAATCAACACAAAAATATGGTCATG
The DNA here is from genome assembly GCF_982258835.1 of Parasteatoda tepidariorum. Lineage (NCBI taxonomy): Eukaryota > Metazoa > Arthropoda > Arachnida > Araneae > Theridiidae > Parasteatoda > Parasteatoda tepidariorum. The sequence continues at coordinate 7,488,437 of NC_141766.1, forward strand.
TAAGAAAATATTTTCAAAAATTGACACTACATATAAAAATCTTTTTTGACCATTAAATTTCTATATATTTCCCCCCATATATATTCAAAAACAATTCTGCTATTGTAAAATTTTGGGTTGAAAATTGTATCCAAATTTCAAAATTCATAAAAATCATTGTCCATGTTTAAATTTCAACTTGAATTTAATAAAAACATGCCTATAACAGTACTAGTATTAAAAGTTATTTTAATTATGAGAACATTTTCATCTGGGTCATACAGAAAAAAGTTTCAAAGAAAAAAAAAAGGATCATAAAAAAAATGTCTGTTACATTAAATTTACAATAATGTTTAAGATTATGTTCGAATTTCGTCTTACTGTAAAGTTTATAGAGGGAGAGTCTCGTCGTTTCATTTTAAAAACACTCAGCAGGACAGGGAAAAAAAAAAAGCACGCTTTGATATGGCAGTAAGTGACCGGCTAGACTTACCACGTTGCACTATCTGACCAAACACGTGCTACCTTTTCGTAAAAGACAGCTGGCAGAAAAGCTCCTCTTTTCCATAGATTGCAACGAGAACGTGGTTTGCATGAGAACTCTTTTTTATTTGTGCAACTACTGCTAAACGGTAGTAAAATTTACCCTTGTGATATATATTGATAAAGCATGATATTAGTAAATAAAAACTAGGGATGTAACGAATTGAGTAGGTCGAATAGCAACATTCTTTCTGAAAAATATTTATAAATAATTTTTATATGAATATAAGTTTAGTCATTATTAAAAAATAATTAAAATTTAGCTGTATTCAGATGAAAAAAACTGACTAACAGCTATTAAAAAATAAAGTAGAAATAGAAAAAAAATTACCTCTTAATTCCCAAAACAAAACTTTAACGCTAAAAATAATATTATCCGGTAAAAAAAATTGTCTATAAAACATTAAAAGAGATAATGTTCATCAGAAACGCTTTTAAAAATGCAGCGTTATCATAAAAACGCCTATTAAAAAAAAACACAAAGATTATATACAAAAGTAAAACAAAAATCTATCTGAATTTTTGAAAGAAAATTTTAAAGCTAAACATTTCAGAATTGAATTCTAATAGAAACTATTTTAATTGCCGCGTCATAATAAAAACAAAAATCGTTCTTAATTTTTAAAGGAAAGACTCAACACTAAAAATCTTAACTTTAACTTTTTCACATTGCCGTATTTTAAGAAAAAAGTAACCGTAAAAGATTAACGCTCCTCTAAAAAATGCTGTCATAAAAAATAAAAAACGCCAATTGAAAGAAAAATAAATAAAAAAATCAGAAGAGTATCAGAAAAAAAATTATTCTTTGTTCTAAAATATAACTTTAACGTTAAGAATCAGTTTTCTTAGTTACTAGTTATCTGTCTTACCATACAAGAAATAAGAGACGGTGAAATAAAGTACATTTGAAACGTTGCGTTATAATGCATTGCTTTAGTTAAAACAGAAAAACAAGGGTGCGAAGCTAGATTTTTCAACAAAAATTAAGCACCTTGAGTACTTTTTAAGCACTCAAAAAATATTTTTAATCACTTTACGAAAAAAAAAATCATAATTAGGATCTGCGCAGCAATAAAAATTGTTTTTTTCTATCGTTTAAAGTTCTTAATTTATGAACATAAAATCAATAAAATTCAAAAACATTCACAAACTTCACATAATCAAGATAAAATAACTAGTTTCTGATAAATATGGCAGAGAAAATTGTGAAAATCATACATTTTTGAAATTTTGAACTACAATCGACACGGCAAAGAAAAAATCTCCTTCAAAAAGATAGAAAATTAAGAACTTTTTACAAACCCAGTATAAAATAAAGCACTTTTAAGAACTTTTAAAAACGCTACGCACCCTGAACAAGCAAAAATGAAACAAAACAAAAAAAAAGTTCTCAATTTTTAAAACATAAAGTGATAAAAAAAAACGATGAAGTAGACTTGTCTGAATATAATTAAAAAACAAGAAAAAAATCAGCACAGCAAAACTCATGGTTCAGTGTAAAGTAATCTAGTTTCAGTTCTTCAAATATTGCTTTTCCATGTGTCTTTCAGAAGTTAAGTTAACAAGTTTTAGAGCTTAATAAATATGTGTAAAAACTATTTCTAATAATGTAAAGAAAAAAAATAAGATTTCAGATTAAAATCCCCCCCCCCAAAAAAACTTCGTCGTAAAATAATTTTCCAAATAATACTTAACCGAATAGTCAGCAAAAGGGTCGAAACTAGAATAATTCATAACATTTCTGAAAACCAAGTTTTATTTTAAGAAGTTTCAGTCAAACTTCGGCAACTTAAAACATGAAAATATCTTATAAATCAAAATGCTTTATATAATTTGTAGTAGATAGTCACTGTTTTCGTCACTTTAACTGCAATATATTTTTTGCACTTAGCAGTATTAGACACCAGATGTGAATCATAATAACATAATAAATTTCAGCCGTATCTTTTTTTTTTTTTTTTAATAATGTATAGAAATTTTTTAAATTTCTAAAAATTTCAAAGAAAAGAAAAAATTTCAAACAGAAATAACGAATTCAGACTGTAAAATATAAAAAAAGTTTTTGAATATTCTAATCTTTATTTTGACTGTTGAAGAAATTAAGTAATATAGTTTATTTTTATCATAAGGTAAGGTTATAATACTTCTATAGTAACGAAATTTTTTTTCTTCACATCATCGAATATTAATAAATATATCTCATAATTTTTTTTCTTAAATAAATTCAGACATGTTCAGTAGAAAAGTAGTTAGAATATAGTAAAGGGGAAAAAATTTAAAGTAAAATACATATTATCTGAATTTATTAAACAAATTGTCGAAAGATTTCCTTAAAAATATTCAATTATTTGTTCATTATTATTATTTGCGAGTAAATTTAAAATTTTCAAATCGACCGTATTTCAATTTGAAACGTTCGTAGTAAGCGAGATTAAATTTGAAAAAAATTAAATTCATTTAACGAATTGCCATGAAAAAAATAATGATAACTCTGGGATTTAAACAGGTATTTCCTAAGGTGTATTTTATTAAAAAGATTATTATATGAAACACTTTCCAAACCAAATACTGAAGATAGAAAAATTATAAACAATCAATCCAACACATTTTTCTTAGCGAAAGAAGCCGGTTATGAACAAAACTTATTCACGCAGCCTGAGGTTGTTAGGCTATTGGCACGACGCCAAATTTCCCAGTATCTCTCAACTGAATTCGACTCGTGTTCAACATTTAGATATTACAGCATTATATCAAGCACCATAGGCGTAGCGTCGGGGGATGGGCACGTGTCTTCTCAATAATTTTCATAACTTCAGTATTTATTTGATTGCTGTTAAAAAAAAAAAAAAAACCCGAGAAAAACCTATTTTTATTTGATGAAAAAATTTAATAGTTTTAGATTATTAATATATAGTTTAATCAGAGCCGGCGGAAGACGTTTTCACGTCCCAGGCGATATTGCGACCGGCGCCTTTAACTCAGTTTTGGAAAGGAATCTGAATTAAAAAATATAGATATATTTTTCCCTTTGAATTGTTTCGGTGGTGTAGTCATAATGCTGTATAAAATTGCTTATTATATTTTAAATTATAATAATTCTAACAGAAAATTATAAAATCCATAAATCAACCCTAAATGTTGATTTAAGAAACAAATGTAAAAGATAAATAATGAATTCAATGTTAAAAGAAGTTTAATTGTTGAGAATATCACCTCAAGTATTCAAGAATCTATTATAAGAATAAATTTAATGAGCATAATCTTTTATGAGATAAAAACAGGGTCTTGCCGGGGCGAATCGGGCGTGATAAATAATAATATAAATTTTATGATGATTGTGTTGCATAATGTATTACATAAATATTTTATATAAAGGGAATTTTATGGTCATCAAAATAGAAAAACTGCAATATTTTCCAGTTATGATTGACATTAAATATGACTCATAATTTTGAACTAGTAATAAGCATTTCATTAATCAAAGATATTTAAAAGATTTTTTAATCAATTTAAAAAGGGAATTCTGCATAAAGTGAACATTTTAGAACAAAACTGATTTCTATAAATGAGGTTCGCTTTATTATGTACTAGTATTACTTATTTAAATATTCAAGCAAACGAAGCAAAAATTCTATTTCCATAGGGATTTTTTTAGGAAACTTACTAAATGTTAGGGAATTTTTTTAAATGTACAAAAACCAGGAGAAACTGGCAAAATCCAGTAGAGTTGGCAGCTATGTATACTATATCATTTTTTGTTCAAAACCTTGCCTGTAAATCAATGTCATGTGCCTGATCCAAACAGGAAAATACTATATATATTTTATTGATTTTACTACGAAATCAATAAATTACATTTATTTTTTCAATTGGCAGAAAATAAAATTTTATTAATTGTTTAATTTTATTACTCACCATTTTAATTAGTTGAAATTTAAGATATCATTTTAAAGATCATATTTATTTATTGTAGCAAAGCCACTGAGAGAATTTTGTATTAAATGGAATATGGGATATGATATATGGAATATTTTATGCGTAACATATGGAAGGACTAATTTTTTAAAAGAAAATTTATTTTGCTTTTAAAAATTAATCCATTTAAGAAATAACTTTATAAAAAATTAATGAAATAAACAATATTAGTTATTTTTTTTAATATCTGCTAGTTTTTATTAGTTAGGTATGGATATAAAATGGATATGGATATTAAAACTGTGATTTTTATTTATTACTTTTATTATTATTTTGATTTCATTGTTATGTATTTTAATTTTAGTTGTATATTTTATTTTTTATTAATTCAATTTTAAGTATTTTTATTCTTAATTATTGTTTTATAAGATTTTAATGGGAAGAACCAAGAGTGAAATGTTTATCCACTTAACACAAAGTAAATAAATTATTACTAAAAGTGGAATATCATTAGTAGTATTGACCTATTAATTTCACTGACGTATGCATATGCAAGTGGACATATTTTTTTCACAAAATTCATAAAATATACCAGTAATTTTAAAATATTTGTAAACACAGTGTAACTAGTGAGGAAAACAAAATAACAGTTAAATTAATAAAAAAACAGTTTGACTGCCTGATTAAACTTGTTTTCTAACAGTTGTCATTAATTTTCTATTTCCACCGGCAATCAAACAAGTTTTGTTATTTTCACCCACACCTTTTTCCGTAGTTATTCTACAGAGATTTTGTATTTTACTTGATTAAATATTAGTTTAGTTTAAAATATGTATTAGGGAATATCTCTTATTTGTTATTGTTTGTTGACTTATTACTAAGTATTCTATAATTCTGATCTAATTACTGACCAGGGCATGAGTAAAAGACACTGAAAAATGTTTGTTTGCAAGAGGTAACAGAGAGGTGTTGAAAGACGAATTTAAGAAATATCTCCAATCTCCATCAGGCAATCAAACTGGCTATGAGGATTTTTATACGGTCCTTTCCACTAGTGATTCGACAGAATTCGAAAGGATTTTATTTTCCTTTCCCTTAAAAATCAATTTGCGATCACTTACTTGTATACTTTTTATTCATTTTTGACAAAAATACAATTAGTACATGATGAACATAAACACCCCATGTATAAAAAACTTAACTTTTTTTTCACAAATTTTTTCTTCTTTGTTTTAGGGGTTTTTTTTTTTTCGAAACTTGAGTTTATACTCAGTCTTTAGAATCTTCAGAAACTATGATGTCTCAAGAAAAGCGCCATCTTATTTGTACAAACCTATGAAACAGCTGTCTTATTACGTTAATTTGTCAATATTAATAATTAATTTCGAAAGATAAAGTTTCAGGAATTACTAGTTATATGATATAGTTGTTAATAAACTTCACTTTGACTTTCATTTTGTTTTAATATAATTTTAGTGTGTGATGTGATTAATGTTAATCAAAATCAAATAATTGATTTTGCAGAGTTAAATATTTTTTTTATTTTAACAAATATCGAAGAAAAGAAACGCGATATATTTTCGCACTAAATATATTGTTCAATAATTTTTTTTTTAAAGTTATGAACACACTTTTAACATATGAAACACTTTACATTCCATTTTTAGATATCGGCTTCAATACTACATCTAGACCTGTGGATACCAACTGGAGGGCCAGCAAAGCCTTTTTTTTTTGTTACCCGCGAACTAAAATATATTAGTTGTCATTTTTTGAGGGGGGGGGGAGACAATTTTTGCAAAAAAATATATGTGGGTTTAAAATACTTTTCTTTCGTTAAAAAACCTAATTTCTTCATTTTTTTTAAAAAATTTAACAATATCAATATCTTAAAAATTTGATATCTGTTGCACATTAAAGTTATTGTAGCCATAATTCTTTAATATGTGATTAAATATTTTTAAAAATCTACTTCTTATTTTAATTTGTAATTCAATACTTATGTTTTGTACTACTTGTTAAAAATCTGACAGTAATATTTAATGCTCCTTCAAACATAAAAGAGTCCTATATAAAATTTTGATAAAGTTGCGGCCAGCCATTTGACTGGTGTTTTTAATTACGGCCCCCGGCCTCGTGTTAGTAGGAAACCCCTGATCTAGACAAATTAGGTACAGTTTCCGATGACTTTTTTTTTCTAAGTAATTGATCGGACTACTAATTTAAAAGTTAAGGTTTCGTGTACAAAAAGTACTGTTTTATATTTATCTGATTATGAATCTGCTATTGTTGTCTAAGTAAGTGAGATATAGTTTTCTATATTATTTTACCACGCCAAATCGGATGAGACCAAAATAAAGTCGATAGGATTAACTAAAAGTTATATAATTTTATGAAGAAAAAAAAAAGAGTATAATTTTGTAAGTATGCTTATTCACGCCACTGGCATTGCTAGAGAGACACGTAAGACATAGTTTCTTATTTTTTGTTTACGTTAACGTAAAGAAGGAACGAAACCTAATGTGGTCTTTGAAAGCTATTACAAACGCGTAATGGGTATAAATTAAAAATTGTACTTTGTACATACGAAATCTTTATAACGCCTAAACAATCATTTCTATCTTACTACTCACTTCACTCACCCACTCAAAATTGTTTTTCATAATATCACAATAACTTTTAATCCTTAAAAATGAACCGATTATTACATTCCGTTGTTATAAATTCTTTAAATATTTTTCGACAGATTATTTAGCAATAATGCGAAAAGTTAATACTTAATTATGATTTAGAATTTTTAGCAGCTATTTTGTACTAATTATTTTAGTTGCATATGTTCATTATACACAGGTTTATAACAATGTTAATGAAATTAATTGAACAATTTAGAATTACTTTTTAAAATGCAAGCGCCATTAAAACGGTAGATAAATGACTTCGTCATAAAATTCTGCTTAATAAAGTAATATTATGCAATTGCTTTATAATGAAAGAACAACAATTTTAGTTTTTAACTTTTTGAAGGGAAAAAAAAAAAGAATGAACTTTTTTCGCCTGTTTTTGGAGTTAGCGATTGAAGAATTTTTTATCTCATAAATATTAAGCCAATATTTTCCCCTTATAAATAAAAATCTATTTTGCGCCGAAAAGTATGACTTGAATTCAGTCACGTTTTTGGATTTTATCAATAGAAATTCCCTAAGTTTTACAGCAAAAACTTTTAAACTCTTTATCAAACTTTCCTTATTATTATTTTGAAAATAGTAAAAATAAATTACTATTAAAAGTAGGGAAGTAATTGAAGAAGGTCAAAGTTAAGGCATTAAAATCAATATTCCAAAAATGAAAAAAAAAACGCCCTGAAAATAATTTGTTATTTAATGATCGGATGTTCACGTTCTAGGACTCAATTTTAATGGCGCAAGAGGGTGACCTCAAATATGCTAATTAATTATAGCAGATGATATTTTAAGTTACGAAATCAGACACTAAAACGCACTTACTCTGAATAAACATACCTTTTTTTTTTTCCGGACAGATTCAGATTTTTTTATCCCCAGTATATAAAGGGCAGTTGCGAATTGGGCCAATAGTTTGATCAGGAGAGCGGTCCAAAGTTTGGACTCCCTTAATTTTAATTTCATTATTTTATTTTAATTAATTCTCTTAATATTATTTTTTGCCTATTCGAGAACTTTTAAGTGAATTGAAAACATTTTGCACACAATGTTTTAATGTGTTATTGTTGCTTTAGTTTAGAACTTCTTCGATTCCTTACAACTACGTATTGTTAGAGAGATTAACTTTTCACCTTACTAATAAAATTAAAAAGTTTAGAATTCTTAGCGAGTTCTTTATAAAAGCATTCAGTCAAAGAGGTTGTGTTTTAATTTATATCTTATTTAGAAAATATTATTTCTAAATAAGATATAAATTATTTTTTATTTTTACTTATTTAAACTTAAGTTCATATTATTCGATTCATATACAAATAAGAATCATTCAAAAATAAAAGTAATTTAACATTAAACAATAAGAGCTTATAATAATAAATCAAATAATCACTGTTTACTTTAATTAGAAAAAATTCTAATTATGTTCTGATAACTTACTTCTATTGACCGCTTTCCAGTGGAACAAAAAGTAATAGAACTGAACTGAATAGAAATGAACAATCTTAATAGAACTGAATTGACTTTTGTTCTGTTCAGGGTTGGCAGGTTTTTGACATGTGACAGTTTTTGACAGTTTAAACCATGGTTTAAACCGTCACGTCAAAAACCTCACTGTCAAAAATGTCAAAAACCTATATCCATATGTGAAATTTAATTAATACATAAAATGTATATATTTTTTATAAAGGATAGTGTTTCTAAATATGTTCTAGAAAAAATAAATTTGAAATTTTGAAGAAACACTTATATTTTGAATAGTAACCAAAATCTTGTACTTTTAAAAGCTCACATCTTTTGTAATATTATGTATTCATTTTCATGTGTTATTGAAAATCTGCAGTGATATTATTAAGAAATTTATTTATAACCAAATTTAGTGTATAGTATAGATTATACTAAAACTTAGACATTTTTAAAGATAAACATTAGCAGTTTTGTACATTAGACATCTTCTTTTAAAGAAAAATATTTTTAACATTCTTTTAAATCTTCTTAATAATCTTTTTAACATAAGACAATACAAATTTAAGTGCTTTCTGTTAAATATACAGAGTAGTTAGTGTCGATTTACAGTATAGCCTATTCATTTACTATGCTGAAAATTTAGTTTATCCAAATACTTGTGAATTTCATTTTGCTGAATACGATATAGTTTTGTTGAATATCTAAATATTCAGCTGTTGAATAATTACTTCTTGCTTTCAAGATATGCATTATTTGTATTCTTAATACAAGTGGAGAAAAAAAAATTAAGAGATAAAAATTGTTTTAAAATGATAAGTGTAATAATTATAAATAAATATAATAAACAATATGAATTATATTTATCATTATTCATAAATATAACTACTTTTAAATTCAAATTAACATACTGGATAATAAAGATATTCGGTATAACATTAAAATTTTTTTTTATACACTTGTATCAAGTTTGTATTTATACAACATAACTTGTAAGTTCCTTATAAATATTAGGTATATGTTCCTTATATGTCAAAAATGCATAGTAATAAACTTTTAATTTTCTTAAGTATCAAAAAGAAAAAAAAATTTTTTTTAAATATAAATATTTAAACAATTTTTGTGCAAAATTTTTCTGCACATGCATTTGAATATAAATTTCTTAGATTTTAAATCTATTATTTTACCTTAATTTTAATTAAAAAATATTTTAAAACCTGCTGATTACCTATAGTATAATTAAATTTCAATATAATGCATGGCAACTGTTGGTAGTTTTGAAGTTTATATATTTTCTTGGCAAACTTCAGTTTTTGACATTTTTGACGGTTTAAACCAGTATTATACCCTTGTCATGTCAAAAACCACTTTTGGACGTCAAAAACCCAACCCTGGTTCTGTTCAATTAAGGTATATTAATTAAGGTTCAATTAAAATGTATTTCATTTTTACTTCAAGTAGCAAATAACAAAACTCAGTCAAATTTTCAAGACAGAGTACAAGATAATATAAATAAATTCTTCAATGCAAATGAAATTTTTGTTTCAAATACTTTCAAAGTTAAAAATAATTTTTAATGTGCAGATTATTTTTAAGGACAAAATAGCCTGAATATTGGATAAAATTTTGTGTCTCTTTATAAAAATGAAAACTATATCGATAATCATCTTTCTTTTCTCCAATTAATTGAAATAAAAAATAATCTCAGCTAGAATCAGATCGAAAATTTAAAAAAGCTTATAGAGAAATTTAATCACTTCTGTAGTCAAAATCCTCGTTAACGTGTTTTCGATTCTCCGTCTACTTGTTTGTATACGGATATAAAGCCTTAAAGCACTCTTAATGTAAAATATCTTAAGGTGAACTCGAATTTCATTATTCATTGAAAAATTTTACTTTTAAGGTGAACAGAAAGTATCAGACATTCTATGATAACTGGTTCTAAGTGCATGGCTAAAATGTAATCAATCACAAAATTTACTTAGGATTTTTTTTTTCTTGTGTGGCAACATTAGCATGAATAAAACTAAACTGTATTTGTTGAAAAGATTACGAAATGAGCATATGCTATTTAGATAATATTTTTGAATTTTTTTTCTTCTTTTTTTCACTTTGCTTTCAAAAGACTAAAAATATATTCATGGTAAATACTATAAACTATTCTTTAATCTATTATGTATATATATATTATTAAAAACTATTATATAATTCATCATGTATATTCATAGAATAAAACCATTTTTTCATTAATAAATATTTCAGATTTATTCTTTAATACGTCTTATTATTTTTAAAAAGTACAACTTTTTAAAATAACGCATATATTTTATTGAACTAAAATTGAAAATTTTGTACAAGAGTACTTGCATTTGGATAGATCATTAATTATACTTGCTTTTAAGTCGTAACTAATTAGCAGAAAGAAATCAAATTTTCACGGACGAAAAAGTGACGTTTGCAAATTAATTAATTGAATTTCAGAAAAGTTCCTTTTAATTTGTAGCAATATGACTTAAGTTACAACTTTACCACTACGTGACTGAAAAGTCACTACTTTTATCTTTGCTTTGGCGCGTCAATAGTGTGCGCTTGATTTTTGTCGACAGGGAACGGTGTTTTTCGACTTTTGTCCGGTGCGCTTTGCCGTTACGTATGAATCGTTGACCGTGTAAAGCTATGCGCAGATGGCGCTGGGTGTTAAAATTTGTCGTAAGACTTCCGGGTTACTACTTCCGATTAATTTTTACGCCTGAAAAAAACGCGCCATCCAATATCATTATACTTGTAGCGTTTTCAAAATTTTTTTTAACGGCCGGCACTGAACTTATCTTTCTTCTCTATGGAAGGTGCCGGAGGTGTTGCTCATTTTGAGTTGCCTGGTGAGCAACTTGTGACCAAAGTGGCGGGCGCGAGCAACATTACCCACGCCACTGTCTCAGATACCTGTTCATTGAGTGGGCCACGTTCAAACACAAAGAGAAACATCCATGCCTTGAGCGGGATTCGAACCCCAGTCATTGGCTTCGCAGTCAGAATATTTTTTAAAACGATTGCGAAGCAAAGTTATGGTTAAGGCACTTTTAACTTAAAACAGCCAGTTGAAAGAAAAATGTGGCCAATGATCACCAGATAAATTTCCATGTCTTGCCCTTTAGCATTATTTTTAAAGCTTTTTTTAAAAAAAGAAATAACAGTAATCAATGTGATTTATAGGTTAATATTTAATCTAATAAATTCTATATTTTTCAAGGGTAAGGTTGATGAGTAAATGCAAACACTTTTAGGAATTTCCTACAATAGAAATTTTTTGTAAATTAATAATTTTTAGCTTTTCTACAAAAGAACTATTTCTACAACAGAACTTGTAATTTAATAATTCTTAGTTTTCAAAGGCACCTTGCGTTCAGAAACTTTTTTTGCCCATGCTAAAATGAGACAGCTATTTGAAAATTAATGTTGTCCAATTTTTAACCACCATCAGATGCTCACTAATTAAAATCTTTATTATGCCTTATTAAAAATAAATTCAGTTTCTTTTTGTATTAAAAAACTGTTTAACTCAAACTTTTAATACATAAATTCTTCCAGTTTAAATGTAAAAAAATAAAAAGAGATGAAGTTTTCGTACAATTCTTAGTTTTATTGCCAATGGGAATCTGTATTATTTCAAATATACACAAAACTGCTATTTTTAAATGTTTATAAAGAAATAATTTTCCACAAAAATATCTATGTTAAACAGAGCTGGCGTTCTGTTCGAAAGAAAGCTATTTCTTCCAGGGCAGAGGAAGAAACTGGACAAAATGGAAGAAACTAAAAATGACCATCAATAAAAGAGTCGGTTTGAGCATTCATACACTATTTGGTTATAAAAATACAGAAAAACTAGTTATTAGTTTTTTAGAGATTCTTAAAAAAAATTCCAGAATTTTTTCTGATTTTTAGTTCGTACTTATTTAAAAATGATATATTAAATAGCTCAAAAACGGTTAGCACTGAAACTTACTTTTATATTTATGCAGCAAATTTTTCTTTTTCATTTCATCATTCTATGAATTTTAAATATTTTTTAAATTGAAAAAATATATTGCATAGAATAACTAAGGCTCATTTATAATAAAATATCTATTGATTCAATAAATATAAAACAAATGTTTAATTTAGAACAATTAATTTATAAATACTAAATTGTATACTGCTTAATAAGGGCATAAATGTATATAATTATGAATAACAGCATTTTTTTATATACTAACGATGAATTTTTACATACATGCACTATTAAAAATACTATTACTTAGGTATTAAATGTTTATTTAGTTGTTAAGTGGAGTTGTAATAAGTATTCAAGATCTTTAGTTATTATATATTTTTTTTATCATTTTCACATATTTATGAGCAAAAGTGAATATTTTTGTATTCTTTATCAAAATATTAATCAATAGCTAAAAAGATCACTGGAAAAAAACTTTTTATTAGTTAAATTACTTTAAATGTGGGGCCTTAAATGTTATTTAACTTTTTATTTTGCTTAAACCAAAAACTAGTTTTTCCGGCTTATTTTTATTAATCCGGCTTCCTTTTTATTAAAAAAAAAATTCCAACACTTTAGTTACTAATGTAAAGATGAATTTAATGTCCCATGTGAAAAAGCATTTTAAGCTCAGAAATTTTAAAAGCCACTGCATAGCACAAAATAAGCTAAACAATAATAAAGATTAAAAATACCTCATCATTCACATATTTTTTAAATAAAATTGATTCAAACATTTTTTACCCCCAAAAAATTACTAAGAATTTAATAATGAATTATTTTAAAATGGGAGTGACTAATTTGGCATCTTTTAAAAATGTAATATGAATGTTACTGAAACTCTTTCTGGATTGCTGTTCCCAGTTAACAAATTTTCCTACGCTTGTTTTAACTAATAAGAACAAAATTAAGTCAAAACTTTAGTTAAATGGCTATAGATTCTCTCACTGGTTGCAACGCTATGAAGGAGAGTTAATGTAGAATTGCCAACTTTCTTAAGTAGCTACAAGTAATTTAAAGTACTCCGCAAAAAAAGAAAGAAAAAAAAAAAAAAAAGACATCACTCTCAATAACTTTTGCTTGAACGCTTAATAACTTTTGCTACTAAGTGTCAATCTCCGTGGATAGCGGTTAGCGAAAAAACCGGAAATTCGGACTTTTTGCAGAGCACAATCATCTCTAGATATTTGAATTACTGACACTCAAAATAGGGGGGTTAGAAAAAAATGTATCATAAATTGGGAGGATAGGAAGCTATATATATTTGGAGATAGTCCCAAAAAGCTGTCAAGCAATGGCGCTTTTGTAAATGGATTAAGTTAAGATAACCATAAAGTAATTCAAAAGAACAATAAATAATTTTTTCGTTGCCCAGCAACCAAGTTGAGACAATAAAAAAGAACGAAATAAAAACTGAAAGCTTTTCTTGCACATTTTATGATAGCTCAGAAAAATATCTCGAAGTTTCCAGGCAACAGACATTTTTTCTCTTTTTTACGGATTTCTAACTAAAACGTGAAAATTGTATTGTTTTAAAACTCCTTTAAAAATATTTAAATCGGTTGATAAATTGTTCATGATTTTCCAAGAAACTTTTATGTTACTTTATTTATGTTTTATATGTTATATGATGTTACTTATATGAGGATTCTTTCTTGAAGATCATTCATTCATTTATATGCGGATTTCATACTAAAATTAAATTTACCGTAACTCATTATAATTATATACAAAATAGTAAAACAAATCTTTTTTACAGCTTTGATCAAATATTCGTGGCAAAAAGTTCCAAGAAACAAAAAAAAAAATGTAGGTAGGGTATGGAAGAGATTATGATTATTGTGCATATTCACAAGGTTTTATATATAAATTACGATATTTCTTTTTTCTAACTATGACTGAAGAAATTTGTTGTTTTTACTCACGTCCCACTAGAGCTGCACAAAGGGCTATTAGCAATGGCCTGGGACACATCCCTGAAGATGATCTGAAAACACAACATCACAATTTTGATTTTCCGCAGAGGGGACGGCATGCCCTGCTTCGGTAGTCCGATTGGTGTACAAAGTAAAGCACTTTATGGTAGAACAGTTTATACAGAATTAATAGCACACACCGTCTGTCACTTTTGCAGTGGTCACACACACACACGCAGTCAGAGGTGCTTTACTTCGTTGTTCTAATGGCCATGTCTTAACGATCAGTCCACTACGGTACTTGTGAATGTTAGGTTTCATTTTAAAAACATTGATATATGTATGTTTAATAATAGTAATAATATAGTTAAGAAGTCGTAATAACATGATAATTAACATGTTGTAATAATATGCTGAGCATGGTATGATTTATTATTTTAAAAAATCATTCAGTTAAATATTTAAGTTAATGGTTTTCCATCCATAAAAATTATTTGCAAATAGCAGTTAATCAGTTTTACAGCTGTCATCGAGTGTTCGAGGCAAGAAAGTTTAAGGAAACGGGAAACTGAAAAAATAGTTATTCTAATGTGCATTCAAAAGGAAAAGGTTTTATATAATTTGCGATAATTCTTTTTTTTCTCCTTTTTTCTAGGACTGAAGAAGTTGGAGAATGTTAAGTGGCATTTTAAACATTAAAATATGTATGTTCAATAACAATATGCAGCATATTGTAGGATTTATTGTTTAAAAAATCACTTCATTCTGCTAATATTTAAGAATTTTCTTTGGATAAAGAAGATTTGCAAACAGCATCCAGATGTTTTGATATTAAAAACTTATTTTCACTAATTCATCATAAATTATTGCTCAACATGTTCTTCAATTACAATTAGCTACATTCCCCACCAACTATCGCTTCCATGATTTCTTTGTTTTTTCTTTAATTTCAAACTTGTTTTACAATTCTCATCATCACTACATATATCTGATACAATACTCTCCTGCAAACAGAGTTTGTAAGGTCTTTAAGAAACTCAAATGGTAACAGCAAAACTAAGAAAATGAAATGCATTTTAACTACAATGTTCAATTTAATTAATTCTAAATATCTGTTTTCAAAATTCTTCTATTTTTGAATTTAAAGATAACTTTTAAATCACAATATGGTGATACAATTCTCTATGCTAAACTCTGCCCCACGCTGCACTGCAGACTGTGACAGGACACAAAAAATCAATGTGGCAGTTATCAGTGATGAATTCATTCCCAAACTACAACCCTTTACAAGGAAATAAATTTAAATTGGACTTCAAAAACAACGAATTGCACTTAAGTTCAGAAGACATTGCAGTGTTTAAAACAAGAAATCCTATCAGTTCAGGAATTCTTTCTGAACAGGCTTCTTATCATGCCGGCTTTTCCAGGAACAACTTGTTAATAATAAAGCGAAAGTTCTAAGGGAAGGTGAAGTGTTGGCGACCTGTATTAACCAAAGCTATTGTTACAGCGAGAGTAGAGGTGAGTGGCAAGTGCAATGTTGTGAGATGTTAAGTGAAGACAGTTAACTAGTATTAAATTTAATCAATGCTTAATGTATACTGATAGCTCCGTAACATTATCAAAC